>NC_056406.1:2525833-2840000 GCF_905147365.1 Aricia agestis | reverse complement strand
GATGATTGATTGACATAATGCGCGCGGCGCTCACTCGATTTGATCGTGTTGACATGTTAGGGTACGTTGGGAAAAGTGGGTTAAAGTAAGACTTACCTCCGGCTTGTCGAGCACTATAATCCGGTTCTCCACTTTTGGGGCCAGCTCGCAAGCACTTTGCTCGAGGTCGTCTAGGGAGGCACGTCGAGTCAACCTGTAACATTGTCAAAAAAAGTCTTGAAAATAGAGAAATACCCTGTTTAGCTTGACCTTGACATAAAGCGGTCAAATTGTGTTCGTGCTAAATCACACGAACGACTTCAAAATGTGGTACTTATAAGTAGTCCTATTTATCTTCGATACAAACAAGTACAAACAGTAAATTTTAAAACTAAAAATCGCCACTTCATTATGGGTATATCCAGTGTCACTGTTACAGTGAACGCGAATCTAACGACGTCTTAAACTAATGGTGCACTTATACGGGCAACTCAAATTGCTCAACTCCAGTCAATTCTCGTCAACTTTGACGTCACGACTACATCAAGCTATTTGCGGCAACAAGCAGCAATATTACGCAATACAATATTGAGTGATGCATCGAATATTTGAGCGATATGAAATAAATTGCTCCAATATGGCTCCACTAATTGCTCCAGATCGCTCTATTCGTGTCGCCGAGCAATTATTGCCGTTATTATTGCCCGTGTAAGCGCTTCTTTAGCACATCACACCGTTGCTACAGCGCCAAATTATTATACAAACATTAGATGACACCCGCAACTCCACTGCGCCAAAAGTCATTTATCGCACGGGAATCGTAGGTTTTTTTTCAAAATAAAAGGTATCCTATGTCCTTTCCCGGGTGTCAAAGTATCTCCATACAAAATTTCAGTAAAACCGGTTCAGCGGTTTAGACGTAGAGAGGCGACAGACAGATACACTTTCGAATTTATGATATCAGTATGGATGTACAAGGTTTAGGGTGTGTACGTGCTCCTTTTAGAGAGTTCACTGTGAAAGTAGATGCGCTGAAATACCAATTTTTTTCACGTATTTCCTCAGCGTAACGACGACATACAAAAGTGAAAAATACTCTTTCAGCGCTGCTACTTTCACAGTGACCTCTCTACAAGAAACACGTACACACCCTAAAGCATGATCACTTAGTTTTGTTACACCCTGTATGAACTAAAATCATATCCCTGAGTGCATACTTGGATCCAAAAGTATATTATTATTATTTTACCTGTGGTGCGGTGGATCGTGCGAAACAGATGTGTTCGCGCGGCGCAGCGGAGGCGGACCGTCCAGCTCTCCGCAGTCCAACGACTTGACTAGACTGTGCCTGAAGCAGAAAGAGATAAGTTGATTCAGAGATAAGGTGGACCGACATAGTTTGGTGACGTTATGTCAAGACCCAGCCGACAAATAACTACTAATACTGAATCGACAAAACTATACGACGTAGGCCTTTAAGGCGAGGCTAAACCCTAATTTGTTATTCCGTGACTCCCGGTTTACCTAGTTCCAAAAGAATAACGAAGTGTTAAAAAATATGAGATATAAAGCACAATATTCAAAATACCTTAAACCATAAACATTTTAATAAAACGTAACACTTTGGCTGTAATTAATTTACAAACTTACCTCCGAAAAAACTCTATTTCATCGAAATATAAGTATTAACTAGGATAATTGTACATTTTATTTGAATAAATTGTTAGTAAATCTATATTAAAAATTCTTTAACCGAACAATTTTGTTTCTTAATATTTATTTCCAAAGATATTTAAAAAAACATGAAAAATAGAGAAGATCCGCCCGAGTAACTACAGTTTTATGCTAAGCTAAAATGAATCTTATTGCGATGCGTATACGCTTTGTCTTTGGTTGTGTGCAAGGTTATCGTTTTTGATTGAGATTAATCCCCGCCTTAAATCAATTTCTTCGATGGTACTTTTTACCTGGAAGTTATCAATACACAATCGGTGGTTCAAACAAATCACCGCAGTGAAGATACTAAAATGAATTATCACTTAATAACAAAACTAAGTGATAATACTTTAGGCGGTATATTTGTTTCTAACATAGAGTCCACTGTCATCGTAGCAGCGCTGAAAGACCATTTATTTTCATTTTTGTATGGGCAAGCGCCCCAGAGTCACGAGTTTCCCCATAAAAAAGTAAAAAAAATTGGTCTTTCACCGCTTCTACTTTCAGAGTGTACTCTCTACAAGGAACATATACACATCCCAAAGTATTATCTATCTTCTATATCTTCTTCTTCTTCTACAGGGTGTAACAAAAACAAGTGATAATACTTTAGGGTGTGTACGTGTTCCCTGTAGAGATTTCACTGTGAAAGTAGCAGCGATGAAAGACCAAAATTTTTTTTCACTTTTGTATGGGCAAGGGCCCGAGCGTCACGAGAATCCCGATACAAAAGTGAAAAAATTTTTTGGTCTTTCAGCGCTGCTACTTTCACAGTGAACTCTCTACAGGGAACACGTACACACCCTAAATTATTATCACTTGTTTTTGTTACACCCTGTATATATAAAACTCAAAGGTGACTGACTGATTGACATAGTGATCTATCAACGCACAGCCCAAACTACTGGACGGATCGGGCTGAAATTTGGCATGCAGGTAGATGTTATGACGTAGGCATCCGCTAAGAAAGGATTTTGATAAATTCCAACCCCAAGGGGTTCAAATAGGGGATGAAAGTTTTTATATAATAATACTTCTTAACGCGAGCGAAGCCGCGGGCAAAAGCTCGTTATCTATATATATAAAACTCAAAGGTGATTGACTGACATGGTGATCTATCAACGCACAGCCCAAACCACTTGACGGATCAGGCTAAAATTTGGCAAGCAGGTAGATGTTATGACGTAGGCATCCGCTAAGAAAGTATTTTGATCAATTCTACCCTCAAGGGGTTAAAATAGGGGATGAAAGTTTGTATATAATAATAGTTGTTAACGCGAGCGAAGCCGCGGGCAAAAGCTCGTATTATTATATTATTATTAATTTTCTTATACCTTAAAGGTCAAAATCATTGCCCTTCTTTTTGCTTCGACGTAGAAAAAAAAACTCCATACCTGCGACTGAGCGTGACGAGCGACTGGCGGTGCTTGCTGGGTCGCGCGCGGCCGGTGCGCACCGCGATCGCCGCGAAGTGGTTCTGTATAGCGGTGCCCACTTCGGGACACATATCCTCCGGCACCTAGAACATTCGTTCCAGTGAACTGAGGTATCGAAATTTTCAACCGACTCCCAAAAATCCAGGAGGTTTGATGTTCGGATGAAGATTATTTCATATTTTGTTTCGAGTGATACTTTGTAGTTTGTACTATCAGAGAAGTTGATTCATAGATGGTGGACCTACGTAATTTGGTCGCGGTCTATCACGAATTACATTGAACTGATATAATCCGACTAACGGCCGTACCCAATATTCAATCTATCTCTGGTTTGACATACAACCGATAGCAGCTAACATTGAATTGACATAAAATATATGTCTCTAATGTCTAATGTGAGCTATTCTTATCTCTAGTAGGGCGAAACCAGAGATAGATCAAATATTGGGAACGGCCGTTACTGTTGCATCTTGCAGTAGGTCTCTCAATCGCCTATGAATCAACTTCTCTGATAGTAGGTAACATAACAGAATAATTTCTAGTTTCTTTTATTCCGTCGAAAAGGTCTTGATTACTTTACCCCCAAAATCGTTTTGAACACTAACAATTCCACTACGTTTTCAATTTAACAGTTTCATAATTATCTTGTAGTACGAACACCTCTACAAATTAGTGGTAATTCTCGTCATGCACGCCGCATTGTTCCAACAATACTAGTCTTTTCAACCATTAATTCTTTCAGCCAAATTTAGGGTCTGTTTCACCACTTCCTGACAAGTGCCGGATAGGCTATCCACAACTTATATGACAGATTCTCCATACTCCATCTGTCAGATAAGTTGTGGATAGCCTATCCGGGTCACATCAGGAGGTGGTGACACAGGTCCGAATGCTGGCTTTTCCCGGCGCGTAATATCACGAGCCGCGCCGCGCCAGCTCGAGCCAGGCACCGTGTGAAGGTAGTAGATCGAGGTGGCGCGGGCTGGCTCAAGCAGGCGCGTCCGATTCGATTGTAGTCGACCTAACTTCAAAGGCGCGGCGGGGCGTGGCTGATATTACGCGCCGTGAGAAGCCAGTATAAGAGACGTGAAAAGTCGAACTTACCAGTAGCTTGCACCCCGGCAGCATGGTGTAGCCGTCGTTGCCGGCGTGCAGGTACCGCTTGACGGCGAGCCGGTAAGTCTGCGTGCGCGACAGGTACTCGTCGCCGATCTTCACGACGCGCTCGTCGATGCGCCGCCCCACCGGCGCCGTCGGGTCGAAAGCGAACGATACGCCCGCCACCTGCGAAATCCATAATAATAATACCTACGGACACTTCACACCATGTCAGTCCGGCCCCGTGGTAAGTGGGGGTCAGATGTTGGACAGTGAACTTGAAAATATCTTACGAATGTGACGTTGCCAATTCGTGCCATAAACGCGAATAAATTTGTTTCTCGACTCAATATTTCATGCCCAGTCGACGCCCGACGGTGCGCTCCCGCCGTAAACAGTCGCGAAGGGAGACTATAATTGTTTTGCATACGAAAAACTTGAAAATTACGTAAGTACAATTTCACCAAGGACACAGAGAACATAAATGTTAATATAGCTGCTACCACCGGAATAGTATCTTCAGGTACCTATAGGCTATAGGTTATTCACAGTTCCATGAATTTTTTTCGGCGATAAACATTCCTGTGTTTTCTGGAAAATATCATGTTAAACTTCAAGATCAAGTTTATGAAAAGTGGGAAAAGGAAGCAGTTGCATCCATGGAAGCTGCAGCTGAACGGGAAAGAATGCTGCCATCAACGAAGGTCGGGTTAAAAATGGTGTGCCTTTAGTTGATGTATACGTGGATGGATGTTGGTGCCAAAGGTCTTACGGTTCCAATTTCAAAGCTTTATCGGGTGTAGCCGTGATTATTGGTAAAAGGTTTGGGCAGGTACTATATTTAGGGGTAAAAAATAAATATTGTACGGTTTGTGCACGAGCGGAAAAAAAAATTTTGCTCCTAAAGAACATCAGTGTTATAAAAACTATACAGGAACTTCGAGCTCTTGCTTATGCAAGAGTAATAGCTGACAGAGATGCCTCTACCTATAGCAAAATCGTTAATGCAGATCCATATAAAAGCGTTGGTATTTCCGTCGAAAAAATTGAATACCGGAATCATATCTTTCGTAATTTTTGTAAAAAGTTACGAGCTATTGCCAAAGAAACTAAGTATGACTTAAAATATAGAAAAACTTTAAAATACTCAAGAATAATGAGTATGCGGAAAGCGATAGTAAATTTTATAATTCATAATCACAATAAAAGTGACATGCGCACAACTATTTTATATAATGACATTCTAAATTCAGTGGCACACGCATACGGAGACCACAAATTATGTCAAAATTATAACTGCCAAAAGGATCACAATGAAAATAATGAAATGGGTTCAATTCAAATCACTACCTTCCCTTCTCTTCCGCATAAACGCTATTGCTGCTACAACTGCAGCAAAATCTAGGAGTCTTTTAGAAAATGTTGACACGAATACTGTAGAAAGGATGAACAGTGTTATCGCTAAATTAGTTGGTGGTAAAAGAATAAATTTCTCTCAACGTAGAGGCTACCAAGCACAATGTTCTGCAGCAGTAGTATCCTTCAATAATGAATCAGCAATATCTTCCGTTCGAAAATCCTTTTTGGGTAAAAGCCCTAAAGGAAAAATAAAGGAATATGAAAAAATAAAATCATTGAAAAGAAAATTTAGCAGAGAGCACCCGGTAAAAAAATTAAGAAATTCAAGCTAATAATACCGTACAGCAAGATTATGGACAACGCAGTTCTGCTCCTGATATGGACAAAGAACATATTGAAAAAGCAAAGGAGAACTTTATTAATAATTTGAAAACACTAGACAGATATGCTGTTGAAAAGTCCACAATCTTACAGAGAGATTCAAGTGAATGGCTGGAAATAAACTGAAAAACAAGCGCTGCAGCAGATGCAAAAACAAAAAGGTATATCGATTCAGCCTTGCGGGCTCTTTATTGATGAAGAGTATCCATACGAGAAAATTTTGTTCTGATAATTTTTCATTGAAAAGGCTAATATTCCAGCTGGAATTTCATGTTTTTTTTCCCTTTTGGTTTTCAATATAAACACTGTGGACTTGTTTGTGTGGTCGGCCGACCAAAGTGTATCAAAATTCAAGAGTACTTCAGCTACGCTCCGGAGCGGACCACGTGCTTGAGAAGACAAGCATCCTGCCCCTACAAGCTCCAACGGGCTTGCTGCTACTGAACTGATTTGCATTCCACGAGCATGGCGTGGATCCAATATTTCTGGTGGCTATCTGTTGTCATCATTAATAACGAGCAAAAAACGTTAAGAAAATCACGTTTGTTGTATGGGAGCTCCCCTTAAATATTTTTATTTTGATTTTAGTATTTTTTAATATAGCGGCAACAGAAATACATAATCTGTGAAAATTTCAACTCTCTAGCTATTACCATTCTTGAGTTAGAGCCTGGAGACAGACGGACTGACATCGAAGTCTCAATAATAGGGTCCCGTTTTTACCCTTTGGGTACGGAACCCTAAAAAGAAAGTAATATGGATACGTTTAATGACAAAATACTGCAGTCTTATAAAGCTCTAAAACACACAAAGCTAAGCAAGAATTTTCAAGAAATCTACAAGTAAATGTAAAAAATACATTGAAAGACAAAGGGTGTTTAGGAAAACTATCAAATATTTTAGACGAAGACTAAGCGAGCAGAAGAGTTCAAAAGTAAAGAAAATACGAGAGGATATAAAAAGTTTCTAGATGAAGATGAGAATAGTTGTGTGCTGCTGGGAAGAAAGAGACAGTAAGTAAGGCTGGAGTAATTAAACAGAGGCGCTGTTTGCCGAACTCCTTATATCACTTGCACAGATTTTTTTTAACAAAAGTTAATTGTAAAGTAAGTTTCACAACTTTTAGCAGATTAAGGCCGTTTTGGATTCTTTTTTATCACAAAAATCTAAGGAGACATGCCTTACAGACAGCGTTGCATAAAAACGATATTATTCCTCACAAAAACTCCACTGACGTGCTGATAGACATTTGCTGTAATCATTTTAGTTCTCAATGTTTGCTGAGGATATGCAAAGATTGCGAAGCAAAAAATATAGCAAACTATCAAGAATTTAATAATTCTGTTAATTAATTAATTAATAATAAATTAATATTCCTTATTGGGTTTGGGTTTCAAAACGAGAACAAATTGTGCAAAATGGACAAGAAAAGATTATCAGAGTTGTGAAAAAAGAGAAAAGCATCACAAGGCCAAGAGATGCAATTCTGACTTTTGAAAAAATAAAGCTAGAGAACTTTTCAAAACATTGTGGAAGAGTGACAGCTCAACATAACGCTACAAGGACATTGAAAGACAATTTGCAACCTGATAAAGCTATCGAACATGTTGACTTCTCAGAAAACTACGAATGTCAGTATGCAAAAGAGATTCAGGCAGTACATTTTGGAGGAAGTCGAAAGCAAGTGACTTTACATACAAGCTTATTGTATTTCTTCGACCTCAACTGTACCAGAACAACACAATGTTTTGCTACATTCAGTCAGAGTTCAAGACATGATGCTGCTGCGGTGTGGGCTCATATGGTGCCTGTAATTGAATATCTTCAATAAAAGGTACCCCAAATTACGACTCTTCACTTCGTATCTGATTCTGCCACAAGCCAATATAGAAATTACATGACAATATTTGTCATTGCCGCCTTAAAATGGCAATATCTCAGATTAGTCTCTTTGACTTGGAGCTATACTGAGTCCGGCCATGGAAAGGGACACCCGACGGTGTGGGAGGAACTTTAAATCGAACTGCTGATACCATTGTTTCCCGTTGTCACGATATTCTCGATTTTTAATACTTTTGTTGAAGAACTAAAATCTATTACGAATAACATAGTAATCGAAATGGTTTCTGATTACTATATTATGGAAAAAGACTTACTGTTACCTTCTGATCTCCCTTCTTTCAAAGGGACCCAACAAGTTCACCAAATTATTTGGAATAAGAGCGATAAGCATCAGGTGATAACGCGCAACCTAAGTTGTGTTGAAAAGTCTTGCATTATTGAACCTCGAAACTGTAGTCACGTCAAATATCTCGGCTCGTATGTTCTTAGATCAGAAATACTGACAAACCTATACATAATACAACATTGACTCGGCCTACGAGATTGAAAATGAAAATTTATCAAATATTCCTTCCATCAAATATAGCTTCCACAGTAGTTCCCTTTACATAGATCTTACGCGTTTTTTTCTACGAGTGAAGGAGATCTTCCTGAAGAACTTAGACCTAGGATTTCGCCGATAGCGTCAGCTGATATGAGATGTGATTTTGCTGATCTAAGTTTGCCTGATGAAATAATCATTCAAAATTTAATTTCAGTTGATGATACAGACAATGAAAGAGTTGTTCTGATGATTAAATAACATAACCTCCTTCACCTGAGTGAGATTTGTATAATATGGAAGATGAGGTAATAGTTTTACCGTTAAAAACTAAAATAGATAGTAAAATCAATAAATTATCCCAAAATGGGATTTTTTTTATTGAATATGACATAAAAAAATTAATTCCGTTCATTCCGTTATGGTTCTTTGCTGCTCGGAAAACAATAAAACACTCATCTAACAGCACTGCCGAAAATTTGTTTAAAAACTTAAAAATCCAGAATGATCTTGAGCAAAAAGCTGGGCATTTTATTGATACACGCTGGCTAACAGTAGCACCGCTTTCAAATCACAAAATTTGCCAAAGCCGAAGGTGAATATTTCGAAACGGAAGGCTACTATTATTATAAATGAGTCTGATAATTTGTGTTCCGAAGAAGGCTTAAACCGCAAGTGTAACAAAAAAATACCTTCAAAAAACTTATCAGCAAGGTAAAAGGTTAAAAATGTCAGTTGATAAATAAAATCCAGCCTTGACCTATCGTTCGTCGTACGATCGAAAATCACGATTATTATTACTATCCAAATTGTTCTGGGCAATATTTTGTAGCCTTTACTAAAAATATTAACACTGCTGATAAACATTTATTTTACGGGATCGGATTATAATACCCTCTACAACGATGAGTGGACAGTAAATTTCCTAATTGATTATTGTGGTCATGTGCTCATTTCAAATACCCCACAACAGATAGACACAGCGTTTGTTCTATGTGAACAAAGCGCCCTAATATTAACAAACGACTGTCACGAATATGAACAAGTGCAGTTTTCAAAAAAATTACGTTTTTGACAAAAAGTAAAAAAATGTTGGGATGGAGTGTAAATGATATACTAAACAAATCGAATATATCGATTTGTTTAGTAAAAATGAATACGTTTCAGTGTAAGGGAACTAGAAATTGCCAGTTTTTAGCAGGTAAGAGACAGGTTAATTAGAGGCAGGCAGGTTAAATTAGATACCGGCCCGTAACATAGGCCCCGAGGAGAAAGGCTCCCCCGATGCCCGGGGAGCTCTCGGTGCAGACAGGCGGCGGCGAAGGCTGCTGCAGCCGAAGAGGTGCCGGAAACGGCAAGCGCTGTGGAGGACGCGGTTGAATGCACTGCGATCCCGATCCGTCACGTGTAGCGTGGACGAGGGCACCTCTGCGGAGGGAGTCCGACATACCCCTGCCCCTTCCCCCGAGGGGGCGGGGGATGCGTAATGCATTTCCCCTCCTTAAAAAAAAAAGGTAGAATAGAAACATGATGGGCTTCCTAGAATAGAAAAATTAATGATAAATTATTAGGCAACATTAAGAAAACAAGCTTCAAAATCAGATTCCTTAGTAATAAATCGTTAGTATAAGACAACACTAGCCTCAAAAATTGCACTTGATTATTAATTATTATTATCTAAACCTATTATCACAATCATATTTATTAATCAGTCAAGTTTAGGTAACAAATATCCGGGATATTGCCATTTTAAGGCGGCAATGAAAGAATGTCTTGCAATTTCTATATTGGCTTGTGGCAGAATCAGATACGAAGTGAAGAGTCGTAATTTGGGGTGCTTTTTGTTGAATATATTCAATTATAGGCACCATAATTATTATGAGCCCACACCGCAGCAACATCATATTGTCTTGAATTCTGACGGAATGTAAGCAAAACATTGTGTTGTTCTAGTTGAGGTATACAAAATATTAAGATACCAAGAAATATACAGCCCTTCATCTCTACTAAAAATTAAATCAAATAATTCACACGCTATAAAATTTGGTTTTACCTTATAAACGAGTTAAGGTCATTAACTTATTCGAAACAAGAATGGTATGTTATAAAATATCAAACTACATTTTCGGAACCAACAGAAATAATTGACAAGAAAAATAAAATTTAATATATAATAAAAGTTTTCAGTAAAATTACCTTAAAAGACGCAAATAAAACATTGACCAAAAATAAAATTTACGATATTCGAAGCATGTTCAGATATATGCCGACAGTAGCCAAAGTTTTTATGGATACACTTATTAAGAAAGTTGAGCGAAAGGAAGGAAATAATGAAGAACTTAATTTGATTAAACCAGGCGATAAAATAGAAACTAAAAAAGGTAACAATGTAACGAGGGCACTCACTGAAAGGAAGGAAGAACATAAGGGTGGTAAAAATTTATGACACATGACCACCAATACCTGCACAACAACAATAGCTTCTGTAAATGTAGTAAAATAGAAACTGTTGATAAACATACTTACCTTGGTCTCATTATCGATAATAAATTTTCTTGGCAGTCATAAATTACACAGATATGTAAAAAGCTTAAAGCATTTATATCCAATATATATTTAATTAAAAACAAAATACCCTATAAAGTAAGACTGATGCTGTACAACGCCCTCGCTGACTCTATTATAAATTATGGATTAACTAGCTACGACAGATCCTACAAAACCTAACTGCATAAAATCCAAAACTTACTAACTAGAATCTTAAAAACCACTGTGCCACCTAATATTAAAGAAAAGTATAAGGAAAATGATAAAAGAAATATATAGATATTGTAAAGTACTTCCGATTACACTTAAAACTGAATATTGTATCTTCAAAGATCATTTCTTTGATGTCGATCTCCAGCAATATAATATTAGTCACAATATTCAGACACGACAGAAAACAAATAACAAACTAAACATATCAAGTGCAGTAAATGTGTATGGAGAGAGAACAACCGATTATATTGTACCTCGATTAATCAACAATTTGAACCAAACAATTGTAAACCAGGTTACTGAAAAGAATATTAAATATAAACTAAAACATATTATAAAGTGTTAAATGAATATCATATATCAGAATATCATATTATCCTCTTAGCAATGCTGGCTAAGAGGATAATAATCCTCCACGTGGAAAATGTATACTAAGCAACAAGACCAGCGAAGAAAATAAGGAATCTGCAAGAAACTGGATAAAAAGCTTACCTGCACTGCCATCTCACTACTGCAGAAAAGACTCTACCCGTTTGTACTTACCAGTAGAGGTCAAAAGTATCAAAAATTTATACCGGTTATACAAAGAAGCAAAAATTTCCGAAGGCGTTGACTGTTTAAGCGAAAAACTCTTTCGTAATATGTTTCTCAGTGAGTTCAACCTTGGATTTCATATACCCAAAAAATATAAGTGTATAAAATGTATGAAGTTTGAAACAGAAAATGAAAACGACTGTCCTGAAAAGAAGGTTCATTTGATAGAAAAGAAGGCATCTAAAGCACGCTTAGAATGTCACCAAGAGCTAGTGAAAGGCAATCCATCCATTCTATGTACATCGTTTGACTTACAAAAGGTACTCAATACACCGCATGGCTTAAACATGCAATTATATTACTCTCGAAAATATGCTGTCTACAATCTTTGCTTTTATGAAAGTGTTACAAGGTCTGGTTTCTGCTACATTTGGGGAGAGTTGGAAGGAAATAGAGGTGCGAACGAGATCGCTACTATATTGCAAAAATATATTAAAGATGTTGATGCACGGAGTTCTGTAAAATCTCTAATCCTCTATTCTGATTCATGTCCCGGACAAAACAAAAACAAAGTTGTTTTAGCTGCTTTACACAATGCTTTATTACAAGCACAGAATTTAGAGACAATACAGATGAACTATTTACTACCAGGCCACACCGAAATGACTGTAGACAGTATACACTCTATCATTGAAAATTCAGTTCGAAACACCACAGTTTGGGCCCCTTCACAATGGCTAACTATTTGCCAATTAGCACGAAAGGATCCAAAACTTTACAACGTAGAAGGCTTGACGCATGTAGATTTTAAGAGCTTTGACGATCTGGCTGACAAGTACTTTAAAGGAAATTTAATTGGAAAAATTAGTAAGCTGCGAATTGCGACTTTCAAAAAATCATCCCCTAATATAATGAAAGTAAAATATAGCATGATGGAAAATTCTCCAGAGGAAAAAATTCAAATAGTGGCAGAGCCTAAACTTATCAATCAGAGATATGATTCTTCTCTTCCTATCACAAAAACTAAATATAAGGACCTGAAAAAACTATGCGATAGCTCAGCTATTCCACGAATTGTTCATTCGGAATATATAAACTTGAAAACTTCTGATGGAAACGACGTATTATTAGATACAGATTTGGAAGATGAAGAAAATGCAGAGTAAGTCACAATTAATTAAATAATAAACAATATTTAATTAATTGTGAGACAGATTAGATACCTCTAATAGATTAACAAGATGCAGATTAAGTTTTAATTAAGTTTTAAGCTTTAATTATTTATGAGACTCATTAGATACCTACTTATTTTTAAGAACTGTTTGACCAGTAGGCCTACAATGAAACCGTTTTGAGACTCAAACAATCGAACGAGAATGCAGCGTCCTACTCTAACAACGTCATTATACGTTTGTTAGAATAGGACGTTGCATTCTCGTACCATTATTTGAGTCTCAAAATAGTTTCGTGGTACGGTCCCAGGATTAAAAAAGTAAAACAAAATTCTTAGGCGATGTTGTTTGATCAGTAGTTAATTATACTAATAGACAAATATTTTTAAAATTACGTAAACGTTTTAGAAAAGTCGTAATTTTAACTACGGTAAAAATATTTAACTTAAATTACAGTTGACTACTGACCAAGCAATCCAGCCTTACTCATAAGTCATTATGTTTAAGTTTTGCTATAATATTTATTATTATGTTTTTATAAGTAACTTTATCATAAAGAAGATAAATAATAATATATTACTTTTTGTTGAGACTGATTTCTCAAGAATTTTAGGTCAAATATGACATGCTTAGGTATATTTTGTAACCTAAAAATATAACGTAAACTTAAACGAATTAAGTATTTTAAATTTTTTATTAAAATTTCAAATTTTAGAGGCTGATTATGTGATAATCACATGGTTATATCCTGATTCCTGTGATTTCTTAAATTAAGAAAGTAAATAAATGACTGAATGTTATAGTATTAATAGGTTCTAATAAAAGTCATTGATTAGTCAGTTACTTATGCTAAAATAATAAGTCATTAGTCAATAATAAGTTATTAGTCAATCTCTGTAGTTTTTAATAAACACTCCTTTTTCAATACTTAAGTTTTTGTTAAGGTTTCAACGACCAATCTCAAATAAAATTAATTTTTTTGAGGATTTAGGTCAATTACATTAAAAAGTTGACCGTGGCTTAAGTCACTTATCCTGCACCTAAAATAGGATTGAATTTATCTTTCAGCCTATTAGACGTAATCTGTTGCAGCCGTAGATATGTAGTTCAATCTATTGGCTTTACTCGAAAATTACTATAGCTACCTTCTTGAATCATTTAGCTACCCACTTATTATAATAACAGTTGTACCTTAAATCATTTAGCTTTACTCTAAAATCTAGGCGAAGCGTAACTTAAGTCCTTTATCCTTACTCTAAAAAAATAAACAAATAAGCATTTTTAACTCAAGCGACATTTATTTCTGTAACCCTTTATTCTATTGACTTAAAACTAAAACATGTGATAAAGGATTTAATTACGAAAAGAACTGTATACTTGGAATCTAAATTAAACAAAAAACTGAATTTCTACGAATTTTTTTCTGATTTTAAAAACTTTAAAACGCTCTCCTGTAAAGTTACAAAAATGTCGCTTAAATCCATTAGCCTTTCACCCCTCGATATGATATTCTTGTTTCTTGTTTATTGTTAGCCGTTAATTTTGTGTTACGTATTTTTTTTTTAATATTTTGTTTTTGTTATGTTGTGATTAAGTGTTACATGTTTAATTTTATGTTAAAGAATATTTAATTAAGTTTCCCAAGTATTGTAGTATTATAAAACAACAGTACACTCCGGACTAATTTGTTTATTGATTATGTAAGTACTTTTAATAATTTAAATACATAAGTAAAAAAAATGAGAAAACAATTAATGAAGGAAATGAGAACAACAATGAAAAGAAGACACTAAATTAAGTAAATAAAATAGAACATCAAAATATGATTTATTTCATCGAGCCACTAACGGCTAAGTAATCGTTGAACATACAAAAAAAAAATACATATACAGCCCGAAGTGTTACCTCCTCCTTTTTAGAAGTCGGTCAAAAAATCGCTCTTTCTAATGTAACTCTTTATAAGGAACAAGTACACTCACTAAAGTGTCACTTTGTTTTGTTACACGCTGCATATTGATACATTTTTTCATTTGCTCATGCCCAACTTAAGCGATGGTAATTCTATACGATACTGCAAACGGCAGAATCGTGACGCTCGCTAGATGCACGCTTATCCCGGACTGCTAGTGTGATAAAACCTTATTAAATACTGAATTAAATATTATATCAATTTACCTGAGGAAATCGTCCTTCGAGGCTGGGGTATTTGCTGACGGAATTCTCCAGGGCGGCCAGCACCACGTCACCAGACGCCTCCACCACGACCAGCGGATCTCGCATGGGGATGATGGCGCAGAGGTCCCGAAGTGTGAACTCACCCGCTGGATGCACCTGTCATCGAAGAAATAACACCCCCTTATTACTGAGTCTGATGTCTGTTTTCACCAACCATCACCTAAAGTCTAAAGGAGGCATTCGAATCAAGACGACCGCAACGCGAGACCGCGACCGGCGATCGTACCCACTGCTTCATATGAATTAATAATATAATGAAGGATTAAAATAGAATTAAGGAAGTACTGACGGATGCAAGCGACCGAGTCCCAGTCGAGTTCGTACGGCGAACTTGAGACATGCCTACTAGGGACACAAATAATCGGCCAAGTGCGAGTCGGACTCGTACACGAAGGGTTTTTTTTTCAATATTCATCCCCCCTAACGCATAGACTGGTATTTTACCCTAAAACATGGTCAAAATCGATTTTTTAAAAGTTTACTTTGCACCCTCCAAGCCATTTTTTCTAAGAACTAGGAGAACCGGTCCAGCTAATTACATAAAGATAAACCTAGTACCCCTACCCAAACGTGCCGAGTGCTCAGTCGGAAGTTACCGTTCGCCTACAGTGTACGTGTGATTGTTCGATGCGCTCTGATTTCATTACTTTGAAATATATATTTTTTTCGAAATTATACAATTTTGTGCTGTTTTTTACCATGGATTCTGAACAACCAGGTATGTACTTTATTTGGAACTTTATTTTTGCAACTTATCATCTGTCCTTTATTATTTATAACCTTGAAAATAAAACTCTATAAAATTGCTTTAAAATGTACATTTTTTAAGTTCTAAATGAGTTTTAATATGTTTCTAAGCATTTCTAAGCCAAAATTTTATGTGTATATAATAGAAAGGACATTGTAGATTATTATTCAGTTTAAAACAGTCACCCCAAACCACCCTTATTTTTTTTATTTTTTTTTTCGTAAAGCCATCCCGCAGCTCATTAAATAAATGTTTGTTTATATTTTGTATTTTTTTGTTTTAGCTTCTTCTGGATTGAAGGTTATGACTAGAAATGAATTATTTAATATAATGGAACGCTCTGGCGCCTCAACTTTTAATGAAAAAATATTAATAATGGAGCAAGAAGTGCTTAATCAATATGAAGGCAATGATCAAAATATTGCTGAAATCAAACAAAAGTTGTCAATTATAAGACATCAATTCAAACAGCGATGGTCAGCCGCTCATAATACAAAGGCCAGGTTCCTAGAACGCAACAAAGACTGGCTACAAGGAAGCATATCGCTGCCGAAAACAGGTAAAAAACACCACGTTTCTATTCTCCCGTAAAAAATACCACGATACTATTCCCCTTTTGATTACATACGTTCTGTGATTACTGTAGGTACCTTATGATCTAGTTTCGTCATTATTTTCATTTTTATCAAGCTTTATTTTATTTATTACAGTAGTTACAGATAAAAGAAAAATAGATAATAAAATTGATTTTTTTGTTACAGGAGTTAGTCCCGGCAGACCTCAAAAGTCATTTTCAGACTTGAGTGAAAGAAGTAAAAGACGTAAAACTGAAGAACTAAGAGGTGCTGGCACAGATGAGCTGACATATGCCACACAAATGAAGTTACGAGAGACTGGAAAAGTGGACGCTTCGAAAATTGTCAAGGATTTAACGAAAAGTCCTACAAGAGCGAGGAAATATGCAGTTGCAATAAAAAAAAAGACATCTGAAACAAATGAGGAATCACGAGAAGATAAACATTTACGTGCGTTATTCATGTATACTGAAGCGGGACTTACTCAAACCCAGTATGAAATAGTGCGAGATAGCAATCCTAGTTTCTATCCATGTTATTCTATTCTACAAAAGCTTAAGAAAGAGTGCTATCCGGATATTCATCGTATCACTGAAACATGCGCCGAAGTAACAGTGCAAAGTCTTATGGATCACACAGCACAACGACTTCTCATGCATCTTGGAGAGGCTGATTTAAATCAGCAGCTAAATTCAGCCGAAAAACAGTCCTTAGTGCTTATAAGCAAATGGGGCTACGATGGATCCCAGCAGATGCAATTTAAAATGAAATTTGTAAATGAAGCCGATTCTGATGCCAATATATTTCAAAGTTCCATGGTTCCGCTTCAGCTAGTTTACGGACCAGAGAGAAAGATCTTGTGGCAAAACCCTAAACCGTCTTCGCCACGGTATTGTCGCCCAATTAGAATAAGGTTCGTCAAAGAAACAACCGATATAACCAACGAGGAAATAGCAATTATCAAAACCCAAATTTCAGAGCTAACTAAAACCCGAGTTAATGATTTTAGTATCGGGCATAAATTGCTTTTCACCATGGTGGATGGCAAGGTTTGCAATGCAGCGACGCACACAAAATCAACCATGAGGTGCTATTTATGTGGCGCCACGTCAGCAGTTTAACAACTTGGACAATATGATGCCATGTAAAAAAGAGAACATGGAGTTCGGGTTGTCATTATTACATGCTCGCATCCGATTTTTTGAGAGCATGTTGCACGTGGCTTATAAGCTACCAGTAAAAAAATGGAACGTACGTCTTACAGCTGAAGAAACAGATTTAGTGCAACGTAAGAAAAAAGAAATTCAGGATAAGTTCCGGGAGCAACTTGGTTTGTTGGTGGACATACCAAAAGCCAATTTGGGCAACACCATTGATGGGAATACCAGTAGGCGTTTTTTTGATAACTATGAAATATCGGCGAACATCACTGGTATAGATCAAAATTTAATCTACCGATTAAAAATTATATTAGATACATTATGTTCCGGTTTGCAAATTAACGTAGAAGCATTTAAAATATACTGCGACGAGACTGCAAAGCTTTACGTTTCATTATATAAGTTTTACCCCATGTCCCCAACTTTACATAAAGTTTTACGTCATGGAGCTGAAGTCGTAGCTGAAGCTATTCTCCCAATTGGACAGTTATCGGAAGAAGCGGCAGAAGCCAGGAATAAGCATATAAGGATGTTCCGCCTCGACCACTCTCGGAAATTTTCACGCGTCGAATGCAATGCTGATGTGTTAAACAGGCTTCTTTTAACCTCGGACCCTTTTTTGGCGGGCCTAAGAAAGAGAAAGAACAAAAAAAAGACTGCGTTTTCACCTGATGTGTTAGGCTTATTGTTAGAAAGTAATAATTTTAATATAAGTTTTGATGATGATAATGATGACGAAGTAATTGATGAATAAATTAACTTTTCCTATTACAAATGATTTTTATTTTATTTATTTTGGCTAGTATTGCATAAATACACTATTTACCGGTCATTTAAAGAATAAAATATTTTTGACCAACTTTTAAGACCAAATACCAGTCTGTGTAACGGTGTCAGGGCTTGTTGTTCACAATTAAGTTTTTGCAACATAACAATCAATTTACATTAAAAATTAAGTACATTCAAATATTAAATTCTTATAAAATTATTCCAATTAAACTAACTACATACTAAAAAAAGTTTTTGTATGGGAGCCCCCCTTAATTTTTTATTTTATTTTAATATTATTCTTAAATATTGAAGTAGACATATAATTAAGGCCTTTGTGAAAATATCAAGTGCCTACCTGTTGCCATTATTGATATCGAGCATAAAAGGCCAAAAAAATCACATTTATTGTATGGGAGCCTCCTTTAAATATTCATTTTATTTTGTTTTTAGTATTTGTTGTTATAGCGGCAACAGATATACACAATCTGTGAAAATTTCAGAACTCTAGCTATAGCGGTTCTTGAGATACAGCCTAGAGATCTGAGACGGACAAACAGATATCGAAGTCTCATGAATAGGGTTCCGTTTTACCCTTTCGGTACGGAACCCTAAAAATGTAACCCCAAAAAAATGCGAAAAATCTGAAAGTGCTCAAATCTGTAGCTAAAAGGATTTCATACTTTGAATTAATGGCCCTAAAATATGGACTGTTTTATTTGTAGGACAATGTTACTCCTAAATTATATGACTATTAATACATCAATAAGTATACAAAAAATCTGCTCGTTAGGGTTCCGTTATAGGGTTCTGTAATCAACAAAACTTGGTTGACTATACCTATACAATTTAGTTGCTTCCTATTGCTAAAATGGAATCTATTGTGACACCAAAACTAGGCTCATCACAATTATTTATTGACCGTAAAAGGGAACATCAAAAGGTAATCATTGTTAATTAAATCCTTCATAGTAATATTATAAAGCTGAAGAGTTTATTTGGTTGAACACTTTAAAAAACTGGTTAGAATTAAGAAGTTACTTTTATGTTTGATAGTCCATTTATCGAGAAAGTTTATAAGCTACGGTATATTATTTGATTCAGACGAAGTTGCGCGGGTCAGCAAGTATTAAAAAATAATAAATACTTTATAGTTTTATATACTTAGCTAATTTATTTTTAACATTAGTTAATTTAATTTCAGTTAGTTTCTCCGATGCCACCGAAGAAAATCCAGAAACTGAATGATACAGCCATGTATAAAACCTGTAGAAAACACATGAAAATAATCTTCTATTTGCACAATCGAGTAAAAAAATTAAAAGGAAAAGAATTGTTGAATGTCTTGACTGAAAACAAATGAGTGCAATCTTTGATTACGAAATGAAGTCCTTCATTTACATTGATGTTGCAATCGGAATTAAGAAATGTGAAAAGGAATCACAGTGGCAGAAGGTGGACAATCGTAGACAAAATTACAGCATTGAGGCAATATAAAAGATCTGCCACCTGCTACCGACTCCTTCAAAGACTCTGGTGTCTTCCTGCACCAAGCACTTTAAAATCGCTATTAAGCAAATTTAACTTAAATACAGGTATCAACAACAAAATTTTCAATGGCTTTAAAAATATATTAGAAAACAAATTCATTCAGATAATGCATAATGTGTTCATATGTTTGACGAGATGGCCATTAGGAAACACCTGTAATTTTATGTGACTTTTCTGAGAATTTTGATTGTAAATATAGTAACGAGATCCAATCAATGCACTTCGGTGCGTCTAAAAATTCTATAAACCGGGGTTATTTTTGGAAAAGATTGCCGTCAGTCATTTGTAACTACAGTGTAAACTCCATGTAACGTCACTCTATTTAACGACAAACTCTCTAAAGCGTCGAAATCAATTGATTTTGGTTGGTTTAGCTTGTCTACCATACAATGGTACACTCTTAATAGCATCACACCCACTCTCAATAACGTCAGCATTACAACAATTGAACAATAAAAAGTACCTTTTAAATTACTAAAATTAGTAAAGACTGCACAGCTGTGTACGTTTTTTTGTCGCATTGTTATCCTACCCTGCAATAAATTCGACTTTCGGCATCATGCACACAGAAGTTTCTAAGAAATTAGTCTTTTTGTTTACGAATTGAGATTGATTGCACGTGTAGGTTTTTTTTAGAATTTAGTCCCTTAATAATAATAAGGAGTCATGGATTATTAATATCTATTCGTTATCATAATATTCTCAGTTATAGTTACATCAACTTTCAAATGTAAATACGGTTAGTAAAAGAAAATCACTGTATAATGACGAAAAAGTATTGATTTTTCTTCTCTCCATTTAACAACAACTCCATATAACGTCATAAAATGCACGGTCCCTTCAGTGTCGTTATATAGAGTTAACACTGTATATCGGATGATAATTGCCATGAGCCGAATGGTATCTGGGCATATCTATTGCCGGTCATAAAACATGCAAGGAAGATTAATCCTGAAATGAAAATAATTAATTTTTTTCGGACGGACCAAGTAGCCAATAAAGGCACAAGAAATACTTTTTTTGCTAAATTTGTTCACGCTCAAATTGAAATTATCTTAAACGACCTGGTCATTTTCGGAAACAGGTCACGATAAAAATTTGGCTGACAGAATCGGTGGATCCGTGAAACGGCAATTGGACAGAAGAGTGAATTAAATGAATTGACATTTTAAATGCAACTGATGCACACCAGACGCTGCAAAGAACATTAAAGGCTGTAATGAGTTTCTATGTGTCACCTGAAGATGTGAAAAATATAAAGAAATTAATACCGGAGGAGATTCGTGCTATACCTGGTACGATGAAACTTCATCAAATAATATCTGCAAAAACAAAAAATCTGATTGAATATCGGGCATTGAGCTGTTCTGTGGCGAAATACTTGGTTTGTACAAATGTCACTGTCCAAAAACACATATGTTGGCACCTGATTGTGTGAAGGATATTTTTTCTGCTGAAGTGCCTAAGACAGCGTCAAATGGGAATGTGACAACAACTTCCCTGTCCAGAGCGACTGGGCTCATCAAATCTCAGTAATCCCAAAGAAATAGAATACCAGTCACAAAATCAGAAATCGTCTTCCATGGTTTTTGGTGGATCAGATCAAATATTAAATACTGATGTTATATTGTCACTGGCTTCTAATAAATCTTCAGAATTGTTAGGCGCGCCTACGAAGAAATCGTACCGACTTATTTAGAATCTGAACCAAATGAACGAATCCTGAACGAATGCGACACAAGTAATCAAGTCCAATTGGAGGCTGCATTGGATCTCCCTGTATCTGAATTGACTCTACCGTTCTCGCTTGAAAAGCAAAGTAATATTGATTATGAAAATAATTCAAGAAAACATTTATCACATGTGGAACGTGAATCAAATAATGAATCTCCTATTATACAAAATACTTAATGCCCATCAGATTCAGTACCCCGAATTTCATCCATCTGTCAGCCGTCAGGCGTGTTAAAGTTATGATACCTGTTGAGTCCTATGATTCCCATAAAGTGTCTCATACTATCAAAAAAGCAAAAATTTTGACTCCTGGAGACGACTGCACACCCGTCGAATTCTCCCGACCCGTCAAATCTCCTGAAGTCTTCTCATCCATTAAAGATAAAAAATACTTTCCGCCCAGCAAACGAATAAGTGTTCTCCAATGTACGGTTCTTAATGTAATTAAAAAACTACCATCAAAACAAATTAAGAAACAAAATCTATCCTCATTAAAGACATTTTATTGTTATCTTTGAAAACACGCCAGTCATCATCAACATGGTGAAGTGCTTGGTTTGCAAAAATTGGCTGTGCATTTCATGTAGTGGAACAAATATTCTCGAGTCCGAGTCCTATGTTTGTTCTTCTTGTTTGAAATTTGAATTAATGATTGTAATGAGTTTTCTAAATGACAACATTTGTAAATGTTTATATGCCTTTTTTATTTTGTTGCTTTTTCAAAATTAGTTTCTAAGAAACCTACAAAATGGAACTACGAAACGGATTTTTTTATTTTAAAGCTTAAAAATTTTGAAATGTTGTCAATTCATATTTTTAATTTAAGCTTGTGGACAATGGTTTATATATTCTATACGTCACGTCACTTTCCACTTACGTGACGTGTCCTACTTTATTTGTTACTGTTTTTTATTCATATTTTAATTTTTTATCAGTTTATTAAGAAAGTTGCGATAGTAAATTAAGAAGAAAAAGGCCCAGTTACCCCGCGACCACCGTGCGGACTGGTCCACGCGTTATCGCTGCCCGACCTACGCACAACTCGCGCCTATAGTACTACCTATCACACTTATTATCGCGGGTGCTCCTGCCTGCAGGAGCACCAAATTAAATATGGAGAACATTACTAGTACACCTACTGTGAGTTATGCCAATGTAACCTCTAAAATCATGTACCCAAAGAAGGACCAAGCCATAGTTATTGATTCCATTGATGGATTAATGTTGAGAGACTATCTTATTTCGTTATCTACAGTTACAAAGTCATGAAACTGTTGACGAACTCGTGGAAGTGACCAAAAAAGTGAAAAATTAAGGACCATGTCTTGGAAATTCGACCTTTGATATCAAGAAATAAGCGTATTGTTTTGTCCAACGTCTGCCCTATAATTCCCCACGAAATTCTTATAGAAAAGTTTAATGAAATTAATGTTAAAATATTGAGTCCTATTACGTTCATGAAAGTTGGTATCCTGGACGCTGGGTTTTCCCAAATCATGAGTTTCAGACGTCAATTATATGTTTTTCCGGAGGACGAGAAAAAACTTCCCGAATCACTACAAATTCAATATGAAGATACGAACTATTGGATTTACATTTCTAACGAATCTATGAAGTGTTTTGTATGTAACACTATGGGACATTTAACAAAAACTTGTCTTCAAATTGCTCAAACTGCAGCTGTAAAAATTCAAAACAATACACAGGTTATTAGTGATGACACTATCCCCTTTTTAGAAGATACCTCAAAACCCCAGTCGCAAATATTGAATTTCCCTTCGACTATATTGGACCAGAATAAGGGTATAAAGAGAATACACTCAAATACGACCTCGGAACCTTCGCAATCGGAGTGGAACCCAGTCGATACGAATATGGAATTAAATATACCACTGAGTGGTAGAGAAGTAACTACCAAGAAAGCGCTGAAGAAGAAAAAGAAGACCTTGGACAATCGATCGGAAGAACAGGTATGGAATGATGTGACAAATGAATTTATGGAATTAACTAGTAAAATACCCTCCCCCTTTTAAATTTCCCTTAACTTTGGACGAATTTAGTAATCTTCTAAACGAAACCCGCAGTAAACAAAATATTCGAGACGTTATACAAGACTATACTGATAATACGGATGATTAACACTCTCCCTGCCATGGGATCCGCCGGCGGCCCCCAATAATTCTTGTGCAGCAAGCCAATGCACTTTTGTAACTTTTGTGTCAGGAGGCCCTGGGGTCCGCCGGTAGCCCCCAATATTTTTCTTTCAGCGCGCCAAACACAAATTGCATAGTTTTAATTTTGTTGCTGGCATTTTGAAGATACCTTTTTTGCCGGGACATCACGCACAGATAAGTTGATCAAAATAAGGCGTTTGGTTCAGTTGATCACAGCCAAATACCAACATTTTAAGACTCAGACGAATACCTGACAGTCGATGAGACCATGGTTGCGTTCCGTGGACGTATCAGTTTTATGCAATATATACCAGGCAAAAGACACAAATACGGTATCAAACTTTTTAAAATATGTGGAGACGATGGTTATACGTTAGATTTAATTGTATACGAAGGAAAAAAAGGACCTGACCACCAGCAGAATCCAAAAACGTGGTGATGGAACTGAGCACTAAGTTCTTAGATGCTGGTCGAACCATCATCACCGACAACTATTATACTAGCATAGATTTGGCCGAATCTCTATTACAACATTCCACGCATTTGATTGGCACAATCAGAAAAAACCGGAAAGGGTTACCCAAGAATGTAATACGCGAGAAGTTGAAGAAGGGAAAATTGGTTGCGATGGAAAACGAAAAAGGGATTTTAATCTTTAAATGGAAGGATAAGCGAGATGTCTTGGCCTTGTCTACTAAACATAAAGTAGGATTTGTCACTGTTTCAAGCAAGCGTAACAAAAATAAATTTTCTCTGAAACCTACAGCAATTGCAGACAATAATAAACACAAATGTTCAATTGACCTTTCTGATCAGATGGGAAGCTACTGTAACCCATCACGACGTAGCATTCGTTGGTTCCAAAAACTTGCAGTCGAATTGATATTGAACACATCCGTCATAAATGCTTATCTTGTTTACACGGCACATAAAAGAATAAAATCCAAACGCTACACTATAACAAAATTCAAAGAACAACTAAGCTTACAGTTACTGGGTTTACTTCAAGAAAGCACCAACGTTGCAGAGGATTGCGAAGCAGTTGGCCATAAGTTTGGGAAAAATCCTATTGCTGACCATCGTAATCGGATTGTAGGATATGCCTTAACGTATTTACTCAATTCGCATTGAATTGTCAAAATATACGAATAATTATAATCGTCCTTCTCCAGAGGTCCTACAATGTCAAGAAAAACTTTTTCCATAGAAGAATTAGCTGTAGTCGTAATTACCATTGGCTCCTTAACACGATGAGAGCTATGTTTTTGTTTTTGACATTTATCGCACTTACTAATAAATTTTTTAACGTCATTCTCTAGACCAGGCCAAAAGTAATATTTTTTTATATTTTTATACATTCGTCTTATTCCAGCGTGGCCACTCGTTGGAAGAAGATGAAAATCATTCAATATTACCTTCTGGTCGTCTTTATCGTCAATTATTTCTACGTCATTTAAAATATACAATCGCGGACCGGTCCAATCTTTTTGTATCTTTATCTCGTTAGCTAACTTTTCTATAAACTCGTCATATATTTTACTTTTACATCTTATAAAAATTAATTCGTGCACATTTATTTTTTCACAAAAGTTTCTTAGTTCCCTCACAAAAGTGGCTGGCCTCAGTTGTGATCGGGCGACTGGATTTATATATAAACACATTCTTTTTGACGAGTAACAAAATATATCATTTTCAATATCTATATCTTTTAATTTGCGTAAGTTCTTCAATTTACAATAGTCAATAAATTTAAGTTCAACAGATATTCCCGGTTTACTATAAATTTCTACGACTCTCGGTTGCGCAGGCCGATCGTCAGTAGGTACCATAGCACTCGGAGAACTCTGAGTCTGAGTAGCTTTCCTATACTGAGCTCGCGTCATAACCGTGATGATGCTCTCGTGCATCGCTTTTAAGTCATCCGACGTAATTGGTAAACGTGACATCGCATCGGCTGCAATATTTTCGGAACCCTTAACATATTCTACTGTGAAATTATAATCCTCGAGTAAAAGTCTAAATTTTGTAAGTCGACTGGACGGATCTTTCATCCCGAATAAATATATTAACGGCTTGTGATCCGTTTGTATTATAAACGGCCTACCATACAAATATGGACGAAAATGCTAAACTGCCCACACTATCGCCAAAAGCTCCTTCTCTATCGTGGGATAATTAAGTTTAGATTTATTTAAATTTCTACTTGCGAAAGCAATCGGTTTACTATTGGAATTACACAAAACGGCACCTAGTGAATATTGAGGGGCATCAGTCTGTAATATGAATTTATGATCTACGGAAAAATTTGGATATTCGAGAATATCCAAATTCTCTCTTCTTCTCTCAATATAAAAAATTAGTTAACTGCGTAAGGGGGTATGCAATCATTGCAAAATTTTTGATAAACTTTCGATAATAATTTGCAAACGCTACAAATCTAATTGACTCTTTCAAATTATTTGGAGTTGGCGATTTACTTAAAACTTTATTTTTTTCTGGATCAGGCAAAATACCTCCACTGGAAATAGTGTGTCCTAGATACAAAATCTCTTTTCTCAAAAAGTTACATTTATGGGGATTAAGTTTTAAATTTACTTTACGTAATCTTGCAAATACATCTATTAAATTTTTCGTATGATTTTCTAATGAATTGCCAAAAACTACCAAATCGTCCAAATAAATTAAGCATTTTTCATATGTTAAGCCGGACATTGCAACAGTCATCATTTTTGAAAAAGCAGCTGGACTAGTCTTTAGTCCCATGGGCATCCTCGTCATTTGATACTGTCCCGAAAGAGAACTAGTTTTACTTTTATCTGAATCTGTAACTCCAAATTGTCCAGTACTAAGAGCTGTGTATTTTCGGCTACTAGGCTCAAGGTGACACTGATAGTAGCTATTTGAAAGATCGAGAGTAGAGAAGTAAACAGAACCTGAAAGAGAGTCTAAAATATCTGTTATGTTCGGGAGGGGGACTTTATCATCTTGTATATTATTATTTAACTTCCTATAATCTATGACTAATCGCCATTTTTTACTCGTAGTTCCTGAATTATCTAATTTTTTAGGAATTAATATTAGAGGTGATGACCAGTCTGACTGACACAGTTCTATTATACCATCCCGTAGCATGTCACTGATTTGTTGATTAAGCTCTAATTTTTGTGAGTATGGTATCCTATAAGGCTTACTGTAAATTGGCTGGGAATTCTCTTTTAAATAAATACGATGCTTATAAATATTTGTAGTCGTCAACTTGTCACCCGGTAATAAAAATATATCCGAAAATTTTGCACAAACATTCTCAATAATCTTTCTCTCTTCTAAATTTAAATGATTCAAGTGAAGCATATTCAATAACTTTTTAACACGATCGGATTTAAAATTTTTACAACGACTAAAATCACATAATTCGTAATCACTAATTTTCTCTATTTTCGGTTCAATATTTTCAAGACGTATCTCATCCTCGCTAGTATTTAATATTAACACTGGTATCATACCATTCGAGGGCTTAACTATAGTATTTGCTATAAATACTTCTTTTTGTTATTCCGATGAACACACAAGACATTCTTCCGTATATGTAGTCGGTATATAATGTATAGATTCCGATCTTGGCGGTAAAATATAATAACTACTTCTACTTTCAATCGTCTGGGAACAAAGCGGCAATACGATACTATTGTTATTCGACTTGTTATTTAAAGTTAATGTAGAGCATTTAAGGTTCAAAATAGCATTAAAGTTTATAAGAAAATCCTGTCCTATAATCGCATTCGCTTTGCATGGTAAAGTCTGGAAAACATAAAACTTATGTTGCATAAGAAATTCCTGAGAATTATGCATGTTACTAAGCGTCAAATGAACATATCCTATAGCTTGAATCGCACCGCCTAAAGCCTACCGTACCATACATGGGCACTTTCCAAGAGCACCACCCCCAACAACAAAAAGTGTTGTTATACACTATTTACAAACAGAAATTTTTGATTATAAAGAAATAATAGATCTTATAAACAGAGGTGTTATACCCCTAGAATGGAGAGTGATGGTAGCCGTTCCCAAAGTGCCGTTCCCATACTTACTATACTACATCAGGGAAAAGGAAAATTTCATTGAAATAAGCGGTATGGAAAGTAAAGCCAACGAAAACACGACGCAGGTGGTAAAAGACGTTGCCAGAGTGCTGAATCTCAACCCAGAGGATGTGGAGGAGGCAGAGAGGATTGGCAAGGAAAAAGAAGATGAACCAACCAAACCACGTATCATTCAAGTAAAACTACGTGATAGAAATGTTCGGGCAAACTGGATGGCGGCAAAGAAAAGTTTTTCTAACGGTAAGAACAGACTGACCAATAACTTAATTTACAACAACGGCAATAACAACTTAATCTATATCAACGAATCTCTCCCTAAATTCAAACTACAACTTTTATGGATGACGAGAAGCATGCTAAAACCAAAGGGCTATCAATACATATTATGGGTCCAAAACGGCAATATATTAGTTAAAAAGAATAGCGATGAAAAAAGGATCTACAACATAAAAACCGAACTTGAGCCACATGTGGAATAGTGCAAATAGCGCTCCGTGTACACACTACATGATTTTTTATATTTTTAAAATTCAATAATTTAGAAGAAGATATTTTTAGTGACTTTGACTACAAAAGATTATACACTGCAAAAAAGTTAAATGAAGAGTTAGTACATAGAGACAGGCACATTAATGTTATGCATTTAAATATAAGGTCACTCCGGAAAAATTATAATGAAATAATCATTTTAATGGAGGAGAGCGACTACTTAATAGATATACTTATATTGACCGAAATAAATATTAGAAGTGAAGAACTACCATATTACAGAATTTAAGGATATAATAATTACATATTGAGCAGAAAAAACAGTAGAGGAGGAGGTATATTAATATATTTTAAGGAAGAACTGACCCTTGATACCCAGGGGAGTAAAATTACAGGATTTTCGGAAACTATACATGGGCAATTATTCATAGAAGGAAGGAATAAATTAATACACATCATTGCTATATACAGACCGCCCCAGAAAAATAAATTATCGTTTATACACGAAATAGAGGCATTATTAAAGAATATACCAAAGTCAGAAAACATCATTCTAATTAGAGACATAAATACTAACATCTTAAACGACATAGAAAACTTAACTACAAAAAAAAATAAGGACACGCTGTGTGAACTAGGACTGCAGAACACTATACCGAGTTCAGAGGTAACACCAGAGGCGATCGTCGATGGGAGGGGCGAGACATCGTGCCTGGACCACGTGTGGGTGCGAGCGAGATGCCACGAACACCGACCTTTGTCCTTCGTCCTTGAAGTGCATGCATCGGATCACTACGCGGTGGGACTGTCTCTATTTATAGATAATATATTAGGCGTAATTTAAATACGAACAATATTGTTGTAAAAAAATGTTTTAAATGACAAATTGTTAAAGAAAAAAATTGATGATACCGATTGGAAGCAAATATATGAATTAACATGTCCGCTAAAGATTTACGACGGAATTTGTAATGTTTTTGATACATGTTATACGAGTAATGATAGTATGATCGATATCACTATAAATAAGAATAAACGAATACGACAGCTGTGGATAGATAAAAAATTATACGAAATGCTATCGCGTAGGGATTACTTATTTAAAATATGGAAATCGGAGCCTACGAGTATGACAAAAAGATTAGAATATACAAAATTTAGAAATAAAGTAAGTTAATATATATAGCCAAGAACAAGTATAGACAGTCCGAATTATTAAACTGTATAGGGGACTTTAGGAAAATATGGGAGAATAATAATTTTTGGTTGGGTGTAGAAAAAAATAGTTTGGATAATACTATCTTGAAGCATTTAGGAAAAAAAGATAGCACTATTAATTTATGTAATAACTTTACTCAAACATTTACCAAAGAAATTGAAAACATAAAAGAACTGAGTATATAAGTCCGTGTAATCTAAGTTTTAGGTTTAGAAAAACGAGTCCTACCTCAGTAGAAAAAGTAATAAATATGTTATCTAGCCGTAAGTCAGCGGGTGTAGATAGAATACGCGTTCAGGACATTAAGTATTTAAGAAAAGAAATGAGCTACATATTAGCTAAATTTATAAACTTGTGCCTACAGCAAAGCGTATACCCCGACAGATTAAAGTGTGCTATAATACGACCGATATACAAGTCTGGGAGCCATTTGGAATACGCGAACTATAGACCAATAGCTATCTTATCTGTAATCGATAAAATTGTCGAAAAATGGTCGTGGGCCAGGTTAGTACTTTCCTTGAAAGATACAGCGTGCTCAGTGAAGCTCAGCACGGCTTCAGGAGGAGCAGGAGCACGACGACGGCCTTGCTGAGTTTTACTGACTACGTCAACGAAGCCTTAAGACTCGGGTAAACAGGTGATAGCGCTTTTTATCGATTACAAAAAAGCCTTCGATACCTTAGACCATAATGTACTTTTGCAGGCGATGGATGAATGTGGCATACGTGGGCCGACTAGTATGTGTTTCAAAAGTTACTTGAGTGGTAGGAAAATAAGGACGGTGATAGATGGTGTGATCGGTGATGACGAGGACGTGAGCATGGGTGTGGCCACCGGGTCCGTGTACGGCCCCGTCGGATACACCATGCATGTGAATGGAGTGGTGAATGTGATAAGGAGGTGTATGGGATTTATGTATGCGGACGACATGTGTGTGGTATATGCCTCGAAAAAATATTCCAAAGGCTACAGAACATGTACAGGAAGATTTAGAAAATATAACTAAATGGGCACACGACAATGGAATCATCCTAAACCTAAAGAAAACTAAATGTATGCATCTACACTCCCCTCATAATCGGAAAGCTAAAACTAGAGATAGTGAAATAAAAATAATAGGACATTCATATGAATACCCTCACGTAAACAAATCGGGCTGCAACTGTGCTGCGATCTGTTACGTGGATAATTCTAAGTATCTAGGTCTTAAAATTGATAAACATTTTAATTGGGCACTTCACATAACTGACGTATGCAATAGATTAAGATCTGTACTCGGTAAATTTTAGCAGTTAAAATGGATACTAAACATACAGACTTTAAAAATGGTATACTATGCACTAGCAGACTCGTTGATAGGATATGGGCTGATTGTTAACGGGAGAACATTCGTAACATACTTAAACAGTATTAAAAAATTACAAATAAGTCTTTTGAAATATCTAGTTACCAAAAAAGAAAAATATGAGTGTAGTACAGAATATGAGAAGTTATTTAAAGTTTGTAAGATTTTACCGATAGACAAAAAGACTGAGTAACTAATAGGATTACAGTATTATTATGATAACAAATATAAGGAAACTGTAGAAAATAAATACAACACTAGACGAGTAAGAGAGCAAAGACTAAAAAAACCAAAGATATATAACTATTATGGCGAGAGGACGAATAAATACATAGTTCCTAAAATATTTAATAATTTAGATGTGTTAAGAATTGAAGAAAAGTTGTCACCACCATTAATTAAGAAGAGGTTAAAGAATGTCCTGATTACTTAATATTAAGTTTGTTATAAGAAGTATAATTTAGTGTTAGAATATTAGTTAAAACATACTATTTTTATATTTTCATTAATTTTTATATTTTTCTTATTTTCTTGTTTTGTAACTTAAAGATTAGAAGATAATTTTGTTTACTTATAGCATATTATATAACTTTATTGATGAGCGCATCTCGCCGTCAAACAATTAGTTTGGTGAGATTTAAAATGTAACAATAATATGTAGATTTTTTTATGAATAAATATATTGAAAAAAAAAACAAGTCCTTCAGGTACTTAGCACGGGGCCAGATTAACGTGGTGTGAAGCGTCCATAGATATTATTATTAATTTTCTGATGAAGATCTATCATAAAACATAAACACCTTGCAACTAATATATTAAACACTTGTATAATCATTAAAAACGCGTTTTGAAAAATATCTCAAAAGTTACAAAAGGTCACTTGGATTACTTCTGCTCTCAACTAGCCTAATAGTTTAGTTTTATTATTTTTTATTTTCAGGAGTGCTGTCTACAGATGCAACAATAACAGCCGAAGTAATGTCAAACATGGATAAATTATTTGACGCCGTAAACAGTGATACGGCTGATCTCCGAAGAAGTAAACCACTTTCCACAAATACGATGTCAATATGAGGTGATCAAATTAAACATTTTGAGGAAATGCGATTTCATTTTTTGAAAATTTTGAATTTGTGGGGTGCCGGAGCTCACCGCCTTCGAAAGATGGATGGATCTGGACCATGAATGGCTTTGTAAAAATATTTCATGTGCTTAAACAAAAACACAATGTTAGATCACTGGCAACTTGACGTCTCCAGCAGGATCCTCTGGAGAATTTGTTTGGCACTATTCGTGCAAATTGTGGTGCAAATTCCAACCCGATGTCTTATTTTTCTTATTTTCTTGTTTTGTAACTTAAAGATTAGAAGATAATTTTGTTTACGTATAACATATTATATAACTTTATTGATGAGCGCATCTCGCCGTCAAACAATTAGTTTGGTGAGATTTAAAATGTAACAATAATATGTGGATTTTTTTATGAATAAATATATTGAAAAAAAAAAAACAAGTCCTTCATGTACTTAGCACGGGGCCAGATTAACGTGGTGTGAAGCGTCCATAGTTACTATTATTAATTTTCTGATGAAGATCTATCATAAAACATAAACACCTTGCAACTAATATATTAAACACTTGTATAATCATTAAAAACGCGTTTTGAAAAATATCTCAAAAGTTACAAAAGGTCACTTGGATTACTTCTGCTCTCAACTAGCCTAATAGTTTAGTTTTATTATTTTTTATTTTCAGGAGTGCTGTCTACAGATGCAACAATAACAGCCGAAGTAATGTCAAACATGGATAAATTATTTAACGCCGTAAACAGTGATACGGCTGATCTCCGAAGAAGTAAACCACTTTCCACAAATACGATGTCAATATGAGGTGATCAAATTAAACATTTTGAGGAAATGCGATTTCATTTTTTGAAAATTTTGAATTTGTGGGGTGCCGGAGCTCACCGCCTTCGAAAGATGGATGGATCTGGACCATGAATGGCTTTGTAAAAATATTTCATGTGCTTAAACAAAAACACAATGTTAGATAACTGGCAACTTGACGTCTCCAGCAGGATCCTCTGGAGAATTTGTTTGGCACTATTCGTGCAAATTGTGGTGCAAATTCCAACCCGATGTCTTCAGAATTTATTGGTGGGCTGAAAACCACCATCATTTCAAATCTGGCCCAAGTCACCATAGATTGGAATGCAGCAGTGGAAATGATCGAACTTGAGCAACAGAAAACGTAAATATTATTATTTTATTTTGTAACTTAAATTACTAGTCATTTACCTTGTGATTTACAGTTCTTTTTTTGTAGGTTATTTGTAACGTAGAAAAAGAAAACATACCGTCGGAACCTACTAGTCCAGAAAAAAATACAATTGGTTTTGATAGTTTTGAAGAGAAAATATCATCACAGTATAGGGTTACTCCTGCTGTAGGAAGTGACGAAGTAATAGGAAATAGTCGTTCTTCTAGCTCAAGTTCGTCCAGCTCTAGTAGCTCTGGAAGTTCTAGATCTAGCAGTAATTCTAGTAGAAGCTCTTCTGACGATCAGCGACCATCTTTAGATGAAAACGCCGAACAACAGCCTAGTACTTCGAGAGCCAATGTTTCACCATCCTTAATGACAACAATTTGCAACGAGTCGCCATCAGTTAGACCCCGAACAGCGGTTAGTAATTACTCTATTTCTCCACTTCATTCGGGAGTAAGTGACGTAGACCTCAGTGATGACGATCCCACTTATAATCAAAATCAAAACCTTCGTCAACGTTCACCGAGCCCAGCAGATATAAATTCTAACAAACCAAGAAAACGTAAAGCAGATAAGAAGAAATGGATGCAAAACACGCAAAAAATTAAACGAAACTTGGGTCAAAGTTATATAGCTGTACATTCGAAGAAATTGGTCCCTGCACGTAGTATTAAACCACCTTGTGCCCAAAACTGTAGACTAAAATGCTCTGATCGAATAAATGATGCTAAGAAGTTGGACATATTTAATTCATTCTGGGCATTAGGAGATAGTTACAAAGAATGTATATTTTATCTAAAAGTACAAAGAATACACCTAAGTACAAGTATACCAATGCTGAGAACCCACGTAATCCAAACCACGCATTCTATTTTACAGTGGAAGATGATAAATTAAGGGTATGTCAAACGTTTTTTATTAATACTCTGGATATATCACATAAGATGATCCGAACCGTGCAGATGGACAGCAGAAACACTGGAGGTTTCATAAAGGATGATAAACGCGGCAAACATAAAAATCATAAAACTGCAAGTGATGAGGTTATTAATGACATTATCAACTTTATCAACTCCATACCTCGCATTGAGTCACACTACCTAAGAGCATCTACGTCTAGAGAGTACATTAGTAGTGGCAAAAGCATTGCAGAGCTCTTTAGAGATTTCGAAGTTTTGCAAAAGGACAGGTCTCGCCCTGCTGGACTCTATCACACGTTTTATGAAATATTTAACACAAAATTTAATTTAGGCTTTTATCAGCCCAAAAAAGATCAATGCGATCTTTGTCTACAGTTCCACAATTCTACTGAACCACAAAAGCAGCAACTGAGAGATAAATATAATACCCATTTAGAAGAAAAGGAATTAAGCAGAGAAGAAAAAAAGAACGATAGAAAGAACATTAATGAGTGCAATATTTGTGTTTGCTACGATGTACAAGCCATTATGCAAAGCCCGAATGGTGAAACTTCAGCATAAATCAAAACTTAACAGTTATAACTTCACTATTACTGAATTAAGTAAAATTCACGAGGATAGTGAGTCAACAATGGATATCTCTAAAAGCTGTTCATTGTTTTTTTTGGGATGAGACTCAAGCTAAAAGAGGCGCTACGGAGATAGGTAGCTGTGTTTTCAATTATTTACAGATGTTGTGTAAAGAAGCTGGGGGGAGGGAAATAAATATAACATTCATATCTGATAACTGTTGTGGCCAAAACAAGAATAAATATCTCACTTGTTTATACTTATATGCCAATATAAATAATTTATCATCAATAACTCACAAATATCTCATAAAAGGTCACACGCAAAATGAAGCTGATAATGTACATAGTTTGATTCAAAAGCAGATAACAAGCGATTTAAAAACTGGACCAATTTACTCGCCACTTCAGTACATGTCAGCAATCAAAAGAGCAAGGAAAACTGGTATTCCATTTAAAGTTCACAGTTTAACCCATAGTTATTTTTATGATCTTCAGAAATTACAAGAAAAATGGGGCTATAATTTTAATACCGATGAACAGAAAAATAATGTAGTATGGAATAGAATTAAAGCACTGAAATTTACCAAAGATGACCCATTTTCATTTTATTACAAGTCTTCATACAAGGATGATTTTAAGAAAGTTAATGTTCGTAATAAGAGGAAAAAGTTGCCAGATATTGAGGAAATAACCATGCAAAAGGCATACTTAGAGCCACTTCAGCTTAGTACTGCTAAAAAGAATGATCTCAAGGATCTTATTGATAAACAATTGATAGATCCATACTATGCTTCTTATTATAATGTCATGTTGTCTTAATTTTATGATTAATATTAAACTTGTTTTATTTCAGAGATAATTTGGTTAAGATCAGACTGATTACATTGTAAAAGTGTTACTTATTATGTTTTTGCTTATTTTGTAGAATGAATATTTTTGATATGGATAGTTTTCTGAAAAATATATGTTCTAGATTCCTATAACTGTTGTTGGTATAAATAAAACTTTTGATACTTATTTTATATTATTGAGAATAAATATTTTTTGAGTTTATAACTTTATTGCAATGTTCACCTATCTAATGTGTTAAAAATTAAAATATTCGAGATATTGTATACCTACAATGTTACTTACCTTTTTAATTTTGACTGATTATTAAAGTATTATTTTCGATTTATCTGATGTTTTATTTTTTAAATGGAAACAATTAATTCATATTTGCAGTTTTGTTTTATAATATAGGGTACTAACTACGATTAAAAACTAAAAAGTGACAGGCCTTTTACTAATACACCGGATCAAACTTAAATAGGTCTACATTACTGTAATATTTTTTTTGTACTATATGGGCCTAACTTGAAAGTGTTTTTTCGAATAATTATAATTTATAGAATTTCATAATTTTATTTATTTTTATTGATGGCTACTTATAGTATAGGTGTCGAAGAATAAATCTGAAGAAAATCGCATTTATAACTAAAATAATAAGCATTTTATTAGAAAAATAAGCTGGAATGTAACAATTCTGAATCTCACGAATTCCCAAAAAACTACTTTTTTGTTTTAAGCCTTTATATTACTAAGGGTGCGATACAGGCTAGCGGTAATAAGCACAGCCTCTTAAAAAGTGGTCTGCAACATTCCAAATACCAGGAGCCACAAATAGCTCGGACACATTTTTTTTGAACACGGAATGCTTTTTCGATATTCACTGAATTACCCCACAACAACAAGCCATACGAAAGGACCGAGGATACGTAGCCATGGTAAGCGGTTAGGGCTGCCTCAATACCTGCTGTTTGTCTAGTTTGCTGTTTGTAAGTCTATTACACACATGTTCGATGTGGACCTTCCAGTTACAGTTCTTGTCGAGCATGAAACCCAGAAATTTTACAGAGTTGACTTCTAAAATGTTTTTATTATCATATTGTATATTCAAATTTGTTTTTTTACTATTGTAGTTTTGAAATTGGAAAAGTTGAGTTTTAGTTATATTTAATTTTAAATTATTATTTTTAAGCCAGTTAATTATTTTTAATAATGTAGAATATAGTTCCGCTTCAAAAGAGTTCTTGTCCTTGCATTTTACAATGATTGTGGTGTCATCTGCAAATAGTATTGTTAGATATTTTGTTATATTTGGTAAGTCGTTTATATATAGTAGAAATAGGAAAGGCCCGATGAGACTCCTTTGAGGGACACAAAATGCATTTTTTCGCAACTTAGATCGAGTGGTAACTTTAATTTCATTAATTATTCTACTTATTTCAACACATTGGTATCTGTCAGACAAATAGGATTTTATCCAATTTTTAGCAATACCTCTGATGCCATATTTTTCTAATTTATGCAATAAGAGAGCATGATCGACAAGGTCAAACGCTTTGCTTATGTCGAGAAATATCGCAGCAACATGTGTCCTATCATTTAGGGTTTCTGTGACTGCTTTTATAAGATTGAAACACGCTAAGGTAGTGTTACTATTTTCCCGAAAGCCATATAGATTTTTTGTTAGTATATTATGACGGTATACAAAACTCTCAAGACGGATTAACATAACCTTTTCAAATAATTTAGAAAGGATTGGAATTAATGTCATCGGATGGTAGTTATTAGGGTTTGATCTGTCTCCATTTTTATAAAGTGGCTTAGCAACCGATGTTTTAATCTCAATCAAAAACGATAACCTTGCACACACAACCAAAGACCAAGCGTATACGCATCGCAATAAGATCCATTTTAGCTTAGCATAAAACTACTCGGGCGGATCTTCTCTATTTTTCATGTTTTTTTTTAAATATCTTTGGAAATAAATATTAAGAAACAAAATTGTTCGGTTAAAGAGATTTTAATATAGATTTACTAACAATTTATTCAAATAAAATGTATAATTATCCTAGTTTAATTATATTTTTAATACTTATATTTCGATGAAATAGATTTTTTTTGGAGGTGAGTTTGTAAATTAATTACAGCCAAAGTATTACGTTTTATTAAAATGTTTATGGTTTAAGGTATTTTAAATATTGTGCTTTATATCTCATATTTTTTAAACACTTCGTTATTATATTGGAACTAGGTAAACCGGGAGTCACGGAATAACAAATTGGGGTTTATCCTCGCCATAAATAGAATTTAATATTTAATATTAACTTTTTATGTAGTAGTGTTTTTCACATATTATGTGTAAAAAGATTTTGCACATAATATGTGAAAAATTAAGTAATCAACAACATCTGATCTGATTGATAATTATTATAGATATTCTGCTAATATAACTTGCCGATGAACAATACGTGAACTCTAGAAATGCATAATATTATGTTTCTCCAGTAGCTATAAATCTGAAACAACATTATGATCATTGTTCAGTAATGATTGCAAGAACAGGTGGAAATATATGAGAGATTCCTGTAACCACTCAAACGTCCGGGTGACTATAGTCGCCTAAAACTTTTTGGCGTCAACCGTTAAGGCGACTAGAGCAGCCCAGATGACTCGCTCCACTCAAACGTGTTTTTACCTGTGGTAGTGTTCAAGAGGTACACAAGTGTTTCGCTAGATGGTTCTTTATTAAATGACCCGTCGTTGGGTTGGTAAAACAGCAAAACGGGCGACACTGTCATTATGAAAAAAATTGTTTAGAAACACTTGAGTTTTGTGCATTGAAAAGTTTTGAAGTGTCTGTGAGTGCCGTCTTTAAAATGTAAGTAAAAATGTATTTGTTATACTATTGTATTAGGTGTTATATATTGAAATAATCCTGAAGAATCATTATTTTAGAATATCTACAAATTATAAGCATCCACAATCTAATAAGAGACTCGTTTTATAAGAACTTTGCCGTGCAATATATGTTACAACATAACTTGTTACTATTACAGACCTTCTTCCCAGAGAACCTGAGCCCTCAACATCGGGTGTGTCTCGTTCTGCTGGTTAGTTAGTTTATTATATTACTATCATATATATCATATTATATTCTTAGTATTTTCTCCTTCGAGTATCTTTTATTTTAGTGTATACTACATCTTACTTACTTTGTTTGTTACAGAACCCTGCCCTGCAGAAATATCATTTGAAGGTGAATAATGATGGTATGGTTGTTGACATAATAAGACTGTAAATGAGTTTGCTTACAAGCGTTTTTGTTACAGATGACGGAGAGTGGCCAGGTGGCGATATAGGTACGAATGAGGCCGATACAGTACCAAACTCGCCGTACAGCTCCCCTAGTCGATTGTCGACTAGTCTTAATTTAGAAAACGTTTTAAGGAGACCAATAAAAAAAAACGATGTATTATCGGCTCTTCTTCGGAATCTGAATAAATTTTTTTGTTTTCATATTCATTTAATTCAAAATTCAACCATTTATTTCAAAACAGGTATTTTCAAAACACTTTTTGAATGTCAAAATTACGAATGAGGAATCTGCGTGAAGATGTTAGTTTAGGAACTAACCCGGCGAGACGATACTAGTAAGAAACTCGCGCGGGTCCACCAAAAGGTGAGTAAAAACTCACCTTTTCAAAAAAGACGGAAAATAACATTGTATATAAATTAATAAAAAAAATTAAGCCCTTTATAAAAATACATGTCGGTCCTGTAAGTTTAACAATATATGTGAAACTAAAATAGTATTAAAAGTATTGACTCACCGCCATGAACAATTTGCATGCATGCAGCAAAACAATTGTTAATGGTTTTTTAATTTGAATTTGCTGTTTCACTTTTTTCTCCAAATGTTGGTGCAGAAGTGTCCATTTCATCTACCTCACTACCTATTACAGGGCTACCTTCAGTAATTGGTAATATAATAATATTATATAATTTACAGAAACGGGTCTTGTATATATGTATTATTATCTTAAAATATTTATTTCATTCTTTTTAGGTGTTGGCGACAAAAATTTTGAATCCGTTATGGATGAGTGGTTGCGACTGACTGACGATGTTTGTGACAGCGATGACGACATTATTGATGACAACGACTATCTCCTCCCGACTGTACAAGAGCGTAATGCTGGGACTGAACCCGCATGTGACAGTGAATTGACACCATTCCAAGCGGAAGTGTTACAGAGGTAAGATGCTATGAATGACCTTGCAATTCGTAACATTGTGCCCGACGACTGTTACACTTTCGCTTGGAGTAAGGACAGGACTGCTTTTTTGGGACAACGGGAAAAATTCACTTGTGCATCAGGGCCTACTTTTAATGTGACAGACCAGACTCGAGCTATCGACATATTTGATATGATGTTCGACGTGACTTTTATCGACCTACTTTGTACGGAGACCAACAGGTACGCAGAACAAAAGATTGCTTTGCTAAAATATTTATTTCATTCTTTTTAGGTGTTGGCGACAAAAATTTTGAATCCGTTATGGATGAGTAGTTGCGACTGACTGACGATGTTTGTGACAGCGATGACGACATTATTGATGACAACGACTATCTCCTCCCGACTGTACAAGAGCGTAATGCTGGGACTGAACCCGCATGTGACAGTGAATTGACACCATTCTAAGCGGAAGTGTTACAGAGGTAAGATGCTATGAATGACCTTGCAATTCGTAACATTGTGCCCGACGTCTGTTACACTTTCGCTTGGAGTAAGGACAGGACTGCTTTTTTGGGACAACGGGAAAAATTCACTTGTGCATCAGGGCCTACTTTTAATGTGACAGACCAGACTCGAGCTATCGACATATTTGATATGATGTTCGACGTGACTTTTATCGACCTACTTTGTACGGAGACCAACAGGTACGCAGAACAAAAGATTGCTTTGCTGCGAGAGCAAAACAAAGTAACTCCGCATTCTCGATTTAACCGTTGGTCTCCTACAAATAGGGACGAAATGACGACTTTCTTAGCGATCATAATTTTACAAGGTTTATACCCCTTACCGGAGGAAGAGGCGTACTTCAACTTCAACGGTTTTGGTACTATGCCCTACTTCGCTAAAATTATGTCGTATAACAAATTTTTATTACTCAAGACTTTTCTCCACTTTGTAGACAGCCAGACTTGCAAGGACAAGACTAGACTGAGTAAAATACGACCAGTACTTGACTACTTCAACAACAATTTTTCCAGCCTATACATATAGATGAATCGCTTTTGAAGTGGCATGGGCGATTAAATTTTGCCCAAAAAAATTCATCAAAGGCCGCACAAGTAGATGTAAAAACCTATGAACTTTGTGAATCATCTACTGGCTATCTCTGGAAGTTTTTCGTATATGCTGGAAAAGACAAACAAACCTCGACTACTGATGACACCGACGTACATAATACAGAGACAAATGACAGACCAGTCGAGGAGGCTTTTGACAGACTTGACGAAGATGCGACTAATGACAGACCTAATAATGACACATTGAGGAGTGGTGATCACGGAGACCGTCCCATTACCGCTACTGCGACAATCGTTTACGACTTAATCGAGCCACTACTTCACCGTGGGCACACTGTAATAATGGTCAATTTTTATAATAGTCCATTATTATTGCGGAGCTTGAAAAAATATAAGACAGACTGTTACGGGACACTTAGACTGAATCGGGAATTCGTTCCTGATACCGTCAAGACTTTGACAAAACCTGAACTTCGACAAGGTGAAGTAGTGGCTACATACTGTTCCGATTTAGCTATTATGGTAAGGCGAGACGTTAACATAGTTAGTATGATCTCTACATACCATAATCTTCAAATCGGGACTCAAGACAAGTACAACAGACTGACTTACAAACCAAACATTGTACTTGACTATAACAAGAGCATGGGAGGAATTGATAGGAAAGATCAATTCTTATCAGCTCAACCCTTAGAGCGACTTAAAAATAGGGTTTGTTATAAGAAACTTTTCCGCCGAATGTACAATGTCGGTATATTTAACTGCTTTGTGATATTTTCCAGTTTTCACCGAAAAATATCACATCGTCAGTTTCGTACCCAATGGGCATTGTCCAAAAAAAATCACATGTACTTTTTATATTTTTTTCGTTAAAATAGGGTATTTTAAGAATATAAATTAAATAATTTTGAAATTCATTGGCTAGTTTTTTCTCAATAAATTTTTAAAGTTTCGCTCTGACGTCATCATCGGCGGCCAATAATTGACCTCTGCAGTATGTTTTTTCCTTTCAATCTTATTTATAATGGCTGGTTCGTCAAATGCAAGTTCTCATTATGTGAAAGCTGATACGAGAAGCTTATCTAAAGTTCGAAACGTAATGTTGGTTGAATTTATTGCTAATTGAAGGTCAAACAAAGGTTAAACATATTTGTTCAAAAATATAAGTAACTAATGGGTATTTTTTTCGTTTATATACAGAAAAACGATCACTGACCTTATTCCTCGAAATGTTTTTGTAATGAGCAAAATTAAAAAAAAAAGGACAATCCCCATTGGCGGAAGACCTGATCAGAAGAAATAGACAAATTGACTTGACGACTGAATTCCGACGATTGAATAATAGGTCTAACACGACTGGACAGGTGATGACGACGTTTCTTAGACGTAATACGCGACACAAGACGCAGGCCAGACCGACCATTGACTCTAAACACTTCCCTATCCGTACGGGTTCGAAAAACACCTGTTGCTGGATTTGTCCAAAGAAGACCAGGACCATATGGAAGTGTGAGGAGTGCGACGTGAATTTATGCATAGAAGGCTGTTTCAAGGCTTATCACAAGCCTTGATTATTTTTTTTACATATTTACATAGGATTTACATTTTTTTTAAATTAATTTTTTTTAGGAAATTAATAAATAATATATACTTATAATAATATGTGTATCATTTACAAACATATTTTTATATGTACTAATAAATAAAAAAACAACCTATTCCTTAAACAAAATAATCCTAATAAAAATGTGCGAACCGACCCTTAGATGGTCGGCCATCTTGCTGTGATTTCGTCTTCAGCGGCGATATCAAATTCACGCAGGAATGGGTAATTTGTTTTCCTTTATTGTAATACACTCATCCCTCTGAGTAATTAAATATTGGTATAAAAAAAAAGCTTATATAATCTAGTTTATTAATATGTAAATAGTATTGAGGTATGTTACGAAATATTACGTAAAAACGTGTAATTATTTAATATTTTACGCAATTTTTACCTATGTAGTAAAGTTCCATATTTTTTTGTACTATTTACAGTTATAATTTACTTTTCACATATTTTGATTCCTTATAATATCAGCTTTATACAGGTATTTTTTAATTTGTCATAACATAAGTAGTTTAGTAGAAAATAGGCTTTATATCGATGACGGTATCTGGCGCTTGACCGCATTATTAAGTCAGCGCGCGCGTGGACGTTCAAGGGGTTGGCAGCTGTCAGACATGGACGTTTGAGTGGACAATAGATGCAAACATAAGAACAAATTGCCCACGGGTTCTTCAGCCACTTTAAAAACAACAAAGTGGATGCTATATGAGAGACTTTGTTTTTCAGAAAAAAAAAAACCCACAGAAAGAGCGAGTGTAGCAACAGTTGAAACTAAAAATACTGAAGGTGGAGAAAGTGGCGAAGAAACAAGTACAACAGGGATTGGTGAACTAAGAAGACGCAGTGAAGAGATAAGTGGTGAAGAAAGAAGCAATGAAGAGGTAAAAAGAGCAGGAATAAGTGCAGCTAGTACAAGTGAAACAAAACGTAATGCAGAGAGGAAAGGGGAGAGAAGTGTAGAATCGAGCAAAGGCAAACGTACCAGGTAAAGGTACAGGTGAGACAAGTGGAAGAAAAAAAAAGAAAACATTTGGATAATAATTTACATGTTGCATCTTTGAACACATAGAAACTATTCAGGTGAACCAGCCCCCCGATTCACGATCGTCGGGAAAGTTCTCACGCGGTATTTTGTCACTTTTTGTCGGACACACAGCGATAAAGAGAATAACTGATTTTTTTTTGGCAATAAGTGCTACGGCATAAAGCCTTGGATATTCATCGCTGTCAGTATCAACATAAAAGACGGAAAAAGAAGTATTGTCTCCAAATTTTCCTGCACCTCATTTTAGTCTTAAAAATTTAATGGACTAAATTCTTAAGACTAAAATTAGTCTTACCTTATGTAGTGACGAGGGTACATAACTAAACTTCTTTTATAAAACCTTTTTTATATTATTTTGCACTCTTTAGTTTATGATATTTTGACTTGTTTACTTTTTGATAGATTTTGTCATTACATTAAAAATTATTCAGCTTGAACATCGACTGCGTAATTTTATTACTTTCTCCTTTGCACCTTCTCAACTAAAACTCGGGCGGGCGACCGCCCTCGCAATCCAGCGAGGACCTTGCCCACTTCATTGGTGACCCCGGAAGGAACACACGATGGAGAATGAGAATGTGAGCTGTGAACCAAGAGACGGCGCAGCGGCAGAAACATTTCGCGTTGGCGTACGTATTCCCCCGTTTTATCCTGAAAAACCCGGGTTATGGTTTGCGCAGATGGAGGCGCAGTTCATGTTGTCCGGCATAAAATCTGACGAGACTAAATTTTACTACGTCACTGGCAACTTGGACTCGCAGTACGCTGCCGAGGTAGAAGATATAATAGCTAACCCTCCACCAACGGCTAAGTACGAAAGGTTGAAAAGCGAGCTAATTAAACGACTTTAGGCATCGCAAGAAAAGAAAATAAGACAACTCCTTATGCATGAGGAGCTCGGCGACAAAAAGCCTTCGCAGTTCTACCGCCACCCACTCAATCTCTGGCCCGCTGGCCCGGGAGTACCCGAAGAGTTCCTGCGGAGCATTTGGAGCAGTAGTCTTCCTGCAGGCACCCAAGCCATCGTAGCCTCTCAGTCCAAGACTGGTCTCCCTGAGTTGGCGGAACTAGCCGACAGGATCCACGACGTGGTTGGCCATCAGATTCCGTCGTCTTCTGCTGTAGCTGCTCCACCACCGTCTTCGAGTACCCACCCCGAGATTGCCGCGCTGATCGAGCAGGTACAAAAGCTGACAAGCCAAGTGGAACGACTGTCCCGCCCTCAGAGGACGATCCAGCAGTCGCAGTCGCACCCATCACCGGTCCCTTTCAATCAGGTCGGAATCTAGCTATCGATGGTTCCCACTATGCTGGTACCATCAGAAAGCAGACCGTGCCCGGAAGAAAAAATATATTTCAGCTGCGTTTAACGAGCGACAAAGCGAATGATTTTGAATACATATTACAAAAATTGTCACTTATTAAAATAAAAACAAAAAGTATTGTCTATGTGCCGACTGTCGAGTGACAATGACAATCTGTCAAATCTGTGAGTTTTGTGTCTGTGACACAAACAGTCACAAACTTTAAACTTTGTTGTTTACGTGCTGTAAACTATTGCTATTTATTATTAGATTTTTTTTTGTTTCATATCCGTTTTTGGGTTGGCATTTGAAACACGCATTATAGGTAGAGAGGACGTGGCATTTTATAGGGGTTAGTCACCCCTTTCAAATGACACCTGATTTGTGTCTAGGAGATGCATAGTTTTTTTAATACGTGTTTGAAGTTACGTGTGACGGAACGTTATATTAATTTTTCACTATACGAGTAGTTACGTTTTGTTTTACGCGTAATTTGTTGTAAAATGTATTTAAGTGTCATAAATATAAGAACAGTATACAATTCTTAGGTAATTAATTACAGCAATGTATCACTCCGTGCTGGCCCAATACGACTTGGTTGGGTTTGGTTAGATTCCGGTTAGATTTCTATAGGTTATTTTTTTGTGAGCACCGCGTAGCGGGGCTCCGTCGACTAACAATTAATTGAAGCCAGTTGTAATAATATATCTAAGTATAAAAAATATAGGAGGTGCAATTAATCCTTTAGTTAGTTTGCAGGGTGCAAATAAGTGCTATAATTTGTTGCGATAGGGCATTTAGTCCGTGAGCCCGGCCCCGAAATGCCTACGTCACATGACATCAACTTAAAACGCATGGCACACGGTCGGCAAATATATGCCGAGCGAGGATCAGACGACTTTCGCATCTGAAATTGGCCGGAAGTCAGAAAAATCGCCTCACTTCCGGTCAAATTTTTAGTGTCAATTTACGTCACGTGACATCAACGTGAAACATGTGGCAGCATATAGCCCTATAGTTTTAGAGAATGGAAACATAAGTCTGTCAGTTTTAAAATGGCCGGAAGTGCTTGGCAGACGGCGTCAAAGTTGGTCCTTGGGTACCCTTTTTTACGTCACGTGACATCTTGATGAATTCTTTTTTAAATGTTTTGAAATAATAGTGTCTTATAGAATAAATGATGCTGCCAAGCCAGATCCGGCCGGAAGTCCCAAAAAAAGTGATTTTTAAACTGCTCGTGAATTATGAGAAATTCGCATGATTTATCAAATTATAATCAATTTAAGTACACGAATTATCGAGTCAAAGTACCTAACCTGTTACAATAATAAATCTAGGGTAAATAAGTGTAATTGTTACCTCACATTCAGTCGTCAAATCGGTCAAGTCCTGTTTTGTGTACCTACCAGTTACCTGGATTTTTTGCGTCATAATGGGTGCGAGAGAGAGGTCTGTTTACATCCTACTCGCACTTATGTAACATCGTCGCCCGCGCAGCTACCTGCGCGGGTCCCCAGACCCCAATCCTCCGTATTCCGCAAGCCGGTCGCTTCACTCGTATAATATTTCGCATCGCAGTTTGGTGAAGACCACGAAAATAGGTGTTGTGATCTAATTTTTGAATTTGTGTTGTGGTTTAAAATAAATAATTATTTGCCACAATGAAGCAGTGTTTTTTGTGTTCTAATAAACATAAAACTCAGAATTTTACAGATGAAGTATTTCAAAAGTGTTCTTTTTACTTGAAATTACGAAAGTTCAACGGATTTAAATACAAAGAAATCGAACTAAAACCTCAAGCCCAGACCGAGTTTGGGTATCACATGGAATGTTTGAGAAAGTTTACCGCTGTTAAACGAAAGTACATTGAAGCATTTGAAGAATGTGAGGTAAGTGTTAATATTAGTATCTAAATAGGTATAATAATTATTAAATTTGTAGTCAACATTTGCCATGATTCCAAAATTAATTTCTTTATTCCGAACTCTGCCAAAACGAAAATACCAGTGTTACTCGTACAAAATGAACAAAATATGAACTAAATATTTTGTCTTTTTCTAATTTAAGTTTTAGCAATATCCGAATCATAGTTATTTTACAATTTTTTTTAACTAAGTATATGATTTGACCAATACTTAATTCAGTATATTTTGCACATTAAACTATACCCATAATATTATTAGACATTAAAGGTAATAAAACCGACCAAAACCGAGGTAGTAGGTATAAAAATGTAAGCATATTATAGGTGCTTTAAAAATTCGAATGCGTTATACAGGGTAATAATGTGATTTTACTTTAATTTCTCTGCTTAGCAGTACAATTTTTTTTTCTACAGACCCGGAAGCACCTGGAATCGTTGCCTTCATCCAGTAAAGATCAACAACTACTTGATATCGAAGTATCAGCCGGCAGCTCTGCCGGAACCACTCAAACCTTCACTCCTGGCCCCGAGGTGAGACTTTGTGCTTGTGGCGTTTGTACGTTATAAATTGCTTAGCGGTACAAAAATATGATTTTACATTGTTTTCTACAGACCCGGAAGCACCTGGAATCGTTACTTTCATCCAGTAAAGATCAACAACTACTCGATATCGAAGTATCAGCCGGCAGCTCTGCCGGAACCACTCAAACCTTCACTCCTGGCCCCGAGGTGAGACTTTGTGCTCGTGGCGTTTGTACGTTATAAATTGTTTAGCGGTACAAAAATATGATTTTACATTGTTTTCTACAGATCCGGGAGCACCTGGAATCATTGCCTTCATCAAGTAAAGAGCATCAACTACTTGATATCGACGTATCAGCCGGTAGCTCTGCCGGAACCACTCAAACCTTCACTCCTGGCCCCGAGGTGAGACTTTGTGCTCGTGGCGTTTGTACGTTATAAATTGTTTAGCGGTACAAAAATATGATTTTACATTGTTTTCTACAGATCCGGGAGCACCTGGAATCATTGCCTTCATCAAGTAAAGAGCATCAACTACTTGATATCGACGTATCAGCCGGTAGCTCTGCCGGAACCACTCAAACCATCACACTCAGCCCACATGTGAGTGAGACTTTCTGTCATATGATGACTGTACCTAGAGTTACAGAATTTCATTCTGTACGGTGAGGTCTGAGGTCATGGTTTCAGTTTTCGGGACGATGTCCTTTACAAGTCATATGTTTAGCTCGCTTATAAAAGCTTTTTATTTACAGACAACGGAGCAGTTGCTTTCTCTAATCGATGAAGATGATAGCCAGACAAATATACTAACTAGCAGAGGAAAAAAGGAAAGGAGGAGGAAGGAAACATGCATATTTTGTAACAAGTATGAAAAGAAAATTGGAACTCGAAGAGAGTATTTAAAAACGTGTTCTGATCAGGTAAGAGCATCACTGCTTTTGTTAGCATCGTCATTAAATGATGAAGATTTATTAACAAAAATAAATACATCAAACAGATTATTATATCATCAATGTTGTTGGGTCACCTGTCGAAATAAATTAAGAACCTCTAAAGAAGAAACAAGTGATTGGTATAGCCTTAGAGAACTGCATAAAAAAGCTTTTGATTCTCTATCACAATATATTTTGTCAGAAATATTAGAAGCACAAAATGTTATTTATCTTAACGATTTGTGGCGTTATTATCAAGATCTATTGAGCCAGTTTAACGAAGGCAGACATGATGAAACTAAACTAAAAAGTTATACATCTCAACATCTTAGAGACAAAATAGAAAGCGCATTCGGGGATGTTCTTGACGTCAAAAAGGCAATATCCAATAATAAGATTATTATTCATAAAAAAAATTTGAAAATTAACAAACTCTTAGAAGAAATGTTGTTACATAAATCTTCACAGTACACCAGAATTCGTGATACTGCGTTTAAAATCAGAGATGAAATAAAGGCTATTGATAAAAAAAAACTTCCACAAAAGCTTCACCCAAATGAAATCATTGAAGGAGAGTGTAAAGTACCCGAGATACTTTATGAGTTCATAAAGACGGTCGTAAAAGGTCTTGATGTAAAAAAACTCTCTGATAGGGATAAAGTAAAAATTATGTCAATTTGCCAGGATATTATTTATATAACAACAAAAGGACAGATCAAACCATCTAAACAATTGATGTTAGGATTGACAGTGAAATCATTGACAAACAGTAGCAAATTAATGACAATACTCAATAGATATGGCCATACAATTAGTTACACTACCGCGGAGTCACTAGAAACTGAACTAGCATTCACTGCTGCCGATGAAAGAACTCTCATTCCAAAAAGTATGACATGTGATCCAAAGCTCCACACAAACATAGCTTTTGATAATTTTGACCGATATGTAGAAACATTGGACGGTAAAGATACGATGCACGATACAGTTGGCATTATTTACCAATTTCAACCTCAAGAAGCGCGATCGGAGCAAATGGCAATTTTGGAGCCACAACTTAGACTGGCATCAGAATCAACGAACCGGCGAAGACGAAAATTTCAGGAGGTTATATCAGAGATACAACCATATTACAAAAAACCAAAGGCAATTACTAAATTGTCCTCATTACCTGATATTTTTCAATTAGCTGATGAATGCACGAAAGCGAAAAAAAATGCAATGTGCAGAGATATGGTATGGATATTTTCACTAGAACGAATTCCCGAAACACCGATGTGGACTGGATTCAACTGCAAGAATTTAAACGATAATAGTGAAATTCAGACTCTGGATTACTTACCACAGATTAATGCATCACCCACATCTTACTCAGTTGTACATCAAACGATGATATTCGCTGAAAAAGCATTGGAAGAAACTGGTCAGACTCATTTGGTACTGACATATGATTTGGCAATCGCGAAAATGGCTATGCAAATACAAGTGGCAGAAAGTCCAAAATACGATAATTTGATTATAAATTTGGGTACCTTTCATATATATCTAGCATTCTTTAAAGTATTAGGAAAATATATTGATGGCTCAGGTATTGAAGATATACTGGTGCAGTCACAAGTACTTGCTGCAGGTTCTTTGAATGCATTTTTGGCTGGAAAACACTATAACAGGTGTAAAAGGATTCATGGATTACTATCAGCAGCATTCCAAATATTACACTTTCAACAGTTTCTTAAAAACACATATCTCCGTGTAGAACAAATTGACCAAAGTCTTAAAGATATCCAAGAAAATAAAACTGGAATTCGAGAGCCATTGGACCTACCTCCCATGGTAAACCACTATCTAGAAGAATACGAAAAATACAAAAAATTAACTCTTGATGGCGAACATGGTAAAACAGCTCAATTCTGTTTACAATATACAGAATTAGTAGATTGTTACCACAGATTAAACAGATCTATGAAAACTAGTGATTTTTATTTATATATAGAAACGCTCTTTGAAATAGCAAACTTGTTTTTTAGTTTTAATCAGCAAAATTACGCGAGGTGGCTACTCAAATATCTTGATAATATGTTAAACATGAAAAAATTGAAACCAGAAATCGTAACTGAATTTGAAAAAGGTTCTTTTGGCGTAAAAAGAACTAAGAACCCTTTGGCAAGATTGCCAGTTGATTTGACTTTAGAACAGACTATAAATGCAGATGCTGCAAACTCAATGAGCGGAATCTCACATTTAACAAATACAATAGCTGCAAGACAGCGTTGGGCTCTAACACACAGCCACCGCACAAAAATCATTACGGAATTATTAAACTTGATTGACTTGAACAGCAAAGATGACGTTTCCAAAGAGCTACGCCCATCAAAAACAAAAAAAGACAGAGAAGATCTAAACGAAATTAAAAATACAATAACTGAAAAAATAAACCCATTTGACGCTACCTTGCAAGACCTAGTTAATATTTCAACTGGTCGGGCAGCCACAAACACAACAGAAAAGTTCTTACTGAACGTGAGACAAATCGGCGAGGATCAAAAAAATGATTTCATAAAAGAATGTAATAATGATATTCAAAGATTTGAGAGACCAATTAAACGCAATAAAATACAAAATTTTAGTTCCGAATGCTATAAAAAAACCAATACAACAAAGGAGGGCAAACAAATCCAACTTAAGATGGAGAGGGACATTTTTGGCCGTCTTTTAGCCATAGCGCTCGAAAAGAAAATTGACATGAGCGAGTGCCTGTCATACCCATTAGCACCTTTGCCACCAGCTTTATGCCAAGTTACAGGCAATATGGTCAAAACGGACAAGTCTGTTTTAGCTAAAAAAATAATCGGGAAAATTGACCACCACCAGCAACCAGATAATCCAAATGCTTGGATCATCGACGGATTCAGTTTTTTATTTTCCTTAGGAAAATCAATTCCTGACACTTTTGGAAAATTGTCTGACACTATTCTTCATAAAATCTGTAATGTACCCTCACAGGAAATCCATATAATTTTTGACCGATACATGACTCCGTCCATCAAGGACAAAGAAAGAGAGTCAAGAGGAGAGGAAAGCATTCCGTACGAGATTAGTGGTCCTACACAAAAAACACCAAGAGACTTTATGAAGTCTTTAAAAAACCCCAAATTCAAAGTAGCACTCGTAGGGTTCTTAGCCGAGAATTGGGGAAATATTGAGAAATCAAATATAATCGGGTTAAAAAAAATATTTCTAACAGTCGAGAACAAATGCTTCTCATATAAGCAAACTGATGACGGAGTAGTAAAAACGGAAGAAGAAATGTTTAATTGTAAACATGAAGAGGCTGATACTCGAATTATTTTCCATATTGCTCAACTGGAAGAAAAAAAAGAAATCGTAGTAAACGCAGCAGATACGGATATATTGATAGTAATTTTAGGAAATTATCATAAATTTTCCGACAAAAAAATTTTTTTACTGTCGGGGCTGAAATTAAGAGATGTCCGATACACGGATTGCTATGCAATATACATAAAATTGGGTACAAATATATGCCAAGCTTTACCTGCCTTGCATGCATTTACGGGATGTGACTACACGGCTAGTTTTTTCAGACAGGGTAAAGTGAAAGCATTGAATTTGTTGGAAAAATATTCAAAATTTCAAACATCTTTTAAAAACTTTAATTCAGCATTAATTTGTAATGAGAAAGAGCTCAGTATAATCCAGGAATTTACCTCAATGCTATATGGCGTTAAAAATTGTAATTCAGTAAATTCAGCTCGTTACGAAATATTTAATAAAACTTTTGCAAAAGAACGCAATAAGTTTTTACAAAAAGTAAAAAGCTTCACCTCGAATTTAATGCCACCCTGTTTCAAAGTTTTAAAACAGAAAATTTTTAGAACGATTTTTGTGACCACGATGTGGAAAAATGCAACACTACCGGATTGTACATTTAATCTACATCCAAATGATTATGGATGGAAATTAGTAAACGAAAAATATGAACCCCACTGGTTCGACGGTGACCCAACCCCATTAGACATAGATGATATCATCATAGGATCAGATGACGAAAGCAGTGAGGTTTTTACTTCATCAGAAGATGAGGATGAAGATAATGATTAATGATATTATGTAATCTTTTTATTTCTTTTAATTTTACATTGTAGGTGTTTAGTTTTAGATTTGGTTTGTTAATTTTTAATATAATAAAAACGTTTTTTTGTAACACAACATAGCATAAGAATAAATAAATATTTAACATTTAACATGAAGTTTTAATTTTTTCTATAAAATATAATTACCGATTTTTTACCCCTTGTATTTTAATAAAACATAATAAAATTATTACAAGTACTCTAATAATCCTACATATTTTTTACTCGTTATACTACATATCCTACAATTAGTACAACTCACTTATTTAAAAGTGACTTAAACACGATTGATTGAAATCAACTATATAGTATAATGTAAATGTAGCAGCGTCAATAGCAAATTTCAATTTGGATTCGTCCCACCATCATTGGATCCACCCCACTTTATATTATGAGCCTGATCAATTAGTATAGTAACACACTTATTTACCTTAAATTATTATTATAACAGGTTAGGTTTACAATTCACGGTTCTTCCAAACCATCTATACCCATTTTTGGTCGATAATTCTTGTAAATTGATTATAATTTGATAAATCATGCGAATTTCTCATAATTCACGAGCAGTTTAAAAATCACTTTTTTTGGGACTTCCGGCCGGATCTGGCTTGGCAGCATCATTTATTCTATAAGTCACTATTATTTCAAAACATTTAAAAAAGAATTCATCAAGATGTCACGTGACGTAAAAAAGGGTACCCAAGGACCAACTTTGACGCCGTCTGCCAAGCACTTCCGGCCATTTTAAAACTGACAGACTTATGTTTCCATTCTCTAAAACTATAGGGCTATATGCTGCCACATGTTTCACGTTGATGTCACGTGACGTAAATTGACACTAAAAATTTGACCGGAAGTGAGGCGATTTTTCTGACTTCCGGCCAATTTCAGATGCGAAAGTCGTCTGATCCTCGCTCGGCATATATTTGCCGACCGTGTGCCATGCGTTTTAAGTTGATGTCATGTGACGTAGGCATTTCGGGGCCGGGCTCACGGACTAATTGCATTCCCGCAGATGCCCGCAGCATCGGAGCTGTTTATTTACAATATAAGACCTACTTTAAACCGAGTTTGCCCACACCCAAAAACTACTAATTTTTTCACTTTTTGGTTGTTTTATTGAACATAACCTCAAAAACTAAAAAAAAAACTACTGATTTCCTAACTTTAGGGAGCCCTAGCCCCCCTCCCCTCCCCCCTCATCTCCCGCCCCCTCCCTGTAATGCGTAATTCAAATGCAACCCCCAGTTTTTTAATTTAATATTAGATTTTAATAGTATAATAGGAAGTCCCCAGCGTGGCAAGTATCACCTTGGAATTATAATGATATTAAATTTTTTTAAGCGTCTGTACTCTCGCCACAAAGTTAACTTGGGTTCCTTTGTGGTGAGAGTACCGACAAAACTTTTGTCCACTCTCGAGGTGGAGGAGTTCTGACCCACCGCCGGTGTAGTTTACCGAAGATTTCGGGGAAGGCTCCCCAATGAAGCGCGCATCACGTCGCCGCCAAGAAAGGCTACGTGATAATAGTGTGAATGTGAGAGTGTTGTGAGATTATTCTATCATTTAATATGCTGTAGGATAAGACTGTTCGGTGTGCATCCGTTGTCTGATTGCCATAACACAAGTTCAACTTAGCATGGGACTAGACGACGACTACATTGTCTAATTTGTGCTATTGTGTATTATTGTATGATTATAATAAAAAATTTGATTTGAGAATTTGATTTAAATATAGTTTTAACATTTTAGCATAAAAGGACTCTCGTACGAGCAAAAGTCTCGTACGAGCAAAAGCAGAAAATGTTTGAGTACATGATGGCGCATGCCGATTTAGCCCGAAATAGGGTACAGGCTCAGATGCTGCTCGCAGACGAACGACTCTACTTGCTGAGCTTACCAGCATCTTAAACAGTTGTGCCACTGGTGCTACAAAATCACTAGAGAAATGGTGGAAGATATATTAATATTTAATTTCTTTTAAATAAGCTTATCTCATACATTACTATCTTGATTATTGTAGCTCTTTTGTGGAAATATTTTTTCGACACAGTTTATCATAATAATTATTATGACTTGTGATGCGCGTGTTCAATGAAACACGAATTTATGTAAAACCCGCAGTGTTGGCAAGACTGGCGCAATGACACTAAGGCGAAAGCAGCCAAATTAAAAAAAGCAGAGACCTAACTGGTGGAGTACCTCCTGCAGCTCCGTTGTCAGCGATGGAGGATTCACTCATGACATTAATTGGGCGTGAAGCATCAGAAGGTCTAGCTTAGCCAGACACATTAGAGGTACCTTATTTAATATGTATACTATTACACTTGGTGTGGTCTTACATTTTAAATAGTAACAATTATACTTGGCTATAAAGAGATCTTCGCAGTATACTGCGTTGACTTAGCTTACATGGGCACATTGGTTGCAGTGTACACTGAAGCCTTGTTAACTATAATTCATTTGTGAAAGTATATTTTATTTCATTGTATCTAGATTTTCTAACAAATGCTGAGAATTTATTACGATTTTTGTTCTATTTTGTTCTCAGACTGAAACACCTGGAACACCTCAAACACCGTATTCTACAACAGATTCTATATTATCTATATTGTGTCAAAAACATATCTAGAATCTGTTGTAGAAAGCGAAAATATAAATCCTTTAGTTGACAAGCCGATGCAGAATGCACGTAAGAAATACAATTGTAATATAACATACTTTTTATTGTCTGTACAGAAGCAACACATTTATTAGATGTATTTTGTTTTATATTTTAGGACAAAGACTGAAGGATGGAATTGAGGCCCAAGCTGTGGAGTCAGAGTTGCTGGCAAAATCATTGGAAGCCAGAGCCATAGCACTTACAAGGCTTGCTACAGCCATAGAAAATATGGATAAAAAAAGGTAAGGTAATAATTGGTAAATAAATATGGATCAATATAAATTATAGGAATGTATGGCACTTATACACATTCTCAAATAGATAAGCCAGATTGCTGGTAGGCCTTGTTGTACATACGTCAACTACATATTACATAACTAAAGCTTTAACACTTACTTAAAAAAAAGAAAACCCTAAAGCCGTATACATATTAATGTATTCAGATTTTGTTGCATGGGACTCCATATCCGACAGATATTTTAAAAACAATTTGGCTGAAAAAATTAGTAAAATTCGAGTCATCACATTCAAAAAGAGCGAACAAAACCGCGTGTTTATCAAAAATTCCATGGGACAAGAAGCTAAATCTGAAAAAGTATGTGTTCTTGGAAGTTGCCTTATTGCTTGGAAGTTCATATAAAAGTCAGTTGCCCATTTGTGACGGATAAAAACGCGGCACAAGATCCGAAAGAAAATTGTCAAAACAACGGAAGAGGCTTTTGAAAGTATTACGAGTACAGCCGAAGATCGCTCAGTGCAAACATAAACATGTAGAATATTTTTGTGGTGATATTTTTAATTGTTGTTGTATTTAATGTGAAATATATTGCTGAAAAGGCTGTAAAATTGATGCAATATTTAAGTGGATTTTTAACGGCTGAAGAAGAACAAAAACAGTTCTTCATGCGCGATGTGCTGGATCATACTGCGCACCTTCGGTGGTACAAGGGCACAATTTACACAAATTCGCAAAATGAGTTAAATATGCAGAAGTGCCTTAAAAACACTCCTATATCTGGTGGGACAAAGACTCCTGTTAGATTCCGTTTAAAAGTCGCTAGAATGCAACAGTATCTTTGTCTTTTTGGGTCGATTTGACCGACGTTTTGGCGCGACACCATCTCATTGGTCAGTTGCGCCGTTGCTCCCGCGCGGAGTGGTTCTATGTTGGAGCGCCAAAGCCGTGAAGGTAAATATACCCTTTGATATTTAATATTTCTGGAGAGACAAAGTTGTATTTAGGATACTTATGCCCTATTCATGACTACGTACTTGGAGATACAAAGCCATTGCAACATTTGTGACTTTGTGCCTCCAATATTGTTTATTATTGTATGGCCTTATGAACAAATGCGGTGTTGTTATTCCAATACATGTTTTATAAAATAGAAATGAAAACAATTAATACTTTGTCATTCCAATTTCTTTTTTAACTCTGAGTAGTTAACAACACTATGACTTTGTCATCCCAAATTTCTTGTGTGAGTTATATTAAATAGCCAATTAAAAATTTTTATCTTCAGTTTTTTTGTGTTAAGTCTGGTTTACATTTGCTATTTTTTTCGTGCTTTTTAGCATGCTTTTTTAGACCATGCTAAAAAAGCACGCATTTAGCAAATGTAAATACGCTATGCTTTTTAGCAGGCAAAAAAAGCACGGATTTGGATAAAAAATTGACCGAAATAAAGCAACAAAAATGGCGTCGCAAGTAAAATGGACACAAATTTGTGATGAAAAAAGCATAGCAAATGTAAATCGGCGTCTTTTTTAGCACTCTCTTATATAGCTAGTTTCGCCGAGTGAGTGAGTTTACCGGAGGCCTAATCCCCTACCCTATTCCCTTCCCTACCCTCCCCTATACCCTTCCCTTCCCATCCCTACCCTCCCCTATACCCTTCCCTTCCCATCCCTACCCTCCCCTATTACCTTATTTCCTCTTAAAAGGCCGGCAACGCACCTGCAGCTCTTCTGATGCTGCGAGTGTCCACGGGCGACGGAAGTTGCTTTCCATCAGGTGACCCGTTTGCTCGTTTGCCCCCTTATTTCATAAAAAAAAAGATAAATATGAAAATGCCTAAGGAATTATTAGCTTACCTGATCCGAGCGGAAAGTGCCAGAGTTGAGAAGCAACAGATCCGCATTAGTGGCCGCCAGTAGCACGTCGCATACCCAGTTGCCGAGGTTACACTCCTGACGTCGGATGACGGAAAATCGACCTTCCAGAGGAACGCAGAATTTGCCGAGCACTTCGTCCATCTTGCCCTCTATCATCGCTGTCAGATTGAATAAGTTAAGATTGGTGACGCGTTTTAAGTGAATGCAAGTATTTGCTAATAATAATTGCAAAGATTATACAGCGTGTAACAAAAATAAGTGATAATACTTTAGGGTGTGTACGTATTCCTTATAGAGAGTTCACTGTGAAAGTAGCAGCGATGAAAGACCACAATTTATTTTCACTTTTGTATGGGGAAACTCGTGACGCTCGGGCCCTTGCCCATACAAAAGTGAAAAAAAAAAATCGTCTTTCAGCGCTGCTACTTTCACAGTGAACCCTCTACAAGGAACACGTACACACCCTAAAGTATTATCACTTATTTTTGTTACACTCTGTATTTACATAAATATGACGATTTTAACTATATGCGTAAGTAAATCTGAACCGAACTACCCGAAAAACTGTAAAGTTAGATAATACTAAGTATTAACTTACAAGAATACTGCTCCACTTTGGCCTTAAGTTCTAAATCTTCCGCAAACGAACTTGTCACGTCCACTGCAGAAATGTCTATTTTGGGTCCAGTGTCTTTGTCAAAGGTTATTATTATTTTACTAAATTGACGAAAGTCAGTTCCGCTCTTTATGATATACTTCTTGTTTACCTGTTAACAATACTGAAGTTACTGCTTACTAACATGATTTTTGGTTCATCTATTTTATACCTTAAAATATAGTTTTTGATGATAAATATAAGTCTCTTACCTCTAAAACTTCATAAACATGGTCATGGCCACCTAAAATTAGGTCGATTTCTGTTGTGCCTTCTGCCAACTTTATGTCGTTGGGTGTCCTCATGTGAGTTAAAGCTATGACGTACTCGCATCCCTAAAAACATAAGCTATATTACTTACTGCCCTCTTATATATTTAGATTTTACGCAGCGTTTTTTTATATATTCAAATTTCAATATAAGAAGTGCAATCCATACTATAATATTATTAATGCGATAGTGTGTGTCTGTTACCTCTTTAAGCCCAAACCGCAGAGTCCCGGGATAGGATATCTAAGGATACTTTTTATCCCGAAACAATGTACGGTTCCCGCGTGAAAAACGAATTTAGTCGCAGCAGAGTTGCGAACCTCATTTAGTTCTCTTCTTACCTCCTGCTTAAGTTGTCCAGCTAGTTTGTCTGCGGCCTGCAGGAAGTCTATGAATGTGACTTCCTCTGGGTTTATCGTAGCCAAAGTGTCCAGCCATTCCTGTCAACACAATGCATCGGACTTAAAACCCACGCCGTTAGTACCCGACGCTGCGAACCGCGCAAAACGGCTGACAATTCACCGCGCAAAACGGCTGACAATTCACCGCGCAAAACGGCTGACAATTTTCCTATATTCGAGTTAATTTCAACATCACGGTATGCATTCCGTTTAAAATCAAATAAGGTGACATTTAAAATCCGATAATTTTAGGGCTGTTATACAGCATGACTGGTGAGACATGATCAATACTTAAAGAGAGTACTCGATACTCGAATTTCATTATTATTATGTAATAAAATTAGGTACTTAATTTTTGACCAAATTTCCTTTTAAATAAATGAATCATGGACACTTAGTAAATTACTATGCGGCTGGCGCGCCTGCGTGCGCCTCGCGCCGCGCGCTACCCCTCCCACGCGCGGTGTCCGTGCGTTGGGTAAATAATTATTTAACTTTAAGCTTCATTTACTCAATGATCGATTGATATTATTTTTTTACATTTTTTTTTTCAACTAATATAATAGCCAGATATCACGTCCTCGAGTATTGAACATGTTTCACCAGTCATGCTGTAGATGACTTATGATAGGCTTATGTACTAAATAGCCCTATTCAAAATGTTCCAGTCTGTAGAAACATAATGACTTAATAGCCGATGAAATCGTACTAAGTTACAAGCGACCCAGGTAGTGAGGACACTACTGTACCTCTGACCTGTTCTACGAGCCCGATGAGGCCGATTTTGTGACCGTTACAGATGAGAGCGTGGGTGATCTTGCCGTCGCCGAGGGGGCGACCGGTCTCATTGTCTATCACGTTCGACATCAACCACGGGAAGTTGCATTTGCTCACTAGACCCGACAGCACGTCCAGACCGAAATCTAGAAAAAATAAGATTATTCCAATTTAGGAGTTTTGATCAATTTTAGTAATCGCAGTAATATAACAATCTAATGTTATATTATGTGATCCAGGTGAGGATTCATCTAAAATCTGTTTATACTTTCCTTATTTCATTGGTATTTCTATAGAAAGCGAAATAACATGACCATATTTTATTAAGGTGCAGGGTTAAAGTAGTAATGAATGCACCATCGTTAATAGAATAACCGTAAAGCGTATTCGATTTATAATTCTTATGTTCTTAGAATTATAAATCAATGATCACAAATTATCAAAGTCATATATATCAGAATATGTCCTCCATCTGATATTTTGTCGCCATAACACCGAGAGGGACGACGTTACGACGTTACGTCAAGTTAAGCCCCAATTTCACCAACGTCTGTTAGTGTCAACAGCTTGTTAAAATGTCATGTCTTCTCTTTGATCAGGGCGAGCGAAGCAAATCCTAGTATATACCAAAATCACTTTTGTGGTACACTTTACGGAAAAACCATCACGCCTATTGATTTGCGCTTTAAAATCTACACATTATAAATAAAAATTACTTGCTATAATTTTTATTTATATGCAGACGCAGAAAAACGACGCGAGCCCTCACAAACATCGGCTTTTAGCTAGTTTATTAGAAAAACGCAAGAGGTAACGTGATACTAATTCGAGCGTTAAATTTAACAGTCGTTGGTGAAATTGGGACTTAACAAATATTGCTGTATATTTCGCAACATTTGAGCACTACAGCTGGTCTGCTTCAAATTAACCGATCGTCTTGAACTTACTCGGCATGAAAAGTAGTAAGTATTTTATTATTCTTAATAGAAGAGAATATAATTATTTATTCCAGTCTTCGTATAACAATATCATAGAATGGCCTTCGATGGTCCATATTGCAAATGCCATACAAACTTAACTATCATAATACACTTATTGTCTGCGACGCGAGACGCGATGTGTACTTACCAAAATCATGATTGCCGAATACTGCACAGTGTGTTCCGATTTCATTTAACACGGGCACCATTTGCTCGCCCTTTGTAAATGTGCTAACTGCAATAGATAAAAATAAATTTAATACGTAGATAAATTTTCAAATGATAGACTGTCACAACTAATTAATGTTATTAACAATCACCCCCTAACACTAAATGATAGTTTTTGCGTCATGTATTCCTTTAAGACAAAAAGTAGGTATACTTTACCGATTAAAGGAAAAAATAAGCGTCTTTCACTTTGTATTGGTAAAAATGCGGGTATATTTTAAGAACTTGACGCCTGTCATAAGCCATTTCAAATTGGTCTCCGTGCGACCCTTATAGCATGAAAAAAAAAAAAACTCACGCATGCTCGGTGAAAACACGTCACCGCTGAATAGCACCAGAGGATTCAAGTGTTGTAACGATTTGACGGCTGTGCTAAACCGTAGCGCACCACCCACCGGCTCTGCACCTAAAACATACAGTTAAACAGATTAATTGGTTTGATAAGCGAAACTAGAAGTTGATGCTGTTAACACTATCTTGAAGGCTTTCGATAAGAAGGTTGACTAAGAATCAAGATATGGTTATAAATAAACTGCGTGGCCACGGTGTATGTAGTTCGCTTCTTAAATGGTGTCTATCATAATATCTACCTTCGTAAGCCAAAAGCTTTTTCTTCACTATAATTTTATTTTTTTTGAGTAATATAGGGCAATAACTAATAACCACTACATTGGATGATGTCACGACGATACTAAATGGTATACGCGAACGATTTGTGTGAATCACGTATGCACGTAGCGATCCACCGTAGCAGTAATTCCGCTCCGACCAACTGAACGGAACAACTAGAAACTAAACAACTATTTTTCTTCCGAACGGATCAACTATTTAGTTAGTCGGTTAGGAAACTAAATGATCAACTAGTTTTGTTCCGAACGGCTCAACTTTTTGATATACATTGATTTGCTGGTGTTGTGACTGGCCACTTCAAAATATTTATTGATGATACAGTTAATACCAGACCATTAATTTATGTTTTAATGCCTGACAAAAACAAAAGACATACGTCGCCTTTTTCGAATTGTTTAAAACAAAATTACCATATTTAACGATTGAGAGATTGCACTGCCATTTTGAAATAGCTTCAATTAAGGCTCTCACTGCAGTATTTCCAAATGTTTCAATAAAATGGTGCTATTCTTACTGATATCGGAATATGTGGCGTAAAGCAAAAAAATTAAGTCACAAAAATAATCCTAAGAGGCGAATTGTTGGACGTATGTGCCATTCTTCCTTTATTATCAGAAGAATGCATTTTGGACGGATGAAACTATATAAAAGCCCGTCAGCATTATCTGACGGGTCAACGAACACTGCCACTGCCGCCCCCGTTCCCCTCCCGATTGCGCCGACGCCGAGTCCACATGCGACTCAGCAAAACTACGCGACTGTTGCTAGTCGCCCCGCACCTCCCACGCGGGCGAACAAAAATGGGGAGAATGATAGGCGTAAGTCTATGGAGAGCCACAAGGCTACGTAGAGCCGCAAGGCCAAGTCTTCTCGACCTGGCAGGGACAAGAGCAGGGGGTGCGATGAGGAGGGCTTTATACTGGTGGAGAGGAGGAAGAAGAAGCCCGCCGCCCGGAACTATCGCGGCACCGCGCCCTATGTACCTGAGCTGCGTCTGCTAACAGAGGTCTCACATGGTACATATCTCGCCTGCACTGGTCCATAGACGTCGAGGACGTCGTGAACTACATCAGTAAGAAGACATACCTCAACTTGAGGGTCGAACGTCTGCAGTCTCGCCACAAGTCAACTTCAGTTCCTTTGTGGTGAGAGTACCGACGCATCTTCTGTTGACCTTTGAAGCGGAGGAATTGTGGCCGACTGATGTGGTCTACCGAAGATTCCGGGGGAGACTCCGGAATGAGGCGCGCGTCACGTCGTTAAGGTATATATTGTATGGGTCTATGTAGCCTGACATAACTAAATAAATAAAATAAATAAAAAATATTTATTTTATTTATTTAGTTATGTCAGGCTACATAGCACACTTTTTCACTATTTTGTATATGCTGGGATTCACCTTCGGCCAATCTGATTATACTCTAAAGCCGCTGTTTCCTCTAACGGTGCAGGTGGGATGTAACAATATGACTCTTACCGCTGCTTCCGGCAGTTCATAATTGATTGACTACTACTGCTCAATACCTTTGAATGAGTGGTATTACTATACAAAAAATTACTTAGTTTGATTGATTCTAAGTGTGTGGGAAATATTAGCTTGTTGCCCGTGTAGGTTTCCTATGTTATAGTCTATGTGGGAAAACTGTTTCCGTAGAAAGCATGTATAATTTCTATTTGTTTCATTAGCACTATTCTTCGTTTCAGAAACAACTTCGCGATTCGGAAAATGAGTTCCAGCTGTTACAGATACTTTGTTTATCGGAAGAAGAAGACCTTGATGATGAAGCAGTTGACTCTTTTGCCACCAGTAGTTACAATGTCGATTTAGACAAGCGTTTGGATGAGATTCAAGGTATTTCTGCTAAATAATTACATTCTTTATTGGTGGGAGAATCAGATTTGTCTCTTATCCAAGATGAAACTCAACCAACGTCTTCTTTCTCTAGGGTAAATTCAATAAATTACAAGATAAAACAAGAGATTGGTCCATGGCAACTGATAATATTACTTGGCCTATTTTTGAGAAGGTAAAGGAAGGAAAATGTTGGTAAAAAACTTAATTAACAGAAGTCAACCACTGGATTATTTTCTTGACTTTTTTCCTGATGAGTTACTGAAGATTATTGTTGAAAATAAAAATATCTATGCAACACACATTTAAAAGCATGGACAGAAGTTAGAAAAAAATAAGTAAAAGCATACTTTGGAGTGATAATACTAATGAGCATAAATCCATTAGCAGATATAAATACTTATTGGTCAACAGATGAGTTTTTCAGAAATCCTGTCATTTGCAAAGTAATGCCCCTAAAAAGATTTTAAAAAATTACACAAAATCTTCATAATATATCAAATATTTCAACAGAGGCTCAACGAAACTAACCAGATTACGATAAATTGGGTAAAATTAGACGTGCCATTTCAATCCTAAGTAAAGTTGAGTTCAATCCTAAGGAGTTGAGAGTAGAAAGCCTACAAAAAACGAGGATGCTGGGACTAACGAGCACACCCCAATCCACTCCAAGCTCCGAACCCTCTAGTGAAAGGACCCCACACACAGGCATAACAACAAAGGGTCCGATTCTCCTCTAGCCCTTACCTCTATCTGACAGTCTTTCTTTCTTTAAAGTTTTTCAAGACAATGTTCAAGTGTCAGAATTTAATTCAATAGACGAAATTATAATCAGGTTCAAGGGTCGTAGCCACATGAAACAGTATATGCCCAAAAAACTAATAAAACGTGGCTACAAGTATTGGGCATGAGCAGATTATCGTACAGGGTATTTGTATGAATATCAGTTTAATACTGGTAGGTTGTACTGGTACTGAGGAGAATTTAGGGGCCAGAGTCATAATAGATTTGTGTGAATCTTTGCCAATACAAAAACATTAGTGGCTTTCGATAATTTGTTCACCAGTCTGCCACTTATGGAACTTTTACATGAAAGAGGCATTTACTGTGTAGGAACACTAAGAATGAACCGTAAGGGTTTACCAGATTTGATAACAGGAAAAAATCTAACCCGTGAAGAAAAGAAAGAAACAGCTTTGAGACCTGGTGAGTTTGTGTACCGGTATAATACACCTATAGGAGTATTGAAATGGAAAGACACTCAAGATGTTTTTCTTGGAACTATTGCGTTTGATTGTCGAGCAGTTGAATTGATTGAGAAAAAACAGAAAGATGGTAGCAAGAAGATAATGTATTAGCCACTTTCGATTAAAAAATATACAGAGTTCATGGGTGGTGTTGATCATTTCGATCACTTTCGAGCATCATACCCGTTAGGACGCAAGTCGCAGAAGAATTGGCATATACTGTTTTGGTTCTTGTTGGAGGCAGCCGTCATCAATTCTTATATTGTTTATATGATATTTGGAAAGGAAAAACACCCCTAAAGAATTCCGGCTGCGATTGGGCAGAGGACTAATCAACAATTTCTCATCAAGAAAAATCCTCGCGCCCGTGTTGAAAAACAAAAAAGGAGGTACCATTTCAGTACTGGAAGAGATTCGAAAATCGGACGTAGGTTCCCACATGCCAGAATTGACCAAATTTAGAAGATGCAGATTTTGCAGTACACGTGAAAAGGAGCAACGCAGCAAATACATGTGTAAAGTTTGCAAGGTATCTTTATGTGCTGCCCCTTGTTTTGAAATGTTTCACAAATAAAATAAAATAGATATTATCTTTCAATTTAGTGTTTTTATTTACTTCAGTTATCTCTGTCTACATTTATTAAGTCTGACCAACTGTTCCTGATCTGTATAGTATGTATGTATGAAATATATTTCCCACAAGTTAGGAAATAATTTCCCAGGAATCACCAAAGGTTACAATGTAATCGGCCAACAGGAATTATTTTCCCACATGGCTTTCTGAAAAACTGAAAACACTTATAAAAAACTAATATGAAATCCTAGATCTGAATTTCCCACTAATTACATACTAGCTTTGAAACTTTTGCAAACATCCACAGTTTAGCCATGCCCTATTAAGGCCTAAACATTTGATAAAAAACACTAGTCCTCGATGTGTAGCGTAAACGACGGACTTGTGGAGCAATGCAAGCCAAAGAAATAATTATATAACGCTGACATTACATTTTCTAAGTTCTTTCCTTGATTTTGAAAGTGTGACTCTGGCTACTCAAATTATAGAAGGAAAAAAGACAGGATAAAAAATTAAAGAACATAATATACTTACAAGAGTTACTAATTGAATACCAACTTGAAGATAAGGAAACGGTCATGGTAACTGGTTCGAATGTTAAAAGAGCAGTGTCATCAGATAATATGGACTCACATTTGAGGAGCTGGGGAACAAAAGCGGACTTGTCCACTGTACTCGAATTTTTTATTTTTATTTTTTTGCACTCTTTAAGCTCATATCTATCGAACCCCGGAGTATTGTGTATCAAAAGCGGTCCGATCTTAGAGAAAAAAATTGTTAAAAATGATGATTTCGTTCAAAAGCGGACTTGTCCTGTTAGAAATTTATTAAAATTCTAAGGGATTTTTTCTCCAATCAAAACCGGACAAAAACGTAAGGAGAATTGCCGTTAGTACGAAAAATGTCAAACAAAACCGGACAAGTCTAAAAAAAATCATTGTTTTTTTGTTATGATATCCCTAAATCAGTTGTGGCAACACTGCTAAATTAAAAAAAAGATAATCAGCTGTGTGACGGTCATTGCTTTCGTAATTTTGAGAAGAATTTTCCTAGAAAACCGACAAAATTATGGACGGAATCGAAGAAATAGTGGCCAATATAAATGACGGCTCACGTAAACGAAAAAAAACAGGACGGCAAGCGCAAAACAACAGGGAATCGAAGTGAGTGTAAAATTATACCTACCGGTGCGTGTTTTTTATTATTCTAACCTATGATGAATTTAAAATTGCTATTATTTTGTTTTAGGTACGCAGATAAAGACCCCCTTGCTTTGAATTTCGTGTCTGCGTGTGAACATAACAAGGGAAAATTTAAGTGCCAGACTTTGACATTAAACGAAATTGTTTACAACCGCAAACTACTATATGAAAAAATTGGCAAAAAATTACAGGATATTTACTTGTCACGGCTCATATCACCATGCCCCATAGAAAGAGAAAGATCGAGAGAGGAATCTCGCAAACCGCAGAGGAATAAGTACTTTGTGACATACTTTCTCTTCCGTGATTCAAAAAGGTTAGTAAAAGTATGCAAATCTTTTTTTTTGGCTGCTCTTGGGCTCAGTAAGCACAGGGTAAACTTAATTGCGAGCAAATTATATGAAGGCAAAACGCCACTTGACGGCAGAGGAGGAGACAGGAAAAGTTTCAAAAGTATTGATAAAAAGGAATCTGTAAGAAAATTTCTCGGTGGTTTGCCAGCAAAGGAGTCACATTACAATCGAAATAAATCAAAAAGAGTGTACCTGTCATACGAGCTAAACGTAAAAAAGTTGTGGGAGTTGTACAATAATTCAGCGACTGATGATTTGAAAGTCTCACAAACGATGTTCCGAAATGTTTTTGAGAACGATTTTAATATTGGGTTTGCGTCACCATCTTCCGACATATGTAGTACCTGCGAACTGCTGAAAAATAGGCAGAAGACTGAAAATAATCCTGAAGAACTTCAATCATTGAAACTTCAACTCCGAGTTCATAAAGCTAGAGCCAAAGCGTTCTTTTTCCTTACCAAAGAAAAACCTGAAAATTCTATGACAATATGTTTTGATCTCCAACAAATTCAATCCCTTCCTAAAACGCCAATCCAGGAATGTTTTTATTTACGACAAGTTGGACTTTATTCTTTCTGCATTACTGATATGCCTACAAAGGAGCCACATTTCTTCATATGGACAGAAAACCAAGCTAAAAAAGGCGCCACCGAAATTGCGTCTGCCCTTTTAACATACCTGATGTTTACTGATTTTTCTGAAGTGGAAGTTTTACGCCTTTTTTCGGACGGGTGTGGAGGTCAAAATAAAAATGCACATGTCGTCCACACTTTGATTTTCTAGTTGAGAAACTACGCCCCTCAAAATGTCGGAAAAATCGTACTAACCTTTCCTGTACGCGGTCACAGCTTCTTGCCGGCGGATCGAGTGTTCGGGAGGGTCGAAAAGGATTTGCGGAAGATGCCTTTCATTTTGGATCCAAAAAAATATCATGAGGTTTACGCAAAGCATGGCAAAGTTCATATTTTAGCTGAAAAATGGAACCTTTACAACGTCAAAAACCTTGAAGACTATTACAAGAAAGTGGAAAGTATTCGTGATGCAAAGAGAATAATAATAGAAAGAAAGTCAACCATCATCCAAACAGAAACTCCTAGTCAATCTCAACAATCAACACGAAGAAGTCAGGGCCGTAGTCGTGGCAGAGCACGTGGCCGAGGCACTGCAAACATACGAAGAGATCCTACTGCACGTTTAAATCGTGAAAAATCCTCTTACTTCTTTTAACGTTTTTGGAATGGGAAATTTCTTTATGGCCTCTAATTTAGTTTGGTTTGGCTTTAACCCATCTTTATTTAATATATGTCCTAAAAATTCAATTTCTTCTGCCATAAATACACATTTATTTTTATTTAATTTTAAATTGGCTCTACGCAAGGCTTCGAAAACTTGCTGTAGACGATTAATATGTTCTTGTTTTGTTTTTGCATATATAATTATGTCATCTAAATAAACTAAACATATACCACGCGCTATCTCGGTTTTTAGTATGTTATTCATCATACGTTGAAATGTCGCGGGAGCGTTCTTTAAACCAAATGGCATTCTAAGAAATTCATAATGACCGTTAGGGGTACTAAATGCAGTTTTTTCTATACAATCATCACCCATAAGAATTTGGTGGTATCCAGATGTTAAATCTAACGTACTAAAATATTCATTACCTTGTAATTTTGAAAATAACTCTTCAATATTTGGCAGTGGGAATTTATCTGATTTTGTAATTTCATTTAACCGTATATAGTCTATAACCATTCTATATTTTTTAATTCCTGACTGATCCATCTTTTTCGGTACTATATGAACTGGAGAAGACCACGGGGACTCCGAGGGTCTAATTATTTTTTCTTTTAATAATTTATCTATTTGTTTATTTACCTCCTCTTGTTGTATTTGGGGTAACCTGAAGGGTCTCTGATAAATGGGCTCATCATTAATTAAATTTATTTTATGTTTAATAGTGGTAGTCGCGCTATTTGTCACGTCTTCTGTAAAAAGGTCCTGATATGTTTCGCAAAGGTCTTTTACATTTAATAAAGCTTCATCTTCGTTAGTCATGTGGTAAATTAATATTTCTTGGTCGGGCAAAATTAATTTTCTTTCTTTTAAATCTATTTTCGCACTAATTTGTTCTATCATGTCCGTTCCCATTAATATATCATATTTTTTACTGAAGTTAAATATATAAAATTTCATTGGATCTGAACCCTGTCCAAAATATTTGTTCCAATAGGGTGTTTCTATCAATCCATTGTGGTGTGTTATGCCGTGTGACGTTCGTACTGAGAACTTCTCGGGCCTAAAGTACTCTGGAAAATATTGAGATGCTTTTTGCGTTATAAACGATCTTTGGCTACCGGTGTCGACTAAAATTTTTAATTTGGGGCTATCTATCTCAAAATACGGTAAATACGATTTTACAAAGTTAAATTCTATGATTCTTTTTCTGGGTCTTGAGGATTTTGAAAATTTTGCATGTTTTCCTCTGATTCTAAAAATTGGTCATGACAGTATTCGTCATATTCATGGGGGTATTCAAAATATGGATCCTGATTCGATTCAGTATCCTCTGGATGGTGGAATACTTCCTCCGCTACCATGTTTCTACCTAGGGGAATTTGTCCGGGTCGAATATTCGCGGTACGCATTGACACGTCCTCTGTTGTATTCATGTTACGTCTTTGTACATTTCTAGCCTGGTTATTGTTCCTAAAATATTCATGTTGAGGTTTGGAAAACACATTATTTGGGTTAGCCTGCCACGGGCGTTGATTATTAAATTGATTCGATGGTCTGGGCAAATGCTGATTTAACGATCTAGGCGTCGGCGGGTAGGTATGTTTCGAGTGTTGTGGGTAATTAGGTGTGTAAGTTGGCCTAATCGGGTTAATAATCTTTGGGGTCGGTAAAATATTCGAAAACTTCTGTTTGATATTATCAAATCTACCTTCGGCTTCTAATTGTAAAATCTTTGATATTGTTTCATTAAAACCACAGTTTGATACGTAAATTTGATCATGATATGGCAAACTATTTCTTAAAACATTCTGAGCAACATTAATGTATGGTTGCATTATTGCTTCTATCACTACCTCATTATCATAATGGTCTCCTAATTTACTTTTTATGAAAAATAATTTCTGCTTGATTTCGAAAATAAAGTCCTTAAAATTACCTTTTCTTTTTAAATTTGTTAACTCTATTAATAACGTATTAAATTCTCTATTATCACCACATTCATTCTTCAAAGTTTTTTCAATATTACTCCAACTAAAGGAGTGATTAACCATAGATAATATTAGGGATGCTCTACCCTCTATTTTACCCAGGAGCAACATCACGTTCTCCGGTTTATCGCCAACATGGTCAATCCATTTCTTGGCCGTGTTCAAAAATATATACAGAGTGGATGCGTCGCCGTCGTAAGCGGGGACGAAGTTTAACAACGTTTTTGGATCCATTTTTAGATAACTAAATGGGATCTATAAAAATAGTTGGACAAAATCTATTTGTCGAACTTGAAATACTCTACGCTTATAGAAGGAGAGTGGATTCACACTATACCTCCTAACCTAGTTTACACAGTTAAAGGATGTTAGTACAAATTTGGAATTAGTAGCAAGGATAATACTTTTACTCACAATGGCAGCAAGCACAGCAACCTCGCCGTTTGCATGTTCTTCGTATTTGACAAATTTGTTTGTTTGTGGTACCTCAGCACAAGGTCTTAAAAGACTCCGTATACTTTACGTCGCTGGGCCCCACGTTGGGCGCCAGTCAAAATACTTGAAACTTATAGTTTCTAAAAAAAAAACTTTATTAAAACAAATACAAAGGATTACAGCAATTACAAGGTTATATATTGAACTAAAGTCTTAACTAAGTTGAAGCTACAGTATGAATCCCCGTGAATCGTACGTCGTCTCACACCTGGCCCTGGATGTGGGCCTGGGTGGGGAAACATGACCAGGGGCTAAGCCCCTCTACATGTGGAGGTCCTATATTGTTAATACGCACCCGGTATGAGTACCGGGATGCGCAGAAATATTAACTGTTTTTTTTGGGTAAAGAAAACCCCGCGGTAACGCGGGGAAAACCCGGGGGCCTGGGACGACCAGGAGATGTCCTGTGGCCGGAAAAGCCGAGCTCGGCCGGGACAGGTAGGGTCCCGGCGGCGCACGAGGGTCCCCGCCCGGGGGCGGAGATAGCGTGTATGAGACCACTCCCACGCGCGCCGTCTCTCCACTACTCTGTGGGCCAGACCGAGTTGGGAAAGGGAAAAGCGGGAGAAAATAGTTCCCGAGGCCCTGGCTTGTGATGCCGGGGGGGAAAGGACACCGAGGGGTCGGCGGCAGTGGCAATAGGGCTGCCACTCGCCAGGCCCCTGGTGTCACGTTGAAAAGGGGGCCGCGTCGGGGTTAGCCCGGCGCTGAATCCCCGTTCTGCCGCTTGTTGGCCTTTATATAGCAGGTGGCGCGGTAGTGGTGGTTTCCATGAAGTAGCATTTCAATGGTCCTTTGTTCTTGCTTCCAACAATAATGTTTACTCTGGCTTATTGTTTATCAGCAGCGCTCGGTTTACCGTCCAAGGTGTCATCATCGACGTTTCCGGATGGTCTTCATATACTTTAGTATTTGGATTAATATTTGTGTTAATTTCCTTTTTAAAACTAACTGTGAGGTTCCGGGTGGCGTTACTTTTTATAACTGAGCTGTAATAGTGAATGTCAATGCAAAGCAAAAACCAGGAATGTTAATTGACATCGATGGTTTCAGCTATGGAATGTAGTCACTAATTTCAGATTCTGAACCATAGCTTAAATTTTTTAAAACAAATCAAGTTTTAGAAATATGTACAGGCAAAGCATTTGTTAACCTAGTAATAAGTTGCTTCAATATTTCACTTAAAAGAGTCTAAAATGAAAGAAATGTAGACTTTCAAACTTTAAAAACAGTTTTTCTCTTAATTCTACTTTTTTGACATTCCTTGTTTTTCCCGTGTGGTCTTCAAACACTTTCTACCATTTTATACACAAAAAAGTATGCCGCTCTTTGTCGTACTTACATCGCACGAATACTCTTTCTCTCTCTAATGAGAGAGCCTATTGCATTGTCTTGGGCCCGGTCACTACTCCACTGGTCAGTACTCAGTATTCACTTGCTTGTGTTGTGAAATACATGTGTTTGAAATCTGTGACTGTATGAGCGTAATTTGGAATTATTGACAATAATTTGTTGTTTTATGAGTTTGATCACCGTTGGAACATCATACAAGGTAAGAATATTGTTGTATCATAATTAATTCATATTAATCTATATACAACTAGCTATTTGACCGAGCTTTGCTCGGTATTCGATAAAACACGAATAAAATGACATTTTTTAAAAATGATTCCTAGCTAGATCGATTTTTCGCCCCCGAAACCCCCTATATACTAAATTTCATGAAAATTGTTGGAGCCGATTCCGAGATTCCAATTATATATATACAAGAATTGCTCGTTTAAAGATATAAGATATGTAGGAGTACATAATATTCTAAAGCACCGATTTTGTTTCATGGCAAAAGCTTCGTTCGAAAACCTTTTCAAAACTATAATTTAAGTAAGTAATGTTTTGTTGTTGAGATACAGCCTGGAGAGAGACAGACAGAAATCCAGACAGATGTCCAAATTTAGTTTATGCAAATAATGGAATTTTTTGACTATTGACTATCGCAGTCTCAGTAATAAGGTCCCATTTTTATCCTTTTGGTACGTAACCGTAAAAAAATCCATTGTTTGGCCTAAACAAAACAACAAATTAATGTTACAACAAAAAGAGCAGGTAGTCATTGTCTTCACAACCAGATGTTGATTTGGTTCTCCGTTTCTCCGAATTCATAGCTGCAGGGGATTGATATGTCTTTCAAGCTTTATGTTTGACCATTAATGTAGTATCGAGACGTTGACGTAGCTTGATAACTCCCGACACCGCACATTTAATATTTTTTTTGCCCCCTGCCCAGCGCCCGCAACCTCCGCGGCGTAGTCAAGAAAGTCATATTATGATGAATATAGTCGATTGAACATAGAATATGTCGATTAAATCCTTATGTTTGTTTTAGTTTCAATGGAGCGGCCGAAAGACCAACGCGTATGGCGACATTATCACGAGCTTACCAACAAATCGGTTAGATGTAAATTCTGCGACAAGTCATACCGATACAGTAACATTGCCAAAATGACTCAACATCTTGTTGCCTGTTTGAAGAGTCCACCAGTTGTGAAAACTCAAATGAAGATATTGCTAATGGATAAGTGTAGCAAGACGGGCACGTCTGGTAACTTTCAAGCAGTACAAGAAGGTAGTAGTGCTAGTAATATTAGTACTGAATCGCAGCCTCCCACACCAGGCCCGAGTACGAGTATCTTACAAGAAAATGATAGGTCCAACTTGAATGAGAGCGACCTTGCTGTGGAATTTTCTAAAGCACTTTTTGTAACAGCCACTCCATTATCTATGGTCGAGCACCCACTCTGGGTTAATTTTTTTGAGAAATTGCAATTTAAGATGCCATCTCGGAAAGCACTGGCTACCAAATATTTAGATAAAATTTATAATGAGATGCGAACGGAGTTAAGTGAAGAGTTGCAATCAGCAAATTATCTACATCTCTAGTGCGACGGTTGGAGTAATTTACGCATGGAAGGTATCATAAATTTCGTAATATCAAAGCCTCAACCAGTTTTCATCAAGAGTTTGAATACTGAAGCTAATCGACATACCAGTCAATATATCGCTGGTGAAATTGAAAATGTTATGAAAACATATGGTACAAATAAATTTGTAGTTATCATAGGTGATAATGCCAAAAATATGCAAAAAGCTTTTGATATTATTAAAAACAAATATCCATTTATTACTTCTCTGGGTTGTTGTGCGCATATTTTAAATTTATTAAGCCAAGACTGTGCAAAATCTGAAAATATTAAACAATTCATAGAAGAGGCAGTAAATATCATAAAAATTATTAAAAAAAGTCAAATACTTAGCGCGCAGCTTACAAAAATTATAAAGGTTAAGGGGTATGGAGAAAAACTTAAACTACCTGCTAAAACACGCTGGGGAAGTATAGTAACAGCTATGAAGAGTTTAAAAAATAATAAAGCTGCTTTACAGACTTTAGCAGTAGACGAAACTGTAACCCTCCCCCGAGATTTAAAAAATATATTGTTAAATGAAGACTTTTGGAATAAAATTGAAGAAACCATAAAAATAATTGAACCCATAACAGAATATATATTTCTGCTTGAAGGAAATGATTATTGCATAAGCAAAGTTTTCATGACATTTAAAAATATTAAATCAAAACTTCAATTTGTACTTCCCTCCATTACAATGTTAAATGAAGAAGAGAAGCGTGACATTTTAATATCGGTAGATTTAAGGGCAAGTATGTGTATAAAACCTATACACATGGCAGCGTACATGCTTGATCCTAGAGAACAAGGTTTGGAACTAAGCCAAGAGCAAGAACTTGAAGCCATGGAGTTTATATATAATGAAGGACAAAGGCTTAATTTAGATATAACACCAGATCTTGCCAATTACAAAGCCAAAGAGTGTTTCTGGGGCAAACAATTTGTGTGGCGGTCTCTAGGAGACATTGAGCCGGTCACCTGGTGGAAAGGAATATGCAGTTCGACACAATTAAGCAAAGTGGCTTTAAGAGTACTTACGGCACCATGTACGTCTGCAGCAACAGAACGTACATTTAGTACCCAAGCAAATATACATAATATAAGACGTAATCGTCTTACTTCGGAACGAGATGCTAAAATAACATTTCTTGCATACAACTGGAACATATTGCACAGAAAGGTGGTGAGTGAAATGACGACAGATGAGCCGATGAGCGAAGAAACTCTTCATGGAAGTTCGCCTGTTGAAATAACAGAAACCGAAGAGGACGCAACGTCTCTAACTGAAGCGACAACATCAAGTTTTGTAGAATTCATTAGTTGTGGACAATCTTCAAGTACCGATTCTGCATCTTCATAAAATTATTTTATTTTACCTCGATTTTCACAATTTAAAGTATCATTTAATTCTAATATAAACACAATATGAATCACGTTTATTTGGTTTAATTTATTTACCTCCTTAATGGCAAACAAGATACAGCTAAAAATATTAGGTATAATACTAGGTTTACTGAAATATTAAAAAAAAAAGGTTTACTGAAATATAACATGTTTTTTTTTTCAATCTTTAAAAATCATTTTTAGGGTTCCGTACCAGAAAGGTAAAAACGGAACCCTATTACTGAGACTTCGATATCTGTCCGTTTGTCTGTCTGTCTCCAGGCTGTATCTCAAGAACCGCTATAACTAGGCGTCTTCTAAAATTTTCACAGATTGTGTATATCTGTTGCCGCTATAACTAGAAATACTAAAAATGAACCAAAGTTAATATTTTAGGGGGGCTCCTATACAAGGAATGTGATTTTTTTGGTCTTGTTTGCTCGTAATCAATAATGGTAACAGCTAGACACTTGAAATTTTCACAAAATCCTTAATTATATTTGTACTTTAATAATTAATAATAAAATTAAAATAAAGTAAATATTTAAGGGGGGCTCCCATACAAAAAACACAATTTTTTGTCTACTTAAGCTTTATACCAGTACGGAACCCTTCGTACGCGAGTCCAACTCCCACTTGGCTGATTATTTTTTGACGTTTGAATACAAAATATAAGTTTGAGAGTAAAAACCCGCTCTTTTGGTTTTTATTCGGGTTTAAATCCATTTTCACCCAAAAATCCCGGTTTAAACCCGTTTCCACCCATCGGGTATAAACCCGTTGCCCATCTCTATTCACGATCGTATAGATAGCTTACATGTACCTTTCAAATATCCCAGACACAAGATCACTAAAACGTTTTATATAACTCCGTACAAAACAAACCTTGGGCTATGTTCTCCAATGTCTAAAATTCTGAACGAATATAACAAAATAAATAGTGAAATTGCAGATCTCGATGTTTATCATGATAATCATAATGTTTATACCAAAAAATTAATAGATTATTTTATGTACGGTAAGTTATTTTAAGGAATCATAATTTTAAGTTAAATGTAAAACACTTCTTTATGCAAATGATATGTACACCGTTGTTGTTATGTGCATTAGACGTAATACTGTATGTGATTTTAGTTTTAAGGTGATAATGTACATGATGTGGTAGTACTTATTAAATAAATAAAAACATAAAATAAAAAATACAAGAAATACCATAACTTGTGAAATTATTTCTTTGAGTTTATTATTGTTTTTTCAGGTCATCCCGTGATTCGTATTTGAATACTGCTGTGGGCTATGTTCAAGTATGCAGTACAGCAAATTTATGTTCGGTAGAAGCAAAAATAGTGCCTGAACATAGTGACAGATAAAATGTATACAGTAGTATGTCAGATAAATTAACAAAATTATGTTATTTTAGAATGAGTATGTCAGAACTGTGCAGCTCCTGAAGATAAATCACATTTATTTTTGACCATTTAAGTGGCATTGGGGGGAGAAAATCATATTTCATGTACATACATAAACATATATGTATGTACATGAAATATGATTACATAAACACACATATACATATACATGTGTTACGCAGTACGCTCAAAGACCGAAAACGCTCAGTGAGCGGAAAAATAGCTCACAATACGCTGTGGTCAAAGTGAAGCAGCCACGACGCGAAATTCGCATTGTGGCTTTAATGAAAACGGCCACGACGCGTTCTGGCAATACAATAAAATACCACGACGCGAAATTCGTGTTGTGGCTCCAATGAAAACAGCCACGACGCGTTCTGGCAATAATAGATATAATAAATAAATCACTATATAACGTGTTTATCATTATTATTAATTATAAAATATCCATAGTTCCATAATTCCATCCGTACTAATATAAAATATGTCTGACGCAACGTAGTTGTGGGCATCAACTAGTAGTATTATATTTAAATGATATAAATAAAAATAAAACTGTACTTTTATTATTAATTGAGATGAGACTACTTTATACTAAAAAAAAAACATAATATGAAGTAACAAATCACTGAACTGAACACTAAATAAAATGATTAATAACCAGATGACGCCCGCAACTCCGCCCGCCCCGCCCCAAAAGGAGTATGGGCATGGATGGTATCTCTTCAATTGAAATTGTGCCATTAAGTTAATACATTGAAAATTCCTGTTTTTATTTTAGTTTGAATTTGTAATTATTAATACAGTTTAAACTCTCCGGAATAAAAATGATCAAGAATCAATATTCTTAATCGATTTTTTATATTCTAACTGAAAATGGCTGAAAGTAATACGAAAAGTGTTGCCATTTTTTAATTTTAAATCGATAACCAATCGACTTTAAACATATTGTTATAATATTTTCTACGTCTAAAGATAATTTTTATTCTAAACCGTATTGTATATGTCGTAGGATAATTTGATACTTCGAATCTTTGCGAAAATCCTAGGGGTTTTGCGAAAACGCGAATAATTAGACATAGGCGAAAAATTATCAAATCTTACTGGACAAAGTCAGGATTTTTGCGAAAATATTCGTTACTATAGCAATATTGCGAAACGAAACGCTGACTGTTATGAAATAAGAACGCTAGTTGGTCGGTCAGCGCGTTCAATAAGAGATCGTCTCTGATTGGTTGACGTCTTAAATGTCAATCATTTGTTGCCGCACGTTATTTGTTTACGTTTGTGTCTGAGTTAAATTGCAGAAGTGTTTTGTTTTTTATCGTAAATAGTGTACCTACTTGGACTTAAATAAAGTGGTAAATAAAAGTGCTACACGGATGTACATAGTGTCATATATCATAAAAGTCTTAGTCAACCACTCAACAACAACATTGCTTTCGAGATTGGTTTAGCGGTGTTTTGTTTGTCATTGTGTTAAAAGTGGACTATAAAATTGGACTTGAACTAAGAAACGGTGTGAATAGGAGGTTTGGTTTTCATATAATTATGACAGATTCGACAGAGAATGATATTCAACCTTCAGCAGAATCGGAGAATTTGGAGGTTATCTCCGATAAAGACAAATTTTACATAGAGTTAAGAAAGTTTTACGATAATAGAGTTGACGGTACAACTAAACCAGAATGGACTAAAGAACGCGTAAATGCTGTAATAAATTCAATTGAACAATTTAACACTGCGAGTGTACTTAAGCAACCAAAAACACAACAACAGTATAGAAATGCAAAAAAATACGACGTGATGAGTGTAGGTGAAGAAAAACTTCTGATACTGAGAAGAAAGGATCTTAACTCTCCTGTTGTACAAGTACCTTCAACAGATATGTACTATGATATTCTTCTGCAGGCGCACATATCAACTGGGCATGGAGGACGCGACAAACTGATATATAACCTAAAGCAACAATATGTGATACCGGTACCGATTATGATATTGTTCCTCAACTTGTGTAAGATCTGTCTGAATAAAAAAAGTTGCCCAAAAACAGGAATTGTTGTACGCCCCATAATTTCTCAAGACTTTAACAAACGTGGGCAGGTAGATTTAATTGATCTCCAGTCAACTCCTAGCCACAATTACAAATGGATTTTAAACTATCAAGACCACCTCACTAAGTTCTGCTTTCTCAGACCTTTAACCAGTAAAAAAGCAACTGAAGTAGCCATGGCTCTTTTAAAAATATTCTTAGAAGTGGGTGCGCCAATGATTTTACAAAGTGATAATGGCAAGGAATTTACTGCCAGCATAATAAAAGAGCTAATCACATTGTGGCCTGCATGCAAGATAGTGAATGGACGTCCCCGACATCCTCAAAGTCAAGGTTTGTTTACAAGTTTTACACTATCCCGCTTACCGCTATGCATTTTTCTTTCACCCAAAGGTTGCCTGGTAGAGATTGCTACCTTAGCAATAAGGCCGTATGTACTGTCTTTTGTTGTTATCTGTTGTTTTGTATTTTTTTTATGTGCAATAAAGTATTTTTCTCTTTTTTAGGTTCGGTAGAAAGGTGCAATCAGGATGTTGAGAACATGTTGCGTTCCTGGATGTCCGACAATAACTCAACTGAATGGTCACTGGGATGCTATTTCGTTCAGTTCCAGAAAAATTCTTCCCATCATCGCACAATAGGTGTAGGTAGGACGTTCACCATACAAAGCCTTGTTTGGTCACGATCCTGTAATTGGCCTGTCTTCAACTTATTTGCCTAGAGATACATTGTCAAAATTAGAAAATTAAGAAGACTTACAACAGGTTTTAATTAATGAAAATCCTCCTCGCACTGAAGATATTCAAGACGAGCGTAATGCAGGTTGTAGAAATGAATCCAAAGTTGAAAATGCAATCCTTTCCTATGAGCAGCTTTCTAACGAAACCACAAATCAGTATGTTTCCACTGATCAAAAAATGACTATCCGAACACAAACTTCAACAATATCTACCCCTCTTTCATCTATGACACAATATAAAAAAGAAGAAATGATTATCGATCTGAGTAATAAAGCGAACAAATTTGTAGTAGCCGCCGATTCTGCAAATAACATTACAATTTTAGAAAATGTAATAATTGTCCCAGCAAGTACAACAAAAACGATCTGTCTTGATAACAATATCGCTATAAATGACACAAATTCCCACACAAATGTACAACAACAACATTCCAATAATATTGTTGCTACTGAAGTTAAATGTTGTATTTGCCAAATTACCACATCCGATTCACTCAAATGTTCAAAATGGCAACAAGTGATTCACGGCGCATGTGGAGTGTCTGAAGTTAGAGAAGGTAGTAGTTCTAATGTTAAATGTAACTTATGCTGACAAGAAGATTCTATTAAGAAAGAAAGAACAAGTTCGCATGAAAATTTAAAAAGAGCAGCTGCGACTATGTGTACTACATCCAACAAAAAATTTAAAGAAATTGATGTAGGTGCTACAATTTTGGTTGATGTTCCGAAGTACGATCGTGCACCCTTAGATAAGAAAAACATTACAGGACGAGTAATTGATAAGAAGAATGGTTTGTTTCAAGTTGGTACCTCCGTTGGTATAATTAAAGATTGGCTACCAAGAAACGCACTTCAAATATCTCCAGGAGCTCAATTTACCGGCCCCGTTCCCGAGGTAGTATTACCTATTCGTGGTATTTCCTCACAACTATCACCATTCGGCGGACAAGGGTATAAGCAATGTCATTGCAAGAAATCAAGCAAACAATGTTCCTCAAATAAGTGTGCTTGTAAAAAGCACGGTTTGCTTTGTAATTCCAAATGTCATGAATCTTTGAATTGTTGTAACAAGTAAAGTCTTACTAATAATTTCATATTACTATTTACTAAACGCAGCTGTGCTTGCATTGCAACTCCAATGTTACAGGTCCATGCAACTCAGCGTAAGTTTCACATTAGTGACGTATTTAATTATCTTTTGTTCTGTGATTATTCGCTTCTCAAATTTTTTTCTAGTTATCTTTTAATTTTTGCTTACTATTAACAAAATAAAAATAAATATATATATTAAGCATTATGTCATATTATAAATACGTATTTGTGTTTAGGTCTTTGAATAAGTCTATTTTTTCCTATTTTTGCTTATTCAATAATAATTTGTTGTAGTTATTTTGTTCACTATAAGTGAACCAGAATGTGATAATAATTTTGCCTCAAATATCTTAAGTTTAGCTGTATAAGAGAAGAAAAGGCTGATGAATGAGTGATTATATCTCAAGACTTTAATTCACAAGACTGATCAATTCCATTGTTGCACTATTAAACTAATTGTTTACCTAACCAGTTTCATCCAATTTATGGATTATACACCCTAAAATTGGATCATTTTTTTTTTACTACGACTGAGATCTCCTATTGTCTGTAGAAAACAACATACATACTAAAATTTTCAATAAAAAGTTTATAAAAATCAATTTAGTGATGTTCCTTTCTCACCTATTCTAAACCTTCATAACTCTATGATACAATACTTGAAGTTAATCATCGGCAAACTAGGAACCAATTAGAAGTCAGCCAGCAAAATAGTTGCCAATCAGTGTTGAGCACATCAAATCTTACTAGAACGACGAGTATTTTCGCAAAAATCCTGACTTTGTCCAGTAAGATTTGATAATTTTTCGCCTATGTCTAATTATTCGCGTTTTCGCAAAACCCCTAGGATTTTCGCAAAGATTCGAAGTATCAAATTATCCTACGACATATATATTATAATACTATTGAATGCGAAATATTGTAGAAGTACTTCGTCGTCTGAAGTCAAACCAGAATTTAAGTAGTATAATATTATCCATTTTATGCAGTATTAAAATAATATATAAAAATGAAGATTTTTCATTAATAGTCGGGCACACATAATATAGCGAGCAGCTCCGCGAGGCATTTTCCGCTATATAGACGTCCCGCGGCCGTGTAAGCACGTGTGCTGCTGCAGGCGAGTGCGGAGTGACCGAGTCACCGAGCGAGTGTACCAAGTACCGACTACCTCAGACTCGGTGACCCAGCCATAGACCCGGCCGCTCGGAATCTCACCGGCCGAAAAAAAGCAACGCAATTAAACTAGAACACTGAAGTCTGGGGCCTGATTCTCATGCCTCGAATATCGGTGCGATTGTCAGTCTGTCCCGCTCGATCGCGCGCGCCTGTGTGAATGAGTCAGCGCGAGACTCGAAACGAGATTCGAGGTACGAGAATTGTCACATGTGACACTGACATTTGACTCAAACAGTTGTAGTATTTCCGATTTTCTGCTCTTTGTTACATAGGTCCAGACTCTTGAGTTCTGTTTTCAATGCTCTGAATTTTCTCCGGTCAGAGGGATTTCAGTAATATAGTCCCAACTTTATTCTTCGAGCATAATAAAAAGCCGGCTTTTTGTTTTGCTCAAAGGTTACCAAGGCTGCCACTCTTGTGCCGTCGGGAACCATTTCCTTGCGCGGCAAATACCTCGTGAGGACGCTCGCTATGTATGGACTAATAAACTGTTAAATTCTGCTTGAGTAAGCCAAATGTTTTTAATTCATTTAATTAATATTCACCACTCGATAATATCGATTGAACAATATTACATTTTAACATCTGGCAACACCGACACGGCGATATGTCTCAAACGTCATCGCGGTTCCTTAGTTACGCACGTTAGTTTGAATTTTCGGATTGTACCTACCGCGACCGTGTGAATATTTCTTGTGTGGTTTGATACAATCAGTAGAAATAAACAAAGTGATAGTGAGATAGAGACTCTATTAATTTAGAAAAAGAGACTCCATTAGTTAAGAGAAAGTGACTCCTCTGATCTTCATTGAAGAGACTCAACAGTGAGTAGAAACATGGAAAACTTACGGTGTGTTAATTGTTCACTTCGACTGCGGCATATTAGTCGACGGTCATTGGGAGAAGTTATTTCCTATTTCCTTAGGTATTTCCTTTTTCACATATTAAAACATAGATAGTAAAAAAAGTTTTAATTAGTTTTTATCATATACTTATTTTAAGCTTTATAGGCTCAAATACGAGGCGTAACGTTTACTTAACTCGTATTTTTAAATTGAAATTGCCGTAAACTCCGGAGAGTTATAAGAATCGTAGTTGATGTATTAGAAAGAGCTATAATCAAGCTATTATTTAAGCTAAAATAACTAATGGCACAAAAATATTTTTAGCGATACTAAGTTCCATAGACACTTGCCCATTCGCCTTTGTTTATCGCGACGCAGCCGTACATTTTTCCGGGATAAAAGTATTCTAATATGTCCTTTCTCGGGTCTCAAAGTATCCCCATACCAAATTTCATCAAAATCATATTAGTATGGAAGTATGGATTTGAAAAGCACTTAAAAGTAATATTTAAAATATTGGCATACTCGGCGCTTCCTGCGTTACAAATATTTTGTAGTTGAGATAAAATGCCCAATATCTGAAAAGACTATAATTAAATACATAAATAATAATGTAATACAAGAAAAGTTTAAAACTCAATTACATTGCCAAATGCTTGCATGTGGTTAAAGAAAAGAAGTGTTTTGTGTTGCAGATCAACAGTTTGAAATAACAAAGAATGTCCATATTTTGTGGGAAGATTATACTGAACATTTTATAAAGGAAATGATAAGTAAATGGATTTTGGAAGAATTCTATATTTCCCAAATTATTAGAAAGTGCAAAATAAAATTTTAAATATATATAAAAAAAATTCATCTTGCAAATTAGACCACAAGTAATAAGCACCGCGGTGATAGAGACCAGCAAGCATCACACGTTCTGGCAAGAAGCAATAAAACATTTAGAAGACTTGAAGTTAATTGAAAACTACACTAACACTGATCCTTTTTTTACTTTTAAATCACTTACGATAACTGGTGTCATAAAATTCCACTCTGAAGGAATGAATTGTAAAGAGGACCCAGCAGAACAATTGTTAAATTTGTCATCTTTATTTGACAACAATGAAAAAAATAACACAGAATGAACAACATTCTGTGTTATTTTTTTCATTACAGGTTGTCTCATTTGGGACACCAAATGAGACAACCTGTAATGTTCTGCCAGGGACAAACAAATCAGGGAGTATTGGAAAAAGCACGAAAAGAGAGATTGTTGGTGCATTCCAAGACATATGTAACCGGATGGGAAATAAAAAAATTTGTTTGTTAAAGTCAATTACGTCCGAGAATGAAACTATTCACAATTGGATCTTTCAAAAAGAATACGAAAGCTGTACAAATAAAAGAAAACTGCATTACCCATCCGGAAAAGCCGTTCGGTGCTTTGGTACAGTCATGGATAGAGCAAATCAATATTTAGAGAAAAAAGCATATGCAAAAAATTTATACAAATAGACAATTAAAAATAGTGATGCAGAGATATTCACAGAGTTGGTAGACTACCATACGCTAAAACATAGTGAAGCAATACTTCTTGAATGTTGCAGTGAGGTTCACAATATTTAATTGGTGTGACAACATTAACAAAATTTTGAGGGGCGTGGACATATTTTATAGAATTAAAAACAAGTCGGACCTACCATATTTTCAGAAATTGGCATATGAAGTTTTTGAAGAAATTAAAATTAATAAATCATTTAATAAATAACAAATCTTCATTAAAAATAAGGTTCTTTTAGTGTACATAAAGGTGCTTATTTTTGGCTACTAGCCTGTTTACGTCCGCCCGGCGTCCAATCAAGATAAAAAACCAGTTTATGCTGATCTCTCATTATACGAGGAATCTATACAAAGCGATGTCGCATTATATTGGAACTTATAGCTTGATGTGTCCCTGTGTAAGACCTACTTGATTACCATAATAATATCTTTTGTAAATTGTAGAATTTTCAATACTTCTTCTCAATCTTTACCTTCATCTTAGAAACTTGTCTATTATATCTATAAGAAATGGCAATTGAGTGGAGGAGAGGAGTGCGCCTCTTATCTTATTTTAGGTACCTATCATTATAGTAATTGTATCAATAGAAGTGCGCCGCGCGCCCCGGCCTTACCTTAACACCTATCAATATGTAATACCATGTGTGTTATTGCCATGATTTTATGAAGATACTTACATTTTTATTTTATTTAAATAACATTTTGATGTAATTTAATTTATGAGCACTTTGTAATATACGTCGTGCTTAACCATATTTTGCTGCCACAAAATAATATTTAGCCTATTTTAATTCATAAAATACTCTTGAAAAAACAAAAATGTTCAGTTACTCAAGTCAGTTGTCCTTTCGGATGGCGAACGGGGGTATGGTCAGTAGCACAGCCTGGCTACGCTACATGGCTAAGTCCGATGGACTCGTGGACCGAAGTAGGATGTGGTCCTCCAGCAGTTTGGGGGTTTTGCGGCGGGTTAACGCCCCTCCCATAGAAAATATCTACTGTTATGAAACCGAAAAGAGCAAGAAGATGCTGTTGAGGCTGACCTGCGTGACCTTCAAGTCAGTAACTGGCAGGAGGTAGCGCAGGATAGGGCTCAATGGCGGAAGCTCATTTCGGAGGCCAAGATCCACTTTAGGTCGCTGAGCCAGCGGAGTTAGTTAGTTAGTTAGATTGGCAAAGAAAGTCAAAGATCTACTTGTAGAATTCGACAAGTTATCCTTCACAACTGACAAATTATGGTCATATCTTCATTCTGGAATGTCTTTGCTTAGTTTGAATGCACATGGAATTTCCGAGGATTTTTGCAAAAAGAATTTTTGAAAATGTGACGTCATGGACGAGTGTCATACAAGTGCTGTTATATCTACAAAGTTTCAATTTGTTCTTGAAGAATGGGGTATACATTATCAAAAAGTACACTGTATGGTGCGTGACCGTAAAAAAATCGCTCCAAAACAACACAATATACGTTTTAAAAACTTTGAAGGTTCTTCAAGCTCAATGGAGACTGAAATTATAGTTGAAGGGTTTAAATCTTCGGTTTCAATGTATGGAATTATTTATAGCAGAATGATAGGTGATGGGGATGCAACTACGAGGGGAGGTCCAAAAGTTCGCGGAATGGAGGGGATGGAGTGGGGATTGGGTAGCTCGCTTAGTGTCATACTAATTGAGCACTCATAATTAGTATATATATAAAATCTCAACCCTATAGCGCCATTCGTTTACGAGTACTCGCCTGCTAAACAAGTCAATCCGGAAGCAAACTGCAACTATGGAGAAAATTGAACATCGCGCTGTGATAAAATTCCTTACCAAGCAAGGAAAAAACGTTCAAACCATTTTAAATGAAATGGAAGCCGTTTATGGAGATCAGTGCCCTGGTAAAACAATGGTTTATAAGCGGCATGGACTTTTCAAACATGGTCGAGATTCAATTTAAGACGACCCTCGCTCTGGGCGGCCAGTTGAGGCCACCACATCAGGAATATTACTGATTGATTATAAAGAAAAAGGTACCAATATAACCGGAGAATACTACGCATTAATATTGGAAAAGTTAAAGGAGGCAATTATAGAAAAACGTCGTGGAAAATTGGCCAAGGGTGTGTTGCTTTTGCAAGACAAAGCGCCGGTTCACAAGAGCCGAGTTGCCATGGCTGCTCTTCACACGCATGGATTCGAACTACCTGTTCACCCACCCTACAGTCCAGACCTGGCCCCTAGCGATTTTTATTTGTTTCCAAATTTAAAAAAAGAGCTAAGGAGAAAGAAATTTTCCGACGATAACGAAGTGAAGGAGGCAATTTCGGCGCATTTTGAGGCCAAAGACAAAAAATATTTTTTCGATGGTTTAGAAAAATTAATCCATAGATCAAATAAATGTATTACACTTAAAGGGTGATTATATTGAAAAGGAAAAATAAATTTATTATTATATTTTATTAACAACCCTTTCATTCCGCGAACTTTTGGACCTCCCCTCGTACCTACGCTAAAATTCTTAGTGCCAAACCGTACGAAAACCACAATGTTACGGTCGAAAAAATTGAGTGCCGAAACCATATCAAACCCTAACAAATTCAAAAATAATGTTAATACGGAAAGCAGCCGTTAATAATTCTATAAAATACTCATAACAAACAATCCGAAGTACGGCTATAGCTACATGCCTAGGTATGTAGCTATAGCCGTACTTCATAAAGATTGTATTAACTCTTTGGCACATAGTTACGGCGAACACAAAATATGCTAGAGTCATTACTGTGACAAAAAAGAAAATGTAAATGAAGCGTTTAAAATCATTCAAAATTCGACATTTGCATTTAGATTGAATGCAATTTGGTCCAACGTAACCACGAAATCGCTAAGTCTTATACATGGCTGCACTAAAAGTATCGGGAATGGAATATTTCCACTGTTCCTGTCATATTAAAATCTTTTTAATTGAAAACTCCTTGGTTTTAAAATCGAATACCATTTATTTATTTTAAAAAAAGATTATCGGTCTTGTCAAACTTGTTTAGTCGTTGAGAAAATGGAATTGAGTCAAGAAAATTCTAGAGCGATGATTTATTGTGACTTTCGAAGTGGTTTAACACAAAAACAGTGTTGAGTGTTGACCGGATGATTTCTGTATTTGGTGATGAAGCCCCATCCAAAACCACAATTTATCGCTGGTTTGCTGAATTTCAATGTAGACATGTCAAGCTCAGTGATGATCCCGGTCAAGGTCGTCCAAAAACTGCAGTCACCCAAGAAAACGTTGATGCTGTGCGTAAGCTGATTGAAAAAGATCGACATGTGACATATTTGTTTATAGTATTCCTTTTTATAATAATATATTTTATATCTTTTATACCTTTTAACCTTTTAACAGGTTATTACTTTTCTTTTTAGGGAATATTCCCTTAACTATTGTGGCACTGTTGCCTGATAGCTTATTTTATAATATTTAAATACTATATATTATATTTTCATACAACACTGTACATTTTACACACCCCCATTTACTTGCGCACGCAGCAGTGTTACCTTCTGTAACACTTATGTGTTTTGGCTTTTAACTTTTTTGGACTAACTTTACCCATAACTTTAAATAACCTCTAAATTCTCTTTGCCTTTTATTGCTAATATATCTTGCCAATTAATTTTAACTTGTTGTGTCCTGTTCTTTTGTTCTTTTTGTGTAATGTATTAGGGTGTACAATACTTTATACTTATTTTTTTTTTGTTTTACAAAGTTGTTCTCTTTTCGTTGCTTAAATTTAGCTTACTTTTGATGAATTAACTTTTGGTAAAGGAATATCCGGAGGACAATATTATAGTCACTTGCTAAAGTATCTAGAACTAAATTTTTTCTTTAATAGCTTAGCTTATTAGCTTGCTGTCTTTTAAATATGGCGCTAGATGTAATTTGTTTTATTTATTTTTTGTTTTAAAGTTTAATATTTTATAGAATTTAAATTCATAATTCTTTTTATTGCCTGGAAAAATAAAAATTCTCTTTCTAAATTATTTTCAATAGGACTCTGTTAGTGACCTACAGGGAGAGCAGAGTCATGAATGTTTCTCCTCAGGATCAGCTACTGATCACAATGATCAAGTTACGAAGCCCAGAATACACTGCTGAATCAGTTAGTCATTTTGTATGGTTCTGTATTACACAAATATTTCTAAACAATTCCTAAGTATATTTTTTGCTAAGCATTTATAAACCTAAGTCCATTTACTGGAGTTCAAAAAGTTCCTAAGTCCAAAAAGGCCATAAGTCCACGTCTTTTATTTCAAGTATCCCTATTTTGACAGCAACCGTCGGTTTTCAAAAATATCATAAGCAGATTGCATTAGATCAATGATCATATTTTGTCAATATTCTTTTATATTTTTCGGTTTTATTGGAAAAGGACGCTAATAAGAAAATTTAATTGAATTTTCTAAATTGACGAAGATAAATTAGATTTCATAATGTACCCTAAGTCCAAAATATTTTGTATTAAAAACCTTAAGTCCGGCATAAAGTCCCTAAGTCCAATTTAAAAGTTCTTAAGTCCAATAACTTTGCACCTTAGTCCAGATCAATTTTTTCAATTTTCTTTAATACTATTAATTTGATTTGTAATAAGTACAAAACGTTCAGAAAAAATTAAAATTAGCACTACAATTATATTTTTTTCTATAATTTATGATTCTAAGATATAAAGTGTTGTTTTGAGAAGCAAACGAAATGTTTGCGCCTTGATATTGCAAATCTTTAAAAACGGACTTAGAGACATCTTAAAATTGGCCATTCATTTGGTATTTCCAGTGTAAATGTGAGTAACATATTTATTACATGGGTCAATTTACATGAAATGTAAACACATGATCATAAAACATCGAATATGGTCAACTATAAATATTTGACCCAATAAAGATCTGGGGATATTCTACATGCCAGAACAATTTAAAAAGGATTTCTCAAACATAAGAGTGATAATAATTGATACAAAATATATCCCAAACAAATAAAATTGGCATTTAATTTTATTTAAACTCTTTACTTAAACAGTCAGTTAGTAACTTCTTGTGTACTTCAGTTTTTTTAAGTTTACAATACTTTATTTTTTGTACAAGGATTAGTTTATATTGTAAGTCTGCAAAAACATATATCTCACACTTAATTTTGTCATTTAACTTAAATTTTAGGCTGACATCAACACTTACAGCGTTATTCATAAAAAGCTGTCATTCAACGACTTAAGCATGACTTAACTAATTAGTTGATTAAAGGCCGGGACACATAAACAGTCAACACGATACGACGTCGTGTCGCGTCGTGTCGTACCGCAATGCGGCGTCGTTTCACGATGCGACGTCGCACATACAGGACGTATTTAAAGGATCTGGGCGGCCAAAAGTCCAATTTTTAAATTAACAATGGTACTCACAAAACTGGTTCTCCCGGGTAGATTACCTACTGTAGTCAGTACCTGATACCCCCATCCCCGCTATCACGCACCTAGCACCCGAATAGTCGGAATTGTGACGTTGCACCTAGTGTACGTATCTGTTCTCGGCGCCATTACAAACATTAAAACTTAAAAAAAGTTTTTCGAAGTGTTTATATTTATCAATAGTGATGGATATTGTTAGTGCAGGTAAGAAACTTTCAAATTACTTTAATAAAGTCAATAATAAACTAACGAACTTAAAATATATTCGTACCACAACAGAACTCCTTTTTCATGCAATAATTTCCTCATTTCTTTTCTTTACTGGACTTTATGTTTATGTATCGGGATAGATCGGGCTATGATTATTAGTATAGTTGATATATTAGGTATTGTTCTTCTAAATGTCTTCGGAAATGTCCGGATAAGTTAATTTTTTGGACTTTAAAGATAGAATATAAAAATTGCAATTTTTCTTTAGTGTCAACTTTTTAATGTACTTAAGCTTATTTTAGGTTCACCAGGTACTTCGGGAGTGAGTATTGTGACCGGGCAATACTTGTGCGATCATATGAAGCAAAAAAAATTGCCTAATTTGGATGCAAAATTAAAATACCTAAAAAATCAACTTTTACTATGTGAAACATCGAATAAAGACCATATTGCCAAATTGAAACGTGATTTTGCACATTTCAAAACAAAAATCAAACAAAGACGGACCAAAGCTCACTATAAAGAGGATCTATTTCTTGAATACAACCGAACGTGGCTGGATGGTACGTTTGAAATCCCTAATGTTGAAACTTTACAAAAACGATCAGGTTGACCATCTAAATCGTTTGAGGAGAGAGGAGAGAAAAATGCATGCGTTGAAACTAAATCAGAAAAATAAAAATTTTAAACCAAAAAGTTAGGCGCCTCCGTGATAGGAATAAATCCTTAATTTTTTTTTAACTCTAAAAGAAAATAATTGTTGATTCAGACCTATTTAATAAATTAAATGAAAACATAGTTGCTGCTGACCTTTTTAATAAGTACAACAAAAAAAAAAAACTAAATAAGAAAGTTAAGTACTGTCGATGAAAAAGTTTTGCCTAACTCTCAACTACTATTCCCCAAAAGCTTACGACTATGTTAGGCAGACTTTTAATACCTGCCTTCCTCACCGAAAGACACTAAGTGGTACGGGCGTTTTAAGGGGGAACCAGGATTTACTGAAGATCTTTTCTGGCATTGAAAACAAAAGCACAAGTAAATCAGCATCGGCCTTTGTGCACTTTACTTTTTGACGAAGTTGCTATCAGAGCACAGAAAATTTGGGATGGGAAAAAATATATAGGCCTAGAAGCTCAGGCGTTCAGGAAGGTGCACCTTTAGCGTCACAAGCTTTAGATTTTTTACTCGTTGGCATTAACCACCGCTTTAAAATTCCATTGGGATATTTCTTAAGCAATTACCTAAGTGGTGAACAAAAAGCGAATTTAATAAATTAATGTCTCATCAAATGTTTCAATGCTGACATTGATGTTGTTGCAATGACATGCGATGGCCATGCAACAAATTTCAGCGCATTAGAATCTCTTGGGTGCAATTTTCAACCGGAGTCGTTAAAAACCACGTTTAGACATCCTGTTAATGGTTCTGAGGTTGCATTTTTTGTGGATCCTAGCCACGTAATGAAATTGTTAAGAAACCAATAAGAATCTAAAAGAGAGATTGTAGATCAGGATAAAAATAAAATTAAGTGGGAATATATATAGAAGAATTAAATAAAATACAAGAAGAAGAAGGCTTACACTTGGCCAATAAATTGACAAAAAAACATGTAAACTTCATTACATGTTTTTTTGTCAATTTATTGGCCAAGTGTAAGCCTTCTTCTTCTTGTATTTTATTTAATATAGAATCTCTTGGGTGCAATTTTCAACCGGAGTCGTTAAAAACCACGTTTAGACATCCTGTTAATGGTTCTCAGGTTGCATTTTTTGTGGATCCTAGCCACGTAATGAAATTGTTAAGAAACCAATAAGAATCTAAAAGAGAGATTGTAGATCAGGATAAAAATAAAATTAAGTGGGAATATATAGAAGAATTAAATAAAATACAAGAAGAAGAAGGCTTACTCTTGGCCAATAAATTGACAAAAAAACATGTAATGAAGTTTACATGTTTTTTTAACAAACAATAAAATGAAAGTAAAACTGGCCACTCAGGTTTATAGTGAAAGCGTAGCAGATGCTATAAAATCGTGCAGAGAAGATCTAAATCTAGACGCATTTAAAGATTCGGAGGCTACGGAAGTCTTTATTAAAAATATAAATAAAATGTTTGACATTTTGAAATCTCGGGCAATGATACAATTTATTTTTTTGGGTGAACTCAAGGAATACATATTAGACATGAAGATCAAATATATTATGGCAAAGAGAAAAGTAAAGAAAGGGGGTCGCGTAACTTTTGTTATTACTCGATATTATAAACGTTTGGTTGACTCAAAGTGTAAAAGCGGTTTTCTTGGCACGTTGATAAACATAGAAAGTTTAAAGAAACTGTATGAAAACCTCTTTGAAAGCGAAAAACGGCTAGTACGAGGGCTGCTATTTATGTATCCGGAACTGGCCACTTACAAGAACAATATTTAAAAAGTAATTACAACATTTGAAAATAGAACTCTTTGGTTGAAGAATACATTTTGTTTCATGTGACTGTCAATTATTTTTCCATTGTGGCGTCATTTTGAAAATTGCGTGTCTTCATTTGCCATGGATTTAACGCGTGAACATTTTCGTGCAATGATTTACTACGATTTTCGGCGTGGGCTAAATCAACAACAGTGCTTTATTCAACTCACCGCAACTTTTGGAGATGAAGCACCATCAAAAACCACTGTTTATCACTGGTACAGTGAGTTTAATCGTGGGCGGTCTATGCTCACGGATGAAAATAAAGAAGGTCGCCGAAAAACAGCTGTTGTCCCACAAAATATAGATGCTGTGCGGGAACTAATAATGCGTGATCGTCATGTTACATATCGCGAGATAGAGGCGTCCTTAGGCATAAGTATGACGAGCATACATAAGATATTACACGAACATTTGGCTGTAAAAAAAATATGTTCGCGTTGGATTCCGCACAACTTAACAATCGATAAAAAACGGGCTCGTGTCGATTGGTGCAAAAAAATGATAAAAAAATACAACCATGGTACGTCAAAAGCCGACCATGGTACGTCAAAAGCCGTTTATAATATCTACACAGGTGATGAATCTTGGATCTATGCATATGACCCCGAAACTAAACAACAGTCAACGGTGTGGGTGTTCCAAGATGAGCCGAAACCAACAAAAGTTACTCGTGCAAAAAGTACTTTGAAGCAAATGGTCGCCTGTTTTTTTGGAATTAATGGACATGTGGCTACAGTGCCATTAGAGAATCGTAAAACGGTTAATTCTGAATGGTATACGACCATTTGTTTACCAGAAGTCTTTGAAGAAATAAGAAAGGACAACCGACAACGCAGAATCATATTACATCACGACAATGCTAGCTGTCACACCTCAGCTGAAACAACTCAGTTTTTGGAGGGTCAAAAGATCGAATTGACTGGTCATCCGCCGTACAGCCCTGATTTGGCACCTAACGATTTCTTTTTATTTCCATACGCGAAGAACAAATTACGTGGTCAACGTTTTTCGAGCCGCGAAGAGGCTGTTGATGCGTTCAAAATGCACGTTTTGGAGATACCTCAATCAGAATGGAAAAAGTGCTATGAAAATTGGTTCCAGCGTATGCAAAATTGTGTCGATCATCGCGGCGAATATTTTGAAAAGCAATAAAACCATATTAAATGATATATGTTTGTTTCTTTTTTTAATTCCGGATACATAAATAGCAGCCCTCGTATTCTTGCCAACCTACAATCTTAGCCATGATCATCTAGAGATGTTCTTTTCCTGCATCAGAATGCAAGGAGGCTTTAACGACAATCCCAACGTTCGCCGGTTCAAACTATTGGCGCATCTAGACTAGATATAAGATGCCTGACAAAACTTTCATACATTTGTTGCCACTTGTGAAACAACACTGCCAGGCCGTCACGCAAAAGAAGGTGGGACGACGATGGAAATTTGTTTTATAGAGAAGTTGCTAGACCTAAGTTAGTCCAGCAATATTTTGATGGTGCTGCAGCTATCGATATTCACAACCACATTAGGCAAGATGGATTGGCATTAGAAAAAGCTTGGGGTACACATAAATGGGAACATAGAATATATGCCTCAGTCCTTGGCATTATAGAAACAAATGCATATTTGGTTTTTAACAATTTCTTCCGAGCCGAACATGACCAAGTGTCTCACAGATGGTTTACTACCAACTTGGTATTAGCTCTTACAAAGAATAACGCTGACAACCTACAAGAGAATCAGCCCCCACGACATGACAACATCGCTCATAGCGGAGAACATATTCTTGAAGCCTTGTCAAAATCAGATGACAGAAAGAGAGTTCAACGCAAATGTATAGTTTGCTCTAGAGTCCACAAAAAACAGCAGAAAGCAAGCTATTTTTGTAAGACATGTGGCCTGCGATGTGTTTTATGCTCTCCACAGACAGGAAGAAACTGCTTTACCTACCACATCACGAATGGGATTCCAGTATAATGCTCTTTTTCATTATTAAAAACTTTTCTAAATTCTTTTGATTTTCTTGTTTATTTTCCTTGTAGTTTCAAAATACAGAATGTTTGTCACCCCTGCCTAGATTGATATCCATAGAAAATTCACAAAATATTGCGTACTGCTGACAGGACGCAGGACCGTAGGGTAGTCCTTCCGGAAGCTCCTTCTAGCAGGAACAGGGCTTGGACGTTCTATCATTAATGGATAATATAGTCAAAATGGGTCTCGTTAGTAGTGGACCAGTTTAGTTCATTCTCCTTTATGAAATATTTGATTTCGGACGAGACGGATAACAAAAGTTATTTCGCATTTGCAATACCTACGCATTGTTTCCTTTTGTTTTCTTCAAGAGAAGAACTTCATGGATATTGTGAGTGTTGTGACTGAAGACATAAAACTGGGTATTTGAATGAAGAAAGATGATTGAGGACTCGAAAAAGGCCCCTAGAATGCAGAGTTTCAGTGATGGTTGGTTACATGAAACCCCTTCGTAGAAATCTTGGACCATTCGCAGTAAAAAGGGTGAAAATTTTGCATTTTGTAAATACTGCTTGATCGACCTCTCTGTAGGAGCTGGCGACAAGAAAGATCTTTTCAAACATATGAGGTCTACAAAACATCAAAATTAAGTTCCTAGTAGTAGTCAAAGATCGCTAACAGAATTTTTGCTTAGAACATAATATAACAGTGCGAAGAAAAGTAAAATCTTACTTTCCGCTTTTGTGGCTGAACATAATGTGGCGATTAATGTGATGGAAAATCTCCCGCAATGAATCAAGGTTGTATGTACTGACTCGCAAATTGCAAAGGATATAACGTGTAGTACCAAAAACTACTGCAATACTTAAGTCTGTTACTGGAGAAACAGGTAAAAACAATATTGTCCAGCATTGTAAAAATCACAAGATTTCGCTAATTGTTGACGAAAGCACTGACAGAGCATGCACAAAACATAATATTTGTATGGCAGCAAGAATTTTAAAAGATAACAAAGTTACTGACGCGTTTTTGGGTCTTGTCCCGTTACAAGATGCGACAGCACAAATACTCTGCGAACACGTAGTAAAGTTTTTTTGATGACAATGGAATTCCTTACAAACAAAATATTATTGGATTTGCCGCAGATGGTGCCAACACCATGATGGGCAATAATAACTCATTACATACTAACAAGATTTCAAGCAGATATTCCACATGTGTATGTAGTCAAATGCATATTATGTCACTCCTTCCATCTTTGTGCTTCATATGCATGTTTAAAACTACCAAGAGAACCAGAAGTTTGATTCGAGATATCCAAAACTATTTTAACAGCAGTCCAAAAAGAAGCGCTCTTTTAAAGCGACTACTTTTTAACTTGAAATGATTACTTGAGAAAACTTGAGATGGCTTTCACTTCGAGCTGCAGTATCACGCCTATTGGAGCAGTACCTCCTCTCTCGTCCTATTCTTCACTAATGCTTTTACGGAGCGGCTGAGAGCAGCATACTTATAACATTTTCCATGTGTTACGAAACCCATTTAACAAAGGAGACCGGGCAGAAATGTATGGGAAGTGTACCCACCGACCAATAACGACCAGACGTATGTCGTTAGAAAGCTCTTTTCATGACTATCATTTGTTATTATGGGGGCTAGTCTCAATTCGTTGTGGGAAAAAAGTTATAGCGGTGTAACTGCCGAAATGCTTATTGCGTACGCGTCGGCTGCCGGCCGCCAGATGCGCCCGCGATCGCCGCCTTTGTTTGCACCGAACGGCGTATTTCACCCGCCCGATGCCAACCGATGACGGCCGAACGTACACGAACGAAGTGAGATGCGGTGTGGTTCTTTCGCTCGCACACCCAGCCGAGCCGCCGCCCGCCAGTCGGCAGTCAGTCTGTGCGCCAGTCGTCAGCGTTCATCGAGTGAGGACTACGTCATTGTGTTTTACTGAATCCCTACAAAAACTTGACCTTTGCATTCCTACCGGACTTGTTATCTGCTGTGTGACCTGTGCTTATTTATTGGACACTGTACTGCTATCTGTTTATCGGATTGTGTGAACTTGACGCGATGGAAGAACGTCAAAATAACTGTGTTTTGTGTCGAAGGGGCCTGCATAATCGAAGATATCAGCGACATCTGTTAACTGACATTCTTGCGCGCCTTCGACCTGATTTTGCAGCTTATGTACATCAAAACGCAGAATTGGAGGTTTGTTTTAAGCTATATTGTTTGTACAGTTAAGACCACTTCAAGCTTTTCGCTTAGACCTTTAATGTACCGGCCTCGTGTTGTATGACGCGTTATACTAACTAAAGCTCAGCTTATACTGGTAGTGTTAAACTTGACGTGTACTTGACTATTCATTATAATATAATATGACTCTTATTTTATTTCTAATGGCAATCGGTTGCTTTTATACGAAACCGTTTCTGCCAGTATAACGCCTCTAGTACACCGACGCGTTCGCCGGCGGCAGCGAACACGCGAACTAAACTGTCAGCAGTATGGCAGAATTTCGCATACTCTTTGTCTCGCTCTAACATTAGCTTAAATGAATTAGTTGCGTCCTTGTCGGTATTGGTTCGCAAGGAGCTGCGAATCGTCGTTTACACCGCAGGTATTCGCCGAGCGAGATGCAATATACGCATTGTCGTGTGGCAGATGAGACAGTAAATCGTTTGCTATCCGCTGCCGCCGGCGAACCGCCGGCGAACGCGTCGGTGTACTAGAGGCGTAAGGGCGTAAACTGTGTTACGCGGGGACCCGCGCGGGTTCATACAAAAGTGACCCGTCGCGGGATGCCGCGCAGGGTCCCGCGCGATGCATATAAGTAACTGCATATAAGACAGGAGCACGCGCGGGGCCACGCGCAGGTACCCACTTAACACAGTTTACGCCCTCAGTTGTATGTATTGAAATATTTAGTTGATATAAATCGAGTGTCATCGTCCCCGTTAACATGTTCAGTGCTGCTGACGACCGAAGTCGTCAGATCAATCAATTATTTTACGTTTTAATAGACCTAAGCCTAAAATCTTTTTATGAGATTCATAGTGGGATAGGCTATCAGTTGGTCTCATTTTAAAAACTTGGATCTTTTCAGGTTGCATTTAATAATACACGTTACCTCTGTCATCGATGCTGGCAAAGAACCGAGAATGCAATTCGATTACCGGTTCGAGAAAATGTTGAAAATGCAAATCAAGAAATAGTTAACGTTGAACGTGAAGGAAATGTGGCGGTTCTACAAGTTCCAGCTTACATGAGAGCACCGAATACGGCCAGACAATGCGTTTTTAATAATTGCCAGAATAATCCAAATCGTCGCGTGCGAGACGCAGCAAAAGAGAATTTACTAATAGAATACAAACTGTATTTACCACCACATGTTCGTGTTTGCCTAGAGCACCTGCAAGGTAATGCCTGGAATGAATTTTATAGATTTTTGTAACGTGACACATGACTTTAACAGTGACAACTTTACTGATGTTTGTACAATATTAACAAAAGCCTCAAGAAACACGTTATTGGACTTTGAAAGGTTAGGCGCCATAAACGAGGACGACATGCATTTTTGGACCGGCTTCAACAATAATCAGTTTCAATTAATACTCGAAGAAACTCCAAGTTTGATCGAAAGATGTCGTAAACCACGTCAAGCACTCGGCATTTATTTAACAAAACTGCGTACCGGAGAATCGAATGATAGACTAGCTAGTCAGTTTCGAATGTCCCGAAGAAGTATAGGAAGGGATCTAAAAAAAGTGAGAGAATGCTTAACAGCAGATTTTGTTGGTCGTCACTTAGGTTTTGATCATATAACCAAAGAAAATATTTTGGAAAGAAACCAGACAATACCTAAAGGTATATTTGGCAATGAAGCAAACACGAAGGCGATTATTATTTGCGACGGGACATATCTCTACATTCAAAAAAGTTCCAACTTTTTGTTTCAACGGTTATCATACAGTCTACATAAGTTCCAAAACTTATTAAAACCGTTTTTGTTGGTATCGACTGATGGATAATTATAATAGATATATTAGGGCCTTTCGCTGCTACGAAGTCAGATGCATCTATTATGTCCGAATTGATCGACGAAAATAGTCCGCTCCACTGGTTACTCGAAGAAAACGATGTGCTCATTTTCGACAGAGGTTTTCGAGATGCTGTTGGTGATGTGGTATCATGTGGGTATGAAGTACATTTACCGCCTACGAAACAGAGAAATGAAACGCAATTAACCACTGATGAAGCCAACAAATCAAGACTGGTTACCATATGTCGATGGGTAATTGAAGTCATAAACGGGAGGTTCAAACGAGATTTTAAGTTGCTACGCCAAGATTATTTTAATTGTACGCTACCTAACGCATTCACAGATTTCAAAATAGCAGGTGCTCTATTAAATGCCTTTCGTGATCCCGTTACTGACAACGTTAATGCAGAGTTCATATTGAACAAAATACAACAAAATATTAATCTACCCAACCATTTATTCAATTATGTGAATGAAAAATAACCTTAATAGGCAAAGGGTTGCTTTTACGAGAATAGATGCAAATGAGCTTGAATTGCAAGACTTTCCGCGAGTCACAGAACATGACATTCAAATGTTTGCATTGGGTTCCTATCAAGTGAAACTTGCAAAATCTTATTGCGGTGAACACATACAAAACGGCTTGTATATGATAGAAGTATTTAGGGAGGATGCACGCGGTGACATGCAGTTATACAATATGCCTCAAAATAGTTGGCTATTAAGGGGACGCATTCAGTCCAGACATGTTAGATCGAGAACATATTACTGTAATATTTTAATAGACAGGGATCAAATCGGTATTAATGCAATATGTCACTATTACTGCACTTGTTTGACTGGGCGAAGAACGGTAGGCAGCTGTGCACACATAACGTCAATAATATGGTACATTGGTTACACAAGGCATGAAGACGTGTTCAATCCTCCAGCAGCATTTTTAAATGATGTAATCGTAGACAACATTGATCACTAGCTTTTAAGTAATAAGGATTCTGTTCGAAAACTATCGTACAATATTAAACTATCGTAACTATGTCTTTTTTTTATTTTAAGTTTCTTTTTCACGATTTGACTGACTTCATACTTAATATTATAACGCTGCAAGTATTTGGAGTCCACACAAAAACTGTATTTTTAGATATCTAGAATTAACAACTTTTATTTCAAAAGATATCATTTAAGTAGTTATAACTTTTTTCCCACAACGAATTGAGACTAGCCCCCATAATAACAAATGATAGTCACGAAAAGAGCTTTCTAACGACATATGCCTGGTCGTTATTGGTCGGTGGGTACATTCCGCCCGTTCTCCTTTCATTGGAGTTTTCGCTTGAAATATTGCACAACTTAAACTAATTGATGCAGTCTGAACATCCCCAGATTCACAAACTTTATGAAAATGTATGTAAAGCATACAAAAGTCTTTTAGATTGTTTCATAGATGATTCCTATTTATCTCGCACTGATCTATGTTGATATCGTCAATCCACGGAATTTTTAGCCCATTGTTGTACCTCGGGGCAAAAGTAGCAATTTCATTGGCCTCAAATGCGAGTATTACTCCTAATGATAATCAAGCGTTTAAATTGTGTTATCTGGAATTTTACGTCGAAGTTGCAAAGCAAATAAAAATCGCTACAAATTTAATAACCAACTTTCCATGAAACTGAAATTTTTAGACCCGGATGTCGTTTGCTCGCGCAAATTACCATGTCTAGTCGAGACAACTCTTTTGTTCCGAAACTTATTAACTGCCCAAGACATATCAACCCTGGATGCAGAATGGAGAATCTTGCAGAATGGAGAAGAAATGACACCTCGTTGCATTCAACAAATTCAACTGCAATTGAAGAATGTTAGGTAAAGATTATGTCCCAAATAAATCCTGACGGAAATACCCAACTTTAAGTAGATTTGTTTCAGAACCGCGAAGATATCACGTAAAAATAGCGATCAACAATCCATTAGCAAAAATCGAGCGATAATCGCTCGATCGATTGCTGGGTATAAAAAAAATTGTTATCAAGTATAAGATTGTTTGCTATATTCGCTGATCGTTTTAATGCACTTTTGCGAGTACACTAGCGCCAAAAACAATTTAGTAGCAATCAAAGGAACTATTATTGGAATGTCAAACAGTCAAATCAACTGTCAAGTAAACATTGGTCATGTTGACAAGTTTTTGTACCTATCTAAAGAAACTTTTACGAAATGAGAGCAAAAATGTTTTGGGGCCGAATTTCAAGTGGAAACAGTTGGTTTCAAGAAGTTTCCTCACTGTCGCGTTTGTACACAAAAGTACTCTTGTGTTCGTGTTACCTTCTTGCAAAGTAATTACTATATTTTATTAATAAAATATGTTATTTGATCATGTTTTGTAAAATAAATCTTCGATATTTCATATATGTGTCGACGAGAGTGTCAAATGACCAATTAGAGGCGTTGCTGGAGTTCCATATAGAACATCCTGCATTAGCCAGAGGAGTGGGCCTTGGGTAAAGGTCAAAAGCGAATGTTGAAAAACACTGGAATGATCTCACCCATCAGCTTAATGCCTTTGACTCTGGTTCTACAAAGTCTGGAGAAAGATGGAAAAAAGTAAGTATCCTTATTAATTGTCACTTTATTGCCTCTTCATTTACTTACCTCGCTGCTGCATTTTTTTTCGTAGTACTGGGCTGACCTTAAACACAAAAGTAAGGCACGGGTGGCTAAACGGAGACGGGATGCTTTAGGTACTCGTGGTGGTCCCAGTAGCCAAGATGATCTTACCGAAGTCGATAAGAAAGTATTGGCTATCATTGGAGTGCAAACTGAACACAGAATTCCTTTCTCTGTAAGTTCTGGCAACTCTAGCCTTATAAATCATGTTTTCCTATTCATAACATATTCTTTTAACATATATTTACCTATTATACATTTAGCAAAGTGAGGCTGAAGGGCAAGGGCCATCATCTAATGATGTACTTTCTGTGCAAGTTGCTGTTCTTCATGATCTAAATAATTAAAGATACATACATATAATCTTTAATTATTTATCATATTTTCAGGTGCTGTGTGCTCTTAGCTTTTTATCTACAGGGTCATACCAGAAAATTGTGGATTTGGGCCAGCATTTTTCGCTGCATCAGGGATTCGGTGGATAGTGTATCCATAAACGCTACACGAGAGATCCTTAACCAAAGAGAAGTATGTAATTATATTTTTAAATAGTTTTAATATCTAATTAAAAATTTTCTTAGGTTCCTACATACCTAAATAATTACTCTTTGATATTTGTTGTAAAATTGTTAAATAATTTACAGATTTCAAAGAACACATAATTTGCCTGGATGATGATTTTAAACTTTTTTCTGATAAGTGGGGTTTTGAGCACATAACCTCAGCTCCATATTATGCTCAGATTAACGGTAAGAGTGAGCGGGCCGTACATATGGTTAAAAAGCTCATTAAGAAATCTGTTGAGACTAAAAATGTTTTTATTTGAATTTACTTAGTTACAGTAATACATCAAGGGATAATTTAGATCCTCCGGCTAAAACGGTGATGGGACGTAGCCTTAACCCGGCGTCATTGAGGCAGGGTCAATATGACCATGCACGTTTTATTTCTGCAATATTTTTCGAAATTATTGCCGTGCTTTGCCGTGTGTCTCAGTAGCTGCCATTAAGGATCACCCCCCTCCGTCATGCGCGTCTCTTCAGTCCGCCGGCGCCTGCGCAAGGAGCTACACGTGTGTGAAGTCGCGACCGGGTAATTATGACCCAGCTCAACGGCGACGTTACGTCTTTGTGCCGTAAATTGTTTTCAATTTATTACGTTTTTTCACCTAATTACGCTTTCTTTTTTTAGATAAATATATAAAATGGACTTGGAGGAGAGGGAGCGCCATCGAATCCTATCAATACTTGAAGAATCTTCAGATAGCGATGAAAATGAGCTTAGTGCAACTGATTCTGAAAGCGAAGACCATGTTAGTGTGTGTAGTGAAGGAAGTGATACCGAACAAGAAGCGAGTGATAGCGAAGATGACATTCCATTAGAACGGTTACGCTGCCAATTTAATCCTCCGGATATGATTGAATCGGAAAGTGACATTTCATCAGATGAACAGGTACGAGGTTCTTTTTATTGTGGGAAAGATGGAACAAAATGGTTTAAAACCCCTTTTCGGCAAAATGTTCGCACTCGCCCTGAGAATATTATTACGCAGCAGCCCGGAGTAACACAAGAGGCAAAATCAGCGAAATCAGAATTAGAATGTTGGTACCTTTTCATGACGGATGAAATGCTCAAAATAATACTAAATTATACCAATGACCGCATAAAAGAAAGAATGGCTGCTTGTCCAAATCCATCGAAATATCCATTTATGAAAGAAGTCAACATGAGTGAACTAAAAGCTTTTATAGGTTTACTGTACATAGCTGTATTTCATCGTGCTGGAAGACAAAATTTGAATGATTTGTGGACATCGGATGGCACCGGTGTGGACATTTTTCGTCTTACAATGTCACAACAGCGTTTTCACTTTATAAACAGCTGTATTGCCTTTGATGACAAGTCGACGCGCAATTTTCGAAAAGAGACTGATAATTTGGCTCCTATTCGTCAAATTTTCGAATTATTTACCGAAAATTGTCAAAAAAGCTGTTATTGGAGAAAATGCAACAATAGACGAGATGCTTGTTGCTTTTCGAGGAAGGGCTAAGTTTAGGCAGTACATTCCGTCAAAACCTGCGAAGTACGGAATAAAAATTTTCGCTTTGGTTGATGCTAAGAATTTTTATATTTCCAATCTAGAAATTTATGCAGGAAAGCAGCCTGAAGGTCCATTCGCTGCCAATTAAGTTTTGTTGTGTGTTTTTTTTTATTGCCTTTAGTATTCTGTTCGAAGAAATAAATAAATTAAAATACCTGCTTGTCAGCAAACTCGGGCTCAGGAACAGAGATTAGATTTTTTTTGTGTGCTATAATTATTCTTATATTATACCCTTGAGTTCTCCCCCTACAATGTGGTCAGAATGCGGGGAATGCGGGAGCGTCAAGTTGCGTCAAGTTGTCAAATGTGCTATAGCATAAATACTTACATGTTTTGTAAATATTAGTATGTAATTTCAGGTTCATCTTGTAAAACACCAAGAAAACTGGTTAAAAAGAGATAATTAAGAAACGTGAATTCATTAACTTCGAGATACAAATTATTTTATAATGAACATAAAAAGGCAAAACGCCAAAATGATTATAATTGCAGAGCCAAAAGGGCATTAGTCTTCAGTGAAAAAAAATCTTTAGAAGAGTTAACAAAAAACATGAATCCCTTAACAGTTAACTAAATCAATTTTGTGGACGCAAGTTCGGCTCCGCACAAAAAACGAGAAGGCCCGCCGATTTACAAGAGAGGAAAAGCTCATTGCTCTATCCATATACTAACAAGGCCCCAAATCATATAGGTTTCTACAAAAAATATTTATTTTGCCTTCCAAGTCATCATTAAGGAAAATAATAAGCCAATTAAATATTGATCCTGGGATTAATTGATTTTATTAATAATTTTTTTTTTTTAGATAATCATTAGGTTATCATATTTTAAAATGCTTTGGTCTTAAAACGGGATATTGGAAAAAAAGATGTATAATACTTAGTTGTATATGAGATGTCAATGGGCATTGTCCAAAAAAAATCACATGTACTTACTTTTTATTTTATTTGTTCGTTAAAATAGGGTATTTTAAGAATATAAATTAAATAATTTTGAAATTCATTGGCTAGTTTTTTCTAAATAATTTAGTTTTTTCTAAATTTATACGTGGGAGAGCCATGCTTCGGCACGAATGGGCCGGCTCGACCGGAGAAATACCACGTTCTCACAGAAAACCGGCGTGAAACAGCGCTTGCGCTGTGTTTCGCCGAGTGAGTGAGTTTACCGGAGGCCCAATTCCCTTCCCTATCCACCCCTATTCCCTTCCCTTCTCATCCCTACCCTCCCATATTACCCTATTCCCTCTTAAAAGGCCGGCAACGCACCTGCAGCTCTTCTGATGCTGCGAGTGTCCATGGGCGACGGAAGTTGCTTTCCATCAGGTGACCCGTTTGCTCGTTTGCCCCCTTCTTTCATAAAAAAAAAAAAAAAAAAATTTTTAAAGTTTCGCTCTGACGTCATCATCGGCCGCCAATTGACCTCTGCATATGTTTTAAATTTCCTTTCAATCTTATTTATAATGGCTGGTTCGTCAAATGCATGTTCTCACTATGTGAAAGCTGATAGGAGAAGCTTACCAAAAGTTCGAAACGTAATGTTGGTCGAATTTATTGCTAATTTAACGCCATTGAAGGTCAAACAAAGGTTAAACGTATTTGTTCAAAAATATAAGGGTCAGGCCGTAGATTTTTCCACTTTTTTCATAACCAGTGAGATTCATACAATATCACAAACAATTTAATATTTTTACCTGCTTTGGTATTTTTATCCTGTTGTATTTTATTAAAGGTAAAAACAACTTTTACGAATTAGCTGTAACTAGAAAAGTTTTTATAAAATTTAATTTCAAAGAGCACAAGGAAATATATTTTCATACAAAAAAAAACTTGTCAATAAATTTAATCATAACTTTAATCAACAAATGTTACGAATATTTATTGAAGTAAGCTGTATTGTATAATACATAATAGAAAAGAAGGAGGTTCGAGCAATTTAACGCAATATCTCTTTATGTTTTAACGCCATTCCATTTATGTTTATCCCAATTTTAAAACATGTCTTTAATTTCTACACTTTTATGTTACTATTTTTATGTTACCAATATCGTGGTTAAATGTAAACTTTGAATAATATTAGGAGAATTGGCATTATAAGACAGGCAACATTGAATAGAAGTATTAGAGTTAAAAAAAAAGACGCCATATTGTTGTCTATGGATTGTGTCAAACAGTGCACGCATTTTTCGTCAGTGAAATTGGAAAACAATTATTGTGATTTTTAAAGATAAGTACTCGCTGGTTTATGTTAATTGTGTTATTTGTTTGTATGGTAAAGCTTACATTTATGAAAGAAACGTCTTTAAAAGCGCAAATCTTTTTCGTTTCCAAATTATAACCTTCTTTCATCCAAAATATTTCACTTTTATGTTACTTTATGTTACTCTTATGATACTTTTCTGTTACCGGTAACATAAAATTTTATGTTACGTAACATAAGGGGCCCATAAAGGTCTGCGCATAATAATAATATTATAATAACTTAAAAAGATGGGATTATACATCTCACTCACCCACTTCTCACGCACATTACACACGCACTACACACACTCACAAACACTTATCACTTTCACCTACTGACTCCACACTTCTTTTACTTATGCAATTATGTACTAAGTGCTAGATTAGATATTAAGCTGGAAGAGCGAGGCATTCCCAACAAAAACAAGTGTCTTTTGACTACTCAAAGGGAAGCCCCTGCAACAAATATGTATGGATTTACATAAATAAAGAATTTTATTTATTTATCCATACTAATATTATAAATGCGAAAGTGTATCTGTCTGTCTGTCTGTCTGTCAGTCTGTCAGTTTGTCTGTCTGTCTGTTACCTCTTCACGCCCAAACCGCTAAACCGATATTGCTGAAATTTGGTATGGATATACTTTAGAGTCCCGGGAATAACATAGGATACATATTATCCTGGAAAAATGTACGCTTCCCGCGCGATAAACGAATTTTGGCGCAACGGAGTTGGAAAAAAACGAAAACAAAGACAATGAAGATAAGATTAGAGCCGAAGAAAACACAAACACAGCCGAGGATGATAAGATTCAGTCTAACGAGGGTTGCAACAAAGCAGAAGAAGATATAAATAAAGCCAAAGAAGACGAAAATAAAGCGGAAGATGGAAAAGAAGGTGGGAGTAAAGGCAAAAATGACAGAATCAAAACGGAAAATAACGAAAATAAAGACAATGAAGATAGGAATAGAGCCAAAGAAAACAAGTTAGATGAGGATTACAAGATAAAAGCAAAAGACAAAATTAATAATAAATACAAAATAAATAACGCTGAAATTAGCGGCAGCAAAGATGATGTAGATGAAAATTCTATTCAAAACTTAATGTGTAGTATTTTAAAAATAAATGACACTGTTTTAGTACGCTATTACCAAAAAAAAAACTTGGAAATACTATGTTGGCTTTGTAATGAATTTAGAATTAAAGAATAGTGAGCAATATTATAAAATTAAATTCTTAAAAACTATTACAGATTCTTTGAGAAATGTGAAATTTATTATTCCAAAAAAACGAGATGTCGATTTAGTACCTGAAGTATCTATAGTGAAACAGATTAACATTACTCAAGAAAATGATTCCAATGAATATTATCTGTGTGACGAAAGTGACACAGTCTATTTTGTATAAAAGATATTATTTACTTTTTGTTTTATATTATAAAGTTTTTCCTGGCAATTAAAATTAGATTTTAGGGAAAAATACGTTTTAAGTTTGTTACCTAATTGTTATTTCTACATTTTACTGAATTTAGCTCAAGATTTGATTTTATCTAAGTATAAAAATATTAGTAAAGCGATTTTAATTTGTGATTGAAAGAAGCTAAATAAATAAGTATGTGTATTTGAATGTTTGAGAAACAATAACAGTTGTTGTTTACCTTTCGTGAATTTATTTTTGATACTAGATAAGATATTGCTTTAAAAAGCCAAATGAAAATAAGTAAATAATCATGTCGATTCCAATGCACACAATTAAATTTTATTAAAAACTAGATGTCCCGCGCGGCTCCGCCCGCGTAAATTAGGAATTTCACAGAAACCGTACATTTTCGAATAAAAATAGCTATAAATACTCCTTTCACGTGGTCTATATATAAGTGCCAAATATTGCTATAAAAATTGCTCCAGTAGTTCGTGAGATAAACCATTTCTAATATTTTCCCCGTTTTTACCACATTTTCCTTAGTTTCTTCGGTCGTATTAGTCTTAGCGTGATAATTTATCATAATATAGCCTATAGCCTTACTCGATAAATGAGATATCTAACACTGAGATAAATTTTAAAATCGGACCTGTAGTTCCTGAGATTAGCGCATTTAAGCAAACATACTCTTCAGGTTTATAATATTTTTTTATAGATTTTTTAAAATTATCGCTTGACAAACTCGAGCCTCGATCTAAAAGACTATGAAAAGGCTCATAATCATGGAACGATGCATGGTATAATAATATGGTAGTGATGATGATGATGATGAATGTAATTTGCATTGTAGCATATGCTTTCCGTTCTTAAAACAACGCCGAAACTCCCAAACTTGTATCTATAAAGAATCAGGAGTTCTCTCAGCACCTTCCGAACCACGGTATACCTGCAGGTATACCTCGGTGCAAAATCTTACTTGTTTGTAGCATATGCTTAGAATACTTCTCACGAAACCGAAGTCACCACACGTTTCCCCATAAATTTTGAGGAGTTCCCTCGATTACTTATGGATCCTTCATCAGATCACCACTTTTGTGAATATAATACCAAATTGGGATGATACCCTACATACCAAAAGAAACATTTTGAAAATCGGTTAACAAACGGCGGAGTAATCGTTGAACATAAGAAAACGAACATAACACCTCCCCCATTTTGAAAGTCGGTTAAAATTGTAGCCTATGTGTTATTCTGATGTATAAGCTATATTATTGTAAAGTTTCATTAAAATCTGTTCAATAGTTTTTGCGTGAAAGAGTAACAAACATCCATACATCCACACATCCACACATCCATACATCCACACATCCATACATCCACACATCCACACATCCATACATCCAAACAAACTTTCGCCTTTATAATATTAGTAGGATATCAAGATGCGAGGCCGCTAGGACCGCGAGGCCGTGGGCTATCGCCCACACCGCCCACGGCTTACGCCAGCCGGGGAGATAAAATCATAAAACACTTGCCTGAGAAATATTCGAGAGTAGATATCGATAATATGTGGAACTGGAAGTTTTTATGACTCGCCTAATATTACCTAGTGTTTCGGAGCTTGTCAGCTAATTTCCAATAATTATTAATTAATTAATTAGGTATCTAACTACTTCAAGAAGAATATAATATACCTAAATTGTATTCCCCAAAAGTAAAAAAAATCTTGGCGTGCGGAGTATTACAGAACATTTTAAAAAACTTTTGTAGTTTCTATAATATTAGTAGGACTTAAACCGCTTTGTTCTTTTGGGTGTAACTAATAAAAATTTGATGTGGGCAAGATATTTTTTGCGAAGCCCCCTCATTGATGACGCAAGAGGACAGATTTTTTATAAAAATAATATTATGACTATCAAATCTTGTACCTAAACCTGACTAAACCCTAAAAAAATCCTCGTGGTCCGCGCGCGACGAGGCGGCGGCGGCCCTTAGGAGCGCGAGTCCGTGACCCGTGGGCGGTCGCTCACGTCCACGTCGCCTACGCCTTACGCCGCCACTGCATATTGAAGTAGTTCATACTTAGGTACCTACTGAAAAGATCATAACATACCGTCCATGAATATCTTGACAATCGGCCAGATTATAAACGGGTACTTTGAATTTCTTTAGTACAATAATCTTGCCTCCGTCTTCAATTGCCTAAAACAGTGAGTAAGTAATAAGTAGGTACTAGTATATTTTATAATATTATCTATGTATAATAATATGGCGATTGCGCAAGAATCTCTTGAAGGATCTAACTAGGGGGATTTAGCTTCTACTACGCAACGGACAAATCTTAACACATTTCCACCTAAATCATTTCAAAATCTTAGTAGCTGGTTTGGCACCATTTGTAGGTAAGTAAAATAATGACAAATAAACTCACATAAACTGTCCCCCAACCAACGAATATTATATTATCGTCGTCCGCCGGGATATAAGTCCTATGAGAGTACTTGGCCACGTTGGCATCTTTCATTGTTGCGAAAGAGATATTCCTAGAAATCTTAACAATAGCAAAATTGAACTCCAGGATATGAGGTTTGTAGTTGGGGTGGAAGAATATTTCGCTGGCTTTGTACAGTTTGCCCCCTGCTGTCGCGTTATCTGATCCGACACGGATATTTAACACTTTCACTAGTTCTCGATTAAATCGGTTCATATACTGCCTGAAACGAATTGAGGTAGTAGTTACTGTATTAAGAATAGGTTGTGTTTTAACTTAATTATTTATTATTAAAATTTTGAAGAGGCTTGAGAATTTAAAACTACTGGGAACTGAAAACGTAGACGTTATGGCGGCTCTCGACATAGGCGAACGCGTTGGCCAACGCGTCTGCAGACGCGTTGGCCCAATGTGTAGAACGGGCGTTCGCGCGTTGGCCAACGTCTAAATACCTACGGCCAACGCGCGAACGCCCGTTCTACACATTGGGCCAACGCGTCTGCAGACGCGTTGGCCAACGCGTTCGCCTATGTCGAGAGCCGCCATTATACATAGTTATTTTCGATATTTTGACGAGTGTCCAAGAGCAGCGTTATAGAACATCATCTTTATTCCTACATATTTACTTGTTTTATTAGTAGATAATTTTTATGAAAGAACAGTGAACTAAGAATATAGAAACCAACGTCGCGAACCGCGAGAAAATGCTGACGGATCTACTGGTGTCTAAACACACTATACCGATGCTCCGCGGCGGAAGTTCGGCATGATTCCGCCTGCAATGTAGTTATTTTAAATTACTGATGACACAGTCATCATGTCGAAATTCCGTCGCATTATATTGTATGCGTTTGACATTGCTGACGTAATCATGCCGAACTTCCGCCGCGGAACTTCGGCATGGTGTGTTTAGACACTTACCTAAAGAGCGAGCGTTTTCACACTTCGTCCGAATCCGATGAAAGCGTGACAAGAAGTCTGTCGGTCTGGACTGTTTTCTCACGGGTTCGGAATGCGGATAGGTACGTAGACTGAGAACTATTTTCTGATAGCTTAATTCCGTCTCCGTCATCCGTGAATCAACGGATCCATCTGGATTCCGGACGTAATGCAAACTGCTCTGTCAAACACGCATGCTCTTTCATGCGGTTTGCGGCGTCGTCGGTGTGCAAATATCCTACAGTTGCAAACAATACGCGTCGGCCAGTATCTTGTCTGGTGCGATGATGACGCCGGTGCACCACATCTGGTCGTTCATGAGCATCGCCGCGATGTAGGGGTACTCCCTGATGTCGGCATACGTCTGCTCGTACCCACGGTACCGTAGCTCGGGGGACAGGTAACGGTGACCTAAACAGTACGGCACTTAAGGGCTTCAGAGACGAGCTAAGCCGCTTGTTCGTCTCCGAAACCTTAACATTTAACATTTTCTATGTCTTTCTCTATCTGCAATTTTCGAAAACTTAAAAGCCGACGTTTTTTTTTAATTATATTTTTAACTAAATCTGGCCAGACAGTGGCCTGCAAATCTCTAGTACAAAAATTCATTTTAATTCGTATATTCGTGCGATAATCGCATATTTTGCCGCAGTAAAAAGTAAAACTACCAAGTCCATCCGTGACTCAAAGAATGTCCATAACAAATTTGAACTTATTTGGTTTTGTGGTTTAATTTTTAACAGATAGACAGACACAACTTCACATTTCTAACATTATTAAGTACTAGCTGTTGCCCGCGACTTCGTCCGCGTGGACTTCAGTTTATAGTAGGTACTTTATAGCGCGCGATGTCAACAAAATTGGTGTCAAAAGCTTTTATAAAAAAACCCTGGTACCCCTTAAATCAATACAGCTGTGCAGTGTGCACACAATAAGTATTTCATTTTTTTATATTAAACTTTATATTTTATGCCAAATTTTAAAGCTTATTTAGCCCTCCGATTACACAACTTTACCCATAAACTATTAACATTGATAGATTTAAGGTTACGTCACTGCACAGATAAAGTACTGAGTTATTTAATACCGTAGAATAGATATAACAATCGAAAAAAATCGAAACTTAAATGTAAGATGATACCACGTCTTATAGGAAGACTTTTGAGCAAGCGTCAGCGCGATGTAGAAGACGCACGGCGCCATCTATTATGAATTGTTGGAACTAACTTAATTTGAACAAATTTACGCATTTTCACCCCCTTACAACCCTTTTTTCCAGTAAAAAAAGTAGCCTATGTCCTTTCTCAGGCTTTAGACTATCTGTATACAAAATTTCATTACCATCGGTTCGGTAGTTTTGGCGTTTGGCGTGAAAGCGAGACTGACAGACAGACAGACAGACAGAGATACTTTTGGCGTTTGGCGTGAAAGCGAGACTGACAGACAGACAGACAAAGATACTTTCGCATTTATAATATTAGTATAGATTATGTGCACACTGCACAGCTGTTTTTGGGTATTTTGATTAATTAAGGGCCGCGCTACACCGGAATGGCAGCGGCGAGGCGAGCACTTTCAGCGCTGCCATTCCGGTGTAACGCGGCCCTAAGAGGGGTACCACTTACCAGGGTTTTAAAAAGTTTTTAAATTTGACACAAATTTTGTTGACACCGCGCGCTATAAACTAAAGTCCACGCGGACGAAGTCGCGGGCAACAGCTAGTTAGTTAATATTAACGTGTATAACAATCGAAAGAATCGTAAAACCTACCTCAACATGGTACCACCTCTTATAGAAATACGCATGAGCAAGCAATAGCGCGATCTAGGGGACTCTTGGCGCCATCTGTTTTGAGTTTTTTGGAACTAAGTTAATTTAACCAAATTTACGCATTTTCACCCCCTTACAACCCCTTTTTCCAGTTAAAAAGTAGCCTATGTCCTTTCTCAAGCTTTAGACTATCTGTGTACAAAATTTCATTACAATCGGTTCAGTAGTTTTGGCGCTGTTGTTTTTGAATTTGATGTCTAAGTTGGTAGGTGAGTTATTAGTTAATAACGTGTATAACAATCGAAAGAATCGAAAAATCTAACTCAATATGGTACCACCTCTTATAGAAATACGTATGAGCAAGCAATAGCGCGATCTAGGGGACTCTTGGCGCCATCTGTTTTAAGTTTTTGGAACTAAGTTAATTTGACCAAATTTACGCATTTTCACCCCCTTACAACCCCTTTTTCCAGTTAAAAAGTAGCCTATGTCCTTTCTCAGGCTTTAGACTATCTGTGTACAAAATTTCATTACTATCGGTTCAGTAGTTTTGGCGTGAAAGCGAGACAGACAGACAGACAGACAAAGATACTTTCGCATTTATAATATTAGTATAGATAATATTCTAACGTATTAAAAACTATAAACAAAAACATACTAACTAATAAGTATGATTAGTTCTATGTTACAATAAAGTAAAAAATAAAACGCCATCTGTTGAATCGTATTAGAACTAAAATGTTCATTCCATCGATATATTTCTGGATTTTTTATAATATTATACATAAAATATGTTTAAGATTTTTGAAATTTTATTTTAATACACATCCAAGACCCAGGAAAATTGAAAGCTTTTTGTTCCGCCTGCGGGACTCGAACCCAGGACCCCCGGGATGAGCGCTGGCCACGCGCAATGCAAATTCATTTTCATCGAAATTTTCATGGAAATAAGATATTTTCCCACATCAAAATGTAGCCTATGTCCTTTCTCAGACTCTAGAATAACTGTATACAAAATTTCATTGCAATCGGTTCAGTAGTTTTGGCGTGAAAGCAAGACAGACAGACAGACAGACAGACAGACAGACAGACAGAGATACTTTCGCATTTATAATATTAGTAAGTATGGATTAAACATCATATTCCAACGTATTAAAAACTATAAACAAAAACATACTAACTAATAAGTATGATTAGTTCTATGTTACAATAAAGTAAAACATAAAACGCCATCTGTTGAATCGTATTAGAACTAAAATGTTCATTCCATCGATATATTTCTGGATTTTTTATAATATTATACATAAAATATGCTTAAGATTTTTGAAATTTTATTTTAATATACACATCCAAGACCCAGGAAAATTGAAAACTTTTTGTTCCGCCTGCGGGACTCGAACCCAGGACCCCCGGGATGAGCGCTGGCCACGCGCAATGCGAATTCATTTTCATCGAAATTTTCATGGAAATAAGATATTTTCCCACATCAAAATGTAGCCTATGTCCTTTCTCAGACTCTAGAATAACTGTATACAAAATTTCATTGCAATCGGTTCAGTAGTTTTGGCGTGAAAGCAAGACAGACAGACAGACAGACAGACAGACAGACAGACAGAGATACTTTCGCATTTATAATATTAGTATGGATTAAACATCATATTCTAACGTATTAAAAACTATAAACAAAAACATACTAACTAATAAGTATGATTAGTTCTATGTTACAATAAAGTAAAAAATAAAACGCCATCTGTTGAATCGTATTAGAACTAAAATGTTCATTCCATCGATATATTTCTGGATTTATTATAATATTATACATAAAATATGTTTAAGATTTTTGAAATTTTATTTTAATACACATCCAAGACCCAGGAAAATTGAAAACTTTTTGTTCCGCCTGCGGGACTCGAACCCAGGACCCCCGGGATGAGCGCTGGCCACGCGCAATGCGAATTCATTTTCATCGAAATTTTCATGGAAATAAGATATTTTCCCACATCAAAATGTAGCCTATGTCCTTTCTCAGACTCTAGAATAACTGTATACAAAATTTCATTGCAATCGGTTCAGTAGTTTTGGCGTGAAAGCAAGACAGACAGACAGACAGACAGACAGACAGAGATACTTTCGCATTTATAATATTAGTATGGATAGAAGTGATGCCATCCCTTTCACTCTCATTTCCATTCGTCTGCTTGAGAAAGAGTCAGCATGAATTTTAGTTTTAATAAAATTTAATTATGTACATTGGAATCGACATGAATATCTACGAAATTGAAACGTTGATTGCAGCATTTAACTACTTACTAAGAATTAATAAAATTACATTCAAGTAAGAAGTTGTTTATTTTTATTTGTAAATTGCCTCACATTGTGTCGTTATGTATGCAGCTTTATTATAATTAATGTGACTTTTATGTTACTTTTATGATACTGTAACATAAAAGTTTGTAAGTTACTTTATGTTACAAAGTGGAAAAATCTACGGCCTAACCCATAAGTAACTAATGGGTATTTTTTTCGTTTATATACAGAAAGACGATCATTAACCTTATTCCTCGAAATGTTTTTGTAATGAGCAAAATTAAAAAAAAATGGACAATCCTCATTGAAAGTAAAACTCTATTATTATGTAATTATTATAGTATAGTATTATGCAACCCACAAATACAACATAGTAGGGTTTGTTAAATACAATACAATTATTCCAAATCATTAAACAGTGAGCATAATGATTTGTAAGAATTGTATCAAACTTAATTAAATATAGACAGCGAACATAATGACTTGTAATAATTGTATCAAATACATGAAATGTGTTTTTTTTTTTATTTCAGCTCTTTATCCGGATGGAAAACCCGTCAGCAAGATCATGAAAAATACAGCAACGGCAGTATGGTTTTTTGACGACTTGTTTGACAGTGTCAACGGAACGAGCACAAACGAAAAAAAATCGAAGTGAACATTTCTGCGCAAGGCTGTTACAGCAAAATCAGCACATCATAAGCTTTGGGAATATATATATATATATATATATATATATATATATATATATATATATATATATATATATATATATATATATATATATATATATATATATATATATATATATATATATATATATATATATATATAATATGACGCCCCGATATTTCAACTCTGATATTATTGAAAGCCTCGGAGTATTGACCCAACTATATATGAGCATTGAATTTGAGGAAAATCTTCAACAGCAGGCGAGACGAGAAAGAATAAATATACGTTCTCTAGCATATACAGCCCAATTCTTACAAAAATTTAATGCAAAGAGTGCAACAATAATTTTCTGTCAGAAGTAGATAGCAGCACACATGAATTTATTGAACAAAAAGAATATAAAACAAAAACTTTAAAAAAAAAGGCCTACCCATAGAGATATTAAACGAACAAGAGTGGCTGTGGGGGCGTGGCCGGTGTAAGTGAAGTATGACCAAAACGGGCAAACTACGCGAAAACACAATTAGTCGGGACGTGATTGTCTAAGCGCGTACTACGGCAGTGTTTTTTTGAAATGCCTAACTGTTCGGTGGTTGTGTGCAAGAATCGAAGTGACCATAAACTTGAAAGGGTCAATTTTCATCGCTAAGTACCATAACAATTTTGTATTTCCAGCATTTTTAACCAAAATCTCATTTTTTTCGTTAAAATAATTTTCTGTCGGGTACTGAGAGAAATATGTAACCTAACGATTGAACGCATAACATTGCTCGCTAAGTGTTGCGTGCCTGGTGTGTAAAACAGTGTAAGCGAGCAATGAAAATTGCGCATATTGGATCGGTCCCTTTCCGTGCACGGCCGCTGATAAGCGCCGTGAGATAGTGATGTACCCTGTCATTTCTTGTCGATACGTCACGTTGCATTGCCGCGATTAGTACGAGTAATAAACTAATAACAAATATTAAGTAGATGATTTTGATAGTTTAATAAATATTTATAAACCTGTAAAATAATCTAAGGAATTACTTTATTATTTATTTTCTTTTATTATTAAATAAGTGTAGCAACTAGCAAAGTACCCAAATGAATGTACCTAGATGTGCGAATGGATGTGTGTAAATTCGCCTTTCGTGATTTTCTATGGACGGATTAGACTAAAATATCACTTTACACTTGGGAATTATTTAAACTTAAAGTCAGTAAAATATATTATTTCATTATATATTTTTATATTTTTAAAGTTTTTTGGCGGGGGTTTTTTAAATTTCTTAATTTAATATTATTTCATGCTTTTTAAACTTGTGTTCGTTAAAGTACAGAATAATTCCTATCGACAGGATCATATTCATACATATCCCAATATATACCATCTAGGAATGTCCTTATGTGTGAGGACGTCAATATGAGTCCAAACATGAAACCTCCACTTTGAGGTCATATGGAGCTCGGCTCCTATAGAATCTAGGTGATGCTGCAGCAGCAGCATGCAAAAATTTACTGTTTATCTACGTCTTACTAGCTGTCGCAATTAAAATGAGTCCAAACACGAAACTATTGTTCTAAGTTGGTGAGGAGTTGGGTATCCTATTGATTACCAGGCAGCTGCTGCAGCATGCTGCAGCACCAGGTCAACTTTCCATTAATGTGCAAATATTTATAAATGTCACGAACTGCAGGCCTACTATCAACTTTTAAAGACGACTCAAATTCAGAGCAGTTTAATTTGGGTACCTAAACAAAATCGCTAACATTCGTACCATCACCTTATTAAAACCGCGCCTCAATTGAAACGTTACGGAGCCGAAAAGAACGAACGAAGTCGTTGAAAAAAACATGACAATTCGTGACGGGAGCGGGGTTGCCAGGTGTTCGGTATTCTACCGAACGGTTCGGTATTTTTGTATTATAAGTTAATAATTATTATTTTATTTTTTATTATTATAACTCTTTTTTAGGGTTCCATTCCATGGGTACGGACCCAAAGGGTAAAAACGGGAACCTAGGGGTATTACTAAGACTTCGTTGTCTGTCCGTCTGTCTGTCTCCAAGCTGTATCTCAAGAACCGCTATTATATAGCTAGTCTTCTAAATTTTCACAGATTGTGTATATCTGTTGCCACTACAACAACAAATCCTAAAAACAAAAAAAAATTTTTGTTTGTTAGGTATTTATTTGAAAATGACCTGGCAACCCTGGATGTGAGTGTGGCGGCAGATGCTGAACACTAGAATTGGTGGCGGCGACTTCGAAATATTGTAAACAAATATAATAGTGAGAATACTACAATAAGTATATAAGTTGTGATTGTTTGTGTAAAACATTGAAAATATATTTAGTTATTCATAAAATGCGATTTCATGTGTTTAATACAAACGCATAAAGAGTTTAGTTCTTATCTTAACTTTTTCAAGCCGGGACTGCATACCGACTGGGTGTTTTCAAGTGGTTAAAGTGTTTTTTTTTACAGTGGAATTCCTTCGCGTCGCAGAGTCACATACGCCCAGCTCGAGCAGTTGTGGGAATTCCTAAATAGAAATAGGCATATTGCCACAGGTTTCAATAAAACTGTTCAAGCTAGTGAATTCTCTAAGAGAATGTGGGAGGAAATTACGCAAACTTTAAATTCTCATGGAGATGGAGCCATAAAGGACTGGAAAGGATGGTACAAAGTAAGTATTTTACTGAGTACCTAAAGCCTATTTAATAAGTATATAATATGCGATTTTTCAGCACGGAGCAGGTTGATGATGATGAACACTCTCGATCATGTCAGCTTTCAAACAAAAAAAACTATATCAAAATCGGTCCACCCGTTTGGATGCTACGATGCTACGATGCCACAGACAGATAGACAGACAGACAGAGAGACAGACAGGCAGACAAACAGACCGACAGACAGACACGTCAAACTTATAATACCCCTCTTTTTTGTCGGGGGTTAAAAATCGAAATAATCTTTTATTTTTGACCTCATGACTTTGCATTACACTGTGACTGTGAGGCAACTTAAACGTTAAAAAGTAGGGTAGATTTTTAAGTTTGCAAGATTTAATTATCTAAAACAAGATGAAACTAAATAAAAAACTTGTTTAAAATTGTATTGGGGCCAGCTATTAATGCTAAAATTGTTCGCGATATGCAGCAACGTAACTGCTCGATAGTAAATTTATCGACAGTCAATCACTAGCGTGGGTGTGAAATTCTTTGAATGTGTTTTCTGGACTGAAGCGCGTACTTACACAGTAGATAGTAATGTGTGCGCAGCAATCAGAGCTTCGCCTTGAATGTGTGAGTGGTAGGGATTTCTCAATGTGTGGGTGTAATTTGTGTAATTATTTAGGTGTCAATGTATGTGTAGATTACATCAGGACCCAAACAAAGTGCGCTCGGCGGCCCATCTCTTGTTTCTGATATCTGCGGGCCTACCCATCTGAACATGTTGTTTCAAGTTTTGGCAATAGAATTACGTGTAAAAATGAATAATTGGAACTGCAGCACGGATATAAAACTAATATAAGTGAAACAATCAAACAAGCAATATGCATAATAAGCTGCTGTTCTTCTACAATTTTATGTAGGTATTATAATTTATAATACATAAAGTTGTAGAAGAAGAACAACAACTGTATTTTCAACCACATGATATTACATCAAACAGTAGCCGCAATATTAATGAAAGCGTTTGTGATGTTGCACATACGAGTGAAGTAATAGTCAAACGAAAGAGGATTAATGTTAGTAAGGAATCAAATCCAGGAAAAAAGGAAGTATAGATATAAAGAGAATTGGAAGTCAGTCGTAAGAAAGAAGAACAGAAATCTTGAGCAAGAATATGTCAATAAAAAGAATCAAGTTGTTCCTGAAAGAGTTATGAATACGGGTTGCGGTTACAACTGTATCCGTAATTGTCGGACAAAAATCTTGGATTCTGAAAGATCAACTTTCTTCAAAGATTTTTGGGCTCTCGGGAATCACAATAGCTAGACACGGCGGCCAAAAAAACTTAAGTCAATTTTTGGTCAAAATCTAATAAAGTCACAAGCATCATGTTTTTGTTCGATACACTGGCTGGAATAAGCACGTAAGTCAACGGGGCTGTATTCGAATATAAAAAGTGCCTGCACCATATAACTTATGTTTCAGTTGTAAAAGCAAGCGGCGACAATAAAAACTTAACTTGACTTAAGTGGTTATTATCGCTGCATTATGATTTCTTTTTCACGATTGGCTCGTAAATCGGACTTAAGTTATTAGTTGATAAGTACCTATTTTTATTGCGAGTGACATTTTGAATTTTGATGAATGAAGTACCCTGAACCCACTTTTTATGATTTTTTTTAAGACGACAACGAGCATTTCGTGTGGCAGTTAAAGAAATTTCTTCATTAGTCGTGATTTGTAATTTTGTGTGACGGTTGGGTTGTATTTAAGTTTGGCAAAATGAATACCAGAGGGAGGAAATTAGTGAATGTAGCCCTAAATACTGAAATATTTGGTATGTTCTCTCGTTCTATGTTATATTCCTGTGTAATTAACCATACTATAAGATTTTAATTACCAAGTTTCATTATGTTATATGTAAGTACTTACTGTATACCCACTGTATAAAGCGTCTCATCAAAACCCTGCTATTGATAAAATATACCGCAGAGAATTCCATCTATTGAATTTAAGTTTTAAAAAACCGAAAGTTGACACGTGTCACAACTGCGACGTTTTTAACATGAAGCTGAACATTGCCACTGACGAAGAAACTAAATTAAAAATTCAAACACAACACGACTCAATCTCCTGGCTGCTGATATGGCGTATAAAGAGAAACAAGTCGATAAACAAAATGTATCTGCAAACGATAGAGTTAAGTGTCTGTCTTTTGACCTACAACAATATTTGCCAACCCCGGCATTTCAATCGTCAGTACACGAAAATGCAACTGGGAACTCAACGCACCACATGTGGCATGAGGCCATTTCAGGTCGAGGTGCTAATCAAATCGCATCTTGTTTATTTGCATATTTACAAAATAGGTATCCCTGAACCCATTAGTACGCTCAAGCAGCAAAACAATTTACTGTAGAAGAAATGGGTCAGACAGATTTTTTGATTCAGCGTTTCCTGCGTGTCCTGTTGGAACCCTACCACTAAGTTGACTTTGTAAAGTCTGCCGACAAAAAATTGATATTTAATTAATATTTCCAATAATACTGTTTTAAAAAGTTATTAATTATATTCATTTAAGTATTTGTGATAAGATAATTAATAGGTTTCGGTGCTATAAACAAGTTTGTTTGTGAAAATCGCCGATATATAAAGTGCATTACTTCAACGGTGATCAGCTGTCAAAGGTAATTTAAATTTTCATACCAAAAACGCTTAAATTCAAAAGACATAACAGTTCTTACATTATTAAGCAATAAAATAATTAATAGATGATTTAGGTTGACGATAGGCAGTAATTATAACCGTGGGAGGAAAGCAATAGATCAGCTGTTTCTGTGTTATCAATTGTTAAAGGTCATATACATAGGCCGGTCAGTGGGATTGATGGACCTTGTTATTCCTTTTTAACAACCCTTACACCTCACTCTAGCTTGCGCGACCCCTCTACACCGAGCATATATCTCACCATCTAAAGATTTCGAGTGGCTGTGTCTATCTGAAGGTACTAGAAAGTATCAGGTTTGCACGCCAATAGATGGTTAGTTGATAGACACATAAGTCAATTGATTAACTGATTAACATGATGACCAGAGGAAACCTGTCTCGTCAGACTGAGGAACAACTCCGTCTGACCCTTCTGGAATTTAAAGAATATAAGAAACAAAATGAACTATTGCTCTCTGAACGCGAGGACAGTGAAAAAGAAGTGTTAAAAATTATCCAAAAAAATAATGACCTTAAAAATGAGTTAAACAAGTTAAATATTTAACCATATAACTCCTCATAATTTATATAAATTATGAGGAGTTATACCAGAAAACAAAAAAAATACAGGAAATCGTAGACAGCTTTGACCAGTGCAGAGATGAGTATGTGGAGGCGCAGAACAACACTAGTTTGTGGAATCGAAGATGTGATGAAGCCCATACACAAATCAAAGCATTAGAAAGCCAAATACAAGAGTATAACTCCTCTAAAACACAAAACTTGTTTCAGGAAATGTTTGGGAAGGATTCTGACATTTCTGAGAAAAATGTCACCAAATATAAACATATTCATAATAATTTAAGTACCAATAATTGACTTGACTGGTGACGACACTATGCCCTCCCAGACACTTCACTCATTTCAAACCAAAAATAAATTAAAAAAGTATTTTAGTAAAAATTTGATTAACTTAAGTTGATGAAATCGTACTTGATTTTGATCAAAGAAGAAAGTGTGTATGCTTAGCGAGTTTTTATATTTCATTTATTGGTGCCTGGCTAAAAAGTTGGATTTCTCTCAACAAAAGTCTCCGGATTTCACCCGGACACTTTTCAAAAACTCTGCCAGACGGTCCCCGGACGCCCTTCCAACCAGGACAAATCTGGGGAAATCCGGACGGATGGCAACCCTATCTGAACCCAATATTAAGTTGGACATTCCTTGTATGGGACATGGTGGACATTACCAGTTTTTGTTATTCGAACATACTCAAAAGTGAATTACTTTAATTTTTAATTATTAAAAAATATATATTTTTATTTCAATAAGTACAACATGTTTCTAGAAATAAGACTTTTAAAGGTAAACTAAAGTTTCTGTCAGATGTTTATAGTTTTAAGCGAAACTGAATATTTTTGTTAGCTTTGAAAAATTTAAATGTTGATTACGCAACTTTTTGTTTCCTTGTTTTGCCCCTATACCCTTTATGTAATCTTAAAAAGTCATATTAGTTAAGTATTTGTAAAATATTAGTTATTTGTAAAATAAATTAGTTATTTGTAAAAATTTTACGGAAAATATCTTTGAGCCACTCTGGCTATGAACTTAACTCTTAACTTAACTCTAAACACACTAGGCCGAAGTTACGTAAATTTCGCATGATTACGCCCGTAATGTATGTACTATGCGTTTGACATTGCGGGCGTAATCATGCGGAATTTACGCCGCGTAACTTCGGCCTGTGTGTTTAGACACTTAGGGATTTGAAAAGGGGCGTTGCTGTGGTCAACTAATATTATCAGAAATTGTGTTTTGGGCCACTCTGCAGGTTCAGGTTGCCTCAATTGAAAACATGAGTGGAAGAAGCAGGTAAGTAACGGTAAAAAATAGCCATTTTTGGATAAATGTAGGCTTTAGGGCTTAGAAAATGATATAATTTAAAAAATGTGGATTTCATGTATAGCAAGATGATAATGTTTTTATGATGATAATGTTTTTAATAAGCTTTCAAGTTTTGTTTAAATTATAAATTTAAAAATGAGTGATTGTTCTTATGTTACAAAATGTTAGTTATCTGGTTCTTCCGTTCACGTGTTTAATAGTAAACTTACTGGTAGTGGGTTCGATGTTGTACACATCGTTGAAGTGGAGTATGACAACTTCGTCCATGCCACGGCCGGATAGCTGGCTCACCGCGCGCCGTCCCACCTGACGCACCTCCAGCGACGCCTGAAAAATTTATTTTTATTTATTTCATAATTTATTGTGCACCAGAAACATTTACAAAACTTTGGCAATGACATTTTAAATACCATTTCATTTGTAGCTATGTATTTGAATGTGTGTATATTATTTGATGGTCTTCTATTGTCCCAGGGTGTAGTAAAATCACCAATGGCGATTTTGCTCACATGATCTATTACATTGGTGTAGAAATTTGAGCAGAAAAACAATTATTGTAAGGCCAAATTTATGTGGAGAAGACGGTCAGCTATAAGATGAATTTTTAGCTAATTTCTTAGAGTTTTAAATTGAGAGCTGAAAGATCTATCTAATAAATACAGTTACTTAAAAATTTATTGTAACTAGTGCATGTGTATATTTTTAGCAGGGAGCTAAAATAGCAAGGGAACAACAAGGTCAAAGTAATTCAATAGAGGTGTAAATGATTAATTTGCTATGACACATTGAAGAACTAAAGAGGAAATACATCTCCAAATAAATTGCTCTACATAAAAATAAAATTGCCTACTCAATGTATGGTCTATGTAGTCAGCGCTTCTCTCAAAACTAAGATGAATATAATTAAAGCTGTTTAGCCCAAATGTGTCAAATCATATAGGCTCCAGAGGCTTGATAACCTTCCTTTTATGCTAAGTATTCACATATGGTTTTGCTCGATAGTTTTACTCCGAAGCCAAGGAAATGACATATTTTGCTAAGTACTCACATATTGTTTTGCTCGATAGTTTTACTCCGAATTGAAGGAAATGACATAGTTAATTCCAACGGAGCCGGCTTGAATGAGCCTTTGAGCTGTCAGTTTTGCGGTCCACACGGTGGACTATCGCTTGATTTGGAGTAAAACTTCGATAATTTCAAAACCGTATATCAGTACTTAGCATTTTAAATATTTTCAATGATTAAAAATTTTTTATTGCTACATTAATAAAAATGTAACTGAAGCTTCAACATGGATGAATAAAAATGTGAGATTTGGTTTTAAAAGGTGCAGCTTTTGTAGGTAAATAGAGAATGAAGAATCATTTTTAAAAAGTCTACAAAACAAAAATAGTTAAAGTGCATAGCCACACTGAAAAAACAGTCAAGTGCAAAGACAACATCAAGATTGAACAAGGTCGTGCCTGTTTGAGCCATCCAACAACGGAGTGGACTCCGTCTGTTACTTCTCCCGGTACATCCACACTCGTCGACTCTATAAGAGAGCTCCATCGTGAACGTAGAGCTGCCTGCGCCGTAAACGACGCCATCTTCCTCACAACCTTCACTACAACCAGCGGTTTTATATACATATTTGTATTTCTAGTGATTCTTGCCGTTTGCACAATATATCTTTTACAATTTTTTTAAGGTATTGTTACTTTCTTTTTTGTTAATTGAGGCTTAGGAGTGTTGTGATTCCACAGGTTTGAGACTGCCGGATAACCAGAATATTAGACTGAGGTTACATACTCAGTCAGGTTTGAGTTTGGTCAGATTGATGGGAGAATTACTGTCTTAACTCTAACCAGACAGATAATTTATTATGTACTTTTAGCCATAATTCTGGCGTTAGTCAAGTCGTACCAACAATACTTTCTAAGTAAAACTGCAATGTAAACACATTTTCTGAACAAGAACAAGGCTAGCACTTTGTTGAATAGCACAAAAACACTTTATCGTAACTTTTATCACAATCGAATAAAGTTTATGTTAGCTAATCTAGGAAATAAAAGTAGGTCTGCGCACTATGATCGTAAATCTGTACAAGTGGAACAAGACAGGGTCATTTTAATTTTGGCAACGTAATACCGCGTACTGCATTCAATGTCTTTAATCTATGCGTATTGTTGCAATGACACCTCTACTTTTCTGTTATTGTTAGAACTTCTGTAAACACTTTTCAAACAAGACTTAAATTCCTTTACCCATAACGATTTTTCGGTTGCAAAATTTTTACAGTAAGTAGGTACAATAGAAAACTTACCAAACAGAGTGACGAGCAGTTAAAATAGTCGTTTTACGTTGCAAACGTGTCTTTCATATATAAAAGCAGTTTTATTATTGTTGTAAAATTGTAAAACTATGATCGATTGAAATTTTTGTAAAAATTGTGACAATCACACCCGGGAACGGAAACAACGCGCCAGAAATGTCATTGCCAAATATCATTGCCAAAACCTGTCATTGCCAATGTCAAAATTGACATTTTTTATTCTTATTTTGGCACTATGGCTATACATATAACTATAGCCAGTGTCAAGTAAATGGCGGGAAATCAATAACTTTTAAACAATTTTCAGTATTGTTTTTATATATCGTCATGTGCACAGTCTAGTCAAAGTCTAAATAAAAGTCAATGTAATCAAGAAGTCAAGTCAGTCGATTCAGTAAACGTTTTACTGAAACTTTCAATGTAGTTTTGGAGGGTCACCGGCACGTTTCTGAAAGTTGTATCACTTGTCCACACTTGTGCATGATAACGAATATTATCTAATGGTTAATATTCTACCAATATTATTTTAGGATATAATTTTAGGAAATTAGTACAAAAACACTTGATGTCACTTTTTCATAGTGACATTTAATTTTTTAGTCGTTTAGAAATAAACGGAATATTGCAACTCACTAAATATAGACATAGTTTTTTTACTGATCAAAATCAAGTACGATTTCTTAAGAACCTAAGTTAATCATATTTTAACAAGTTCTTGAAACAAAACAAATTACAGTCAAGTAGAGTGTAGACTAAGAAATCTAGTCAGAGATACCTAACTAAAAAACAAAAAATAAATTACTTATACTTAAGCAAAAAACTTTTTGAAAAAAAGATTTTATTTAAATACTTTAAAAAGAATAAAATAAATTTCTCCTTAAAAATTCTAACTATTAAGTTATAACCTCAATATATTATACAATTTGCATGATAATAAAAGCTTGTCGCGTGATTTATAAATAAGTACTTAAGAGGATACAACAGGGGCTAGAGAAATGAAAAAAAAGTACGTGTAATATCTATAGCTGTCTCCCTTACCTCAAGCCTATACCGCAGAACGCGATAGAGACAACTGCAGAAAATCCAGAAAATCGACGATTCGTTGTCCCCTGATTCCTTCTCCAAAACTTAACCGATTTAAGTACTTTTTTCATTAAAGATTAAAAAAAGGCTTGAGCTGTGTTCCTATGTTTTGCTTTTTTTTGTATAATCTAGCCAAATCTGTTTTCTGGACGTTTGAACACAGCGGAAAATCTGGCCATTTTTTTAGGTTTTTGAACGTTCATATCTTATTTAATAATTAAATTATGAAAAAAAAGAAAACATAGGGACATTGTATTAGCAGCCGTAGATATTCAGGAAAAAAATTATAACTCTACTAGCATTATCCAGGGAGGAAACAGGGGACAACGTTTGTATGGAAAAAATGGCGGTGTGGAATCCTCTTAAACTAGTACCAATTGAACTGAGTAAATTTATATTATATTTTTTATTTTATAAAAGTAAATAAATACTGACAGATTGTTAAGTCTCGCGACAAGCTTTTATTATCATGCAAATTGTATAAGTAATATATTGAGGTTATAACTTAATAGTTAGAATTTTTAAGGAGAAATTTATTTTATTATTTTTAAAGTATTTAAATAAAAGCTTTTTTCAAAAAGTTTTTTGCTTATAATTTATTCATAATTAAATCATTTTATGGCTAAATTACACACTTTCTAGTAAAAACAAAAAATGTAGTACATTTGTCGTAACCTAACCTAAACGATTTGATATATTTGATTTGTGGAATAGGTACTAAAAACAAAAGGTTTTTTTCTCCTATTTCCTATTAACAAGGCACGCGGCGAGCGCGTAACCACCACTGTACAAGGCGCGCTGATATGAATGTTATTTTAATGTCCTTTATGTCGATATTCGTACTGACTGACATCGATCTGCTTATTTTAGGGACTGCTGGGCCTTAATATGTATTTTAATCCTTTATAGAACGTAACTATCACTCTCTACAGATTTCGCAGCGGAAATTTTTGTTCGTCTTATCAAAATGAACTACTCACGAAGAATTTGCTTGATTAATGATAGTAATCAGGTCAAAAAAAAAATCTAGGGAACACACACACACGTAATCGCAGGACAGCAGTACGAAAAAAAAATTGTATCAAACACAAAAATTACATTAAAATATATTTTAGCACTGATGTCTATAATAATAATCTCCTTCAACATCGTACCAGTCGACCAGCTTCCTATTATCCCACATGAAAGTTCCTCTTATCTTCGGTGACGCGTCTAAAATCAGGTAGAGGACAGTGTCGGCCGCTTCGTCTGGGTCCAACTGTCCGCCCCCTTGGGCCATGTCGGTCTTTATATGGCCGGGATATACAGCGTTTATGGAAATATTCCTTTTCTCATACTTCTTCTGCTGCACCATCGTGAGTGCGGTCAAAGCGATTTTTGATACTCTGTGCTCCGAATGTTTTCCGCCGTCTGCGAAATCGTTATTATCGACGGTGCCATTTTTAACGTTCTCCAAGTATTCGTCGACGAAATTATTGATGTCCTCGGTGGTCAGGTCCTTGGACGTTAGGATGTTTAGCCACCTTCTGTTTCGTAGATTGGAAAGGTGGCCGCACGCGCTCGACACGTTGACGACCCTGGCGCCGTCTCTCAACAGGGGATACAGGACTTCCTCGATCGTCAGCAGACTGCGGTAGTTGGTGTCGATGTTTCGTTTGGCCGCTTCGAACGAGGGGTAGACTTGATCCCACTCGAGGATAGCTGCGTTGTTGACGAGCACGTCGAATCCACCGTGTCTCTCCTTGAGGAATCTCGCGAAATCCGTCACGCTTTGTTTGTCAGTCACATCGAGGACGTGGAAGTTGGGTTTGATGCCCATGCCGTTCAGTTTCTTGATGGCATGAAGACCTCTGGTTTCGTCTCTGGACGTCAAGTAGACGATGCCGTTGAATCTCCGGCAGAGTCCTTTCACGATGGCAAAGCCGAGTCCCTTGTTGGCGCCCGTGACCACCGCTACTTTTTCCGTCATGTTTCCCAGTTGACTCACTGACGGCAGAATAATAATGTATTAGTCACCGTTGCTTGTTGTCTGACAACTGAATACTGATTAAAACATTGTACATTCCCTACGGCATTGATAATAATAGAATAATGTTGCCAGGCTCTTCTTCGTAACAACTACAACAATCACATCACGAATGTACCTAACAATAATAATCTTATTTTGTCTTAAGACCTATTTATTGTTATAAAAGGAAACCAATATTAAGAATACCTACAAGACTATGCATGGTCTTGAACCAAGCCAAATTAACCTGATCTAATTTACAATTTAAAAGTATGCTTAACTTAAAAATACATCCTTAAACTTCATTACCCTAAAATATAATTACTTCAATTAACTTTATTGTGAAATTACGTTATCGTGGTCACTACACCTAAAGACTAAAGCAAAGAGAATGTCATATACTATGGACTAAAGATACTCTTCATGTTTGCTTTGATTGATCCAGCTATATTAAACAAGATGTTAGTGTAATACGACAGTATATGAATAAGTCTATGGTGTAAACACCGTTATCCTTGAAGCCATCAAATGAGCCCGTCAAAATGAACAACTTTTTCTATGAGAACAATTATGCTGGGAACTCAAAAATAAAACGCCGTCTTCATACCCATACGGATGCCCTGATCGGCAATTTGTATGGGTATGAAGACGGACTTTTGAGTTCCCAGCATTGTTCTCATAGAAAAAGCTGTTACAAAAACTGTATAACAAAACAAAGTCATAATACATATTTAGAGTATGTATATTGTATGTATTCCTTACATAGAGTGCACTGTGAAAATACCAGCGCAAAATTTTTTTTTGGGATTTTTATGGGCGTCACAGCCCAAAAGTAGAAGTAAAAAAATGGTCTTTCAGCGCTGACACACTACAATTTTGAGTGACTGTTATTTTATAATCGTCCGACCCCTTGATGACATCCAAATAGATCTATGAAGGTATGTAATTTGACAGTGTTTTCTGAAGGTCCAATCCGTTATAAGTATTTTTTTAAGTAGTGTCACTGTAAATTATATTTTTTAAGCTGAAACTGCTACTTTACTGTCTCTCCCTGCAACTTACTCCACCAGAATAATTAGTAAGTACCTTCTTTAATGACCTATACTTTAGGAAGAGCAATTCTTTTAAAACATGGCAACACTATAATAGTCCTTATCATCTACTTAACGTATTGTTATTGTTTGTTTAAAAATTATCTTAGCTTTGACTTGTTACTCCTCGATCGAGGGATTCGCAGACACTTAAAACTATAGTTTAATGAAAGAAGATGACGAAAATTGAAGACGAGATGATGATAAAAGTAAATAAGCGTCAGAAGATAACTCTCATGTGTGGAGTACATAATATAATAATATTATGTAGTACTCATACGTATGAGGTATGTATATTGTATACGTACTCGACCATACGTAGGAGTATAATTATAATATTACTAGATGTAACGCGCGGCTGCGCCCGCATAAATTAGGAATTTTACAGAAACCGTACATTTTCCCATAAAAAATATTTCCCCCGTTTTTCACACATATTCCTGAGTTTCTTCGGTCGTATTAGTCTTAGCGTGATAATATAATATAGCCTATAGTCTTACTCGATAAATGATCTATCTAACACTGAGATAAGTTTTTAAATCGGACCTGTAGTTCCTGAGATTGACGCGTTCAAGCAAACATACTCTTCAGGTTTATAATATTAGGTAGGTATAGATTTTTTTACTATCGCTTGACAAACTCGAGTCTCGATCTAAAAGACTATGAAATGGTATAATATGGTAGTGATGATGATGATGATGATGAATGTAATTTGCATAGTAGCATATGCTTTCTGTTCTTAAAACAACGCCGAAACTCCCAAACTTGTATCTATAAAGAATCAGGAGTTCTCTCAGCACGAACCACGGTATACCAGGTATATCTCGGTGTAAAATCTTACTTATTGGTAGCATATGCTTAGAATACTTCTCACGAAACCGAAGTCCCCACATGTTTCCCTATAAGTTTTGAGGAGTTCCCTCGATTACTTATGGATCCTTCATCAGATCACCACTTTTGTGAATATAATACTAAATTGGGATGATACCCTATATACCAAACGAAAAATTTTGAAAATCGGTTAACAAACGGCGGATCGTTGAATATAAGAAAACGAACATAACACCTCCCCCATTTTGAAAGTCGGTTAAAATTGTAGCCTTGTTATTCTGATGTATAAGCTATATTATTGTAAAGTTTCATTAAAATCCGTTCAGTAGTTTTTGCGTGAAAGAGTAACAAACATCCATACATCCATACATCCACACATCCATACATCCAAACAAACTTTCGCCTTTATAATATTAGTAGGATAGTACTCCACCTCTCATGCGTACAGAAAATTTGATGATAAACAAAAGGTACATTTTACCATTTACTTGTTCAATAAAATAAAAAGAAAACATAATACGACGCATTTTGTGCCATTTTGACGAAAACTTTGTATCCATTTTGACGAAAAATGGGGAAACGTAGGCGAATTAAATTTTGCACAGTTATAGCTTATATGGTGAAGGAGTGCATCGAGCTTATATTATTTTGAAATTATGCTTTTATCATACATTTTTTTAACAAATTAAACATTACATACACTAGGAAAAATGATAGATTTTTGAGTGACAAGCCTATACATACGGATTATACTCTTTTATTTATGGTTGAAGTCTGTTGACAAGGTGACAAATTGAAAATCGTTTTTTATTGAATCTTAGATACTATTAGACAATACTTACACGGCCAGTCTGAGATCAGCTGAATCCCAGAGACAAGAGTTGAAAAAAATTTTATAAACTCAATATTTTTTTTTACAAAATATAGGTAGTAGAGGTAGTAGTCCTAATGTCGTCGAAACTAAGGTCGAATTTCGACCATTAGACGATCTCTAGTATTTTTAATTAGCCAATTATTCATATTTCATTCGGGAAAAACTTTTTTATAATTTTTAAAAGTTTGTCGCATAATATGATTCACTATCTACGTACTTTTTTGTGCCCTGAATCCAGTAAATAAATGTGCTGGCTTAATATAACTTAAATAAGCATCCAATCAGAGTTATTCTCGTGACGTGAAATCTAGGATCACAATTTTCATAGTATTTTTTTAAAATCTGTGTACATTTTGTACACAAAATATTATAATATTATGCTCTTTTCGTACGTGCTGGTGATTCTACTATTGACACTATAGCACAATTATAGTCAATAGTGAAAATCAGTAGCCAGCTATTTGCATAAACAGCATTATAGTTCTACAACTATTACTAAACTAACTTAATAATAGAATCATCGTTTATATGTTTAACAAAAGCGATAATATATTCGCAAATGCAATCGTCATAATAATTATAATCTTTATTTTTTGTTATCATTAACAATCAGAGCAGGAGCTTGTGTTTTTTCAATGGCTCTTTTTAATCGTTTGCCTTCTTGATAAGGAACCTTTGAAGAGGCTAGTTCTGCATTAGCATAGTTCCATCCCTTCGCCGACACAAAATTTTCCGGTTCATTAGGACCACGTCGTTTTCTTATATAAACTTTAGGTTTCGGTAAGTTTAATTGCTTATACGATTATTGCTGTCCAACGCTTATCAATGAAATGTCCGGCTTTCACTGTAATTTATTTTGCAATTTTGAAGAAATTCTCAACTAGCGCATTGCTGGAATGCATTTTTCGTTTCCGTGCCGCCAATGACTACTGAGGAATGAAAGGTGTTATTCTCTTCATTGCATAACTAATAAAAGACGGGCAGCATTGAACATTGTCCTTTAATTTTTTTTATTATTTGAAAGTTCAGCTTTTTCACCAACTTCCTTTTTATATTGTAATTTACATCTTTCTAAAAAGGATTTACATTTATAAACATTTCTTTTTCAGACTCATCTTCTGCTTCACTATCGGATACGTCGTTGAAATAATTTACTCGTACAGCTTCATCTTCAGAAATGTCCTCAGATTCATCTTCATCCATTTATTTCAGCAATTTTAGGATCGTTAGATAAATATTTAACCGAGTTTAGAAGTAAAGAAGACCAAGAGGTCTTCTTTAGGAAGTGGAAATATGGTAAACACTGATCGATATATAATTGGAATCTCGGAATCGGCTCCAACGATTTTCATGAAATTTAGTATATAGGGGGTTTCGGGGACGATAAATCGATCTGGCTAGGAATCCTTTTTAGAAAATGTCATTTTATTCATGTTTTTACCGAGCAAAGCTCGGTCAAATATCTAGTTATAATTTAAAAACCGACCAAGTGCGAGTTGGATTCGCCCATGAAGGGTTCCGCAGCAACAATAAGCTTTATTTCTATAAAATTAAAAGGTTTTCGATTTATTTTTAAATTTCAGTTGATTTAATGGAAGTTAAATTAAGGTGTACTATTTATGACGTATAAATAAAAAAAAAACTACTTGCTAGATCTCGTTCAAACCAATTTCCGTTAGTAGTTTTTATCATAGGTTTTTATAGTAATGTACATCATATATTTTTTTTAGAATTATCATACTTTAGAACTTAGAAGTTAGAGGGAGGGGGGGACACATTTTACCACTTTGGAAGAGTCTCTCTCGCAAACTATTCAGGTTAGAAAAAAATTATATTAGAAACCTAAATATGATTTTTTAAGACCTATCCATAGATACCGCACACGCATAGGTAAGATGAAATTATTTTTTTAATTTCAGTTGTATTTATGGGATTAATTTTTGTATCAAACTAACTTTGCGGTTCACAGACTACATCTACTTACCAAATTTCAATAGCTCATATAGTTTCGAAGAAAAGTGGCTGTGACATACGGGACGGACAGACAGACAGACAGACATGAGGAATCTATAAGGGTGCCGTTATTTGCCATTTGGCTACGGAACCCTAAAAACTATGATATTGGAAACGGAAAAATTAATTAGTTTTCAGAAATTCGTTTCGACTGATCTCCGCTCGCAGAAGAAATATTATGTCAAAGTAAAAATTTATGGTATAGCCCGTCAAAAAAGTCACGACATTAATAGAGTCGCCGCTTGTTTCCGGTGTGGCCTCTTATGGCCACACTGTATCCAGTCACTATAAAAGATTTTGATACTTTATATTAAATATCGTATATATACGTGGGAGAGCCATGCTTCGGCACGAATGGGCCGGCTCGACCGGAGAAATACCACGTTCTCACAGAAAACCGGCGTGAAACAGCGCCTGCGTTGTGTTTCGCCGAGTGAGTGAGTTTACCGGAGGCCCAATCCACTACCCTATTCCCTTCCCTACCCTCTCCTATTCCCTTCCCTTCCCTTCCATCCCTACCCTCCTTTATTACCCTATTCCCTCTAAAAGGCCGGCAACGCACCTGCAGCTCTTCTGATGCTGCGAGTGTCCATGGGCGACGGAAGTTGCTTTCCATCAAGTGACCCGTTTGCTCATTTGCCCCCTTATTTCATAAAAAAAATACAGTTTAAAACACGTTGTAAATATTATGATTTATATATATTATGTAGTTAAGAAAATTTGAAATAATTATGATGTAGTTATATTGTGTTTTTAATTTACGACATTACAAGAAACAATCTAATCTATGTAAAGTACCTACGGTAGGTACCTATTATAATCTTTGTATATGTCATAGTCTGTCTCTGTCAAGAAAGTGAAGAAATTAAAAAGTGGCAACATCGTAGTGTCATCCCTTTCAAATCAATCTAAGAAATGTCCATAGATATTATTATTATTATTAAATAATCGGTCAAGTGCGAGTCGGACTTGCGTACGAAGGGTTCCGTACCGTTATAGAGCAAAAATCAGCCAAAATTGTGTTTTTGTATGGGAGCCCCCCTTAAATTTTTATTTTCCCGCCCGCCCGCAATTTCGTTGCGCCAAAAATCGTTTATGGCGCGGGAACCGTACATTTTCCCGGGATAAAAAGTATCCTATGTCCTTTCCCGGGACTCAAAGTATCATCGGTTGAGAGGTTTGGGCGTGAAGAGGTAACAGACAGACAGACAGACAGATAGACAGACACACTTTCGCATTTATAATATTAGTATGGATTATTAAATAACACATATTATAATTATGGCCTTTATGAAAATTTCAAGTGCCTACTTGTTGTCATCATTGTTACCGAGCAAAAAATGTTTGAAAAATTATGTTTGTTGTATCGGAGCCCCCCCTTAAATATTTAATTTATTTTGTTTTTAGTATTTGTTGTTATATCGGCAACAGAAATACATAGTCTGTGAAAATTTCAACTCTCTAGCTATTACCGTTCTTGAGTTACAGCCTGGAGACAGACGGACAGACGGACAGACGGACAGAAATCGAAGTCTCAGTAATAGGGTTCCGTTTTTACCCTCACTACGATGTTGCCACTTTTTAATTTCTTCACTTTCTTGACGGACTATATAAAAAATGCAATAACTCGATTAAACGGTTGAACTGACGTGGCTAATTTTAGTCTTTAAATATTCCTGGAAGTCCAGGGAAGGTTTATAAGTGACACGAAGTTCACCGGGACATCTAGTCACTATTATTATGAATTTATAACACCTGTTATTTAAGTACCCTCTCCCTGAGAGCTGCAAAGCTACTTTGATGACCAGTGAGAACTGAGAGAAGCTCACTCCTTTTTATTATGGAACTACTTATTTAAGAAAATACAAAAAATAAATATGTGAAAAACAGGGTTTTGTTATTTTAATAAAATATGATCATCCAAATAATATTCTACAATGCAGCCGGAAACAGAATCATCGCCACTTTCTAGGTCCATGTAGTTACAGCAGTGGTGTCACAGTGAAGAGGCACTTTCATCTTCAATAATCAGCTCTTCAATATTTAATTTAGGATATCCTAATAAAGAATATTATAATATATAAAAAAATTCCCACTTCTTGTATTTATTTTTTAAAATTAAATGATAGCATAAATTCTCCCAATCATTTCGGTTATTTCGTTAAACGCTTCTTCTGATACCTGTAAACATAAAACGTAATAATTATAATATTACGAGCTTTTGCCCGCGGCTTCGCTTGCGTTAAGAAGTATTATTATATAAAAATTTTCATCCCCTATTTGAACCCCTTGGGGTTGGAACTTATCAAAATCCTTTCTTAGCGGATGCCTACGTTATAACTACGTCTACCTGCATGCCAAATTTCAGCGCGATCCGTCCAGTGGTTTGGGCTGTGCGTTGATAGATCACTATGTCAATCAGTCAGTCACCTTTGAATTTTATATATATAGATAGATATTACGCTGCATAAAGTGTTAAAGGATTTAAGCACATACACTGTGACACGAGAATTTTATATACCTACGTCCAATGAGTTTCTAAAATACTAGAGTAGCAATGTCTTACAAAAGATTATCAGAAATGTGTAACCACTTTTTTGTTCAAAAGACAATGTCAAGTCATATATTCGTTATGTCATTATGTATGTGAGATATGCCTGCAGGCATCTTCGAAGTGGCAACGCGTTGCTACCGTAAACTTCCAATCTAGTTACGTTAGTAACATAGAATATCATTGCCTACGTCTAAAAACGCAAAGCACCTAAGTCAAAGTATCAATAATTGTTAGGCGCATTATATGATAGATTTCTTTGACAGTTCATTGTTTTCGTAAACATAAGGTTTAAGTAAAATTGTTGTTTTATTATACCACATAATACTTACTCAGGCTACTTAGAATTGCATTATACAATAAAATAAACAAATAAAATTGATATATCAAACGCTTACTTACCTGCTAATATGGCGATTGTGCGATCAGAATCAGAAATGTGGACGCGAGAATTTCAGTGATATTTTCGCGTATTACTATTTTTCTTCAATAAAAATCTTCAAATTTTCAGAACGTCTTTCACTTTAATTATTAATATTAATCACAGTAACATGTAGTTTTCACATTGTAAATCTAAATTTAAGCAAATTGAAAATCTTTGTTTTGTAAATTTTATGTCATAGAGTATTGATACAACAAAGGGACAAATGTCAAAAGAGTGTTGCTATTGCTTAAAAAAAAAGTTTCGCCTCCTAGACATTCTTGACGCACTATATTTGTTATATATATGGGCCTCTGATGCCCGAATAAATGATTTGAAAAAAAAAACAATCAGTGTTGGCGTCTCCAGCCAGTAATTTAGACAAAATCAAATATAAAACCTCATTGGTATGTTTTTACAGGCAACATACAAAATCGTTACAGTATAAGTTATAACCAATTAATCATTAAATTACCTGCTAGATAGCTGATATATTACTGGCAATTACGTAATCCAAATCGATTAGAATACACGATTTGCACTGCAGTTGATATGTAGAAGTTGATCACCGTGACAGACATACAGATGTACAAATGAGGGGATATAGTTGCATCTATCTCGTTGTAGATCTTATGTAATCAAATAAGACAAGTAAAAAGCTTAATGGATCATAGACCATAGTCCATAGATCATATCAAAGGCTTTCCGTGGTTGGATACCACTGTTGATATAAATCTCGTACCGTAAATCAAAACTAGGGCCGTAGATACGTATCCAAATCAGCATGGAATTATCAAAAAAGCATATTTTAATAATATTATATAACAAAACAAATTAACTATTTTTAGTAAGTAAGTACTTAGTTATAATACTAATGAAAAATATTATTATTCGAATGTCAGCTTTTATTTACTTTCAGATATAATAAGATGGACTTTAAAAAGGACTTGCTCTCTCCCTGACTTTTTGATGACTTCCATAATTAACTGACCTCTGATTGTTGTATTTTTCTGACTTTGAACTTCACAGCCGTCGTTAACGTGAACCTGAGAAGGCCGCAAGCAAAAATTAATAACTTTTGTTTTTGGATATTATCAATATTAATTTAAGTATTCTTTTTGTGTAGGTATGTATAAAGCATTCCCCCAACGAAAAAAAAAGAGGTATAATTGATTTATGGTTTTGTCCGTGTATCTCGAAGACATTTCAATTCTTTTTCAATTTATACAGATATAAAAATTCTATCTAATGTTTTCTTTTTTCTATTATAAGACGATTAATTATATACTCAGTTGAAAGTTTAGCGTAAGCGGGCCCCTAGACGAGCAACTTTATTACGCAATACGTGATCGTATTGCGTAATATTATTGACCACCTATAACTGTCTAGGGTTGATATTGAACATCTAATTGTCAAATAATCTTTTCAATGAAATACGAGAATTCTGAGATTAATGAGATGAGAGTAATAGCTTTGTCCACACTGTGCCTTTTTCTGTTAGTCAAGGGCATGCGTTATAGCGCAGTCATCAGCGATCGTGAGGCATGCGGGCATGCCCTCTGACTGTATCCAAAACTTCAAAAATGACAATATTGGCGTTGCGTTCCTTGACACATTCAATGATTGAATGCGTCAATATGAAAGTTGATGACGAAAATTGAAGATGAAAGTGCACAGTGTGGACATAGCTAACGAACGGTATGTAACGGTGCCACTACACTTATCAACAGTGACAACTGGCAAGTGGCAAGTCAACAAGCAGCCTTGCGCGTCATTATTATTATAGACATGAATACAATATTATGATAGTAATTATAATAATTGTTATGATAATAAGAAACTATTATCTAATGTCTGAGCTATTTTGTGTAATAGGCGTAACAAGCCTTTAGCGTGAAAAGTAATTATATTATAACTAGATGACGCCCGCAACTCCGTTGCGCCAAAAGTCGTTTATCGCGGTGGAACCGTACATTTTTCCGGGATAAACAGTGTCCTATGCCCTTTCTCGGGTTCTAAAGTATCCCCATACCAAATTTCATCAAAATCGGTTCAGCGGTATAGGCGTGAAGAGGTAACAGACAGACAGACAGACAGTACAGACACACTTTCGCATTTATAATATTAGTATGGATATAATTACTTTTCACGCTAAAGGCAGCCCCGGCATAGGCAGTAAACCAAAGGTTTTGTTCGACGTTTGACAACATTTGATGATGATTGTGATCATGACGTGTGCAACATGTCAGATTTTCGTCGGAATATTTGATTATTTGATGCTGTATGTGAGTAGCTTTGCGGGGCTAAAATGGTCACATTTAAGAGCCCATATGACCCTAACTTGACTACATACTTTAACCTAGATCTCAAAATCTGTAAGGTCTAGAAAACTGATTTTTTGACACAAGTAACTTCAGTTCATAAAGATTAAATGCTCAAGACGAAAACACGATTACTCAAAAAATGCTCGATAGTTTCTTTTTTACAAAAAACCTTGTTTTAGACACATTTTTGCTTGGATCTTCGAAGTTTGCTGTCTTTTCTTTAATATTTTTTAATATCTAAAAAGGTATTGATAAAACCTAAATTTGCTCAAAACACTTTTTTCATAATCATTATAGTTCGTCTTTTATTCAAGTAAAACTAACTCGGCGATGAATTCGCGCCGTCCTTTTTCACCTGGCATATGAAAGACGGGCGTGAGTGTGAAGAGAGAAGGATGATGTTTGATTTTTAGAGTCAGGTGAGCTCTTAAGCAATTCCTCTCAATCAATTCAGCAAATGAATTGTCAAAACTGTCAAACTGACAAATGTCAAATTTGTACGAATTACTTGACATGAATTGCAAGCAGACTTGCATTTTGCGATTTAAAAAACATAATAATTATATGATTCATAGTATGATTCTCCAAAGCGACCATTTTAGCCCCGCTGATCTCCTTCTGATCTGATCTTTGCGTAACAATAGGTACCTATTATAACCGTAATAGAAAACGTAAAAACTTAAAATACATTGTTTTATTTTAAGTTTTAAACAAAATATGTAGTTAATAACATCAAAAATTGTAGCATGTACCTACCACTAACCAAGTTCAAATGTACAGATGTGAAAAATAAGTTAACAAACAAAACAACATACAAAAATAACTAATGACATGCTTACCTACTTAGTTGACCTTCATTTAATAATTTGGTGTTTATAGCATAAACTTATAATATTAAATATGAAATCATTCGCTTTTTTTAAGGAAATAAACTAAGTTTTTATATAGTCAAGTTATTCTATGGTCAATTGCAGCAATAATTTAACTGCAAACCAGTTTTCATCCGGTTAGGGTCAATTTATAATAGAGCTTAATAGCTTAACTCCAGTACGTAACGCACACATCACTTCTGCGAGATCAACCAGCGTTGGTCGGTTGCATGCGCGCGAATTCGCGCAGATGCGCCAGACACGCGCGCCCCATTTAAAGTTCTCAGATGTATTAGTGTGCGTTAACGCTTTGGAGTTAAGGTTGGATTTGCTATGTTCAGTTTTGATACTTCACTTCGATGCGCTGGGACTCTGCGCTAATATAAATTGACCCTTATTAATATCTTTCTAAATAAATAAATGTTTTTTTACATTTTGTCAATAGATTTGACTATTTTTAGTCTTGAAACATTATATTTGTGGATGTCCAGGGAAGGTGTAAGTATATTAAGGAGCACAGTGAAGTTCAAAGCATTGTCACCTAAGTGTGAACGTTGCAATATTAGGTTGGGGAAAATGTTTCTTCGCATTTTATATAAAAATAATTGACTTATATATTACAAGCGTATAATAATTTTCAATCAATCATTGATTTATATTACTAGCGTACATATAAATCAATGATAAAACTTCAAAAGGTTTTTTTTATGAAACGAACGAGGCAAACAAAAAATAAATATAAACTAAAAAATGCATCATAAAACAGAAATAATCTTGCGAATTGGGCTTCCAAGCTCAGAACAACAGTTGCATAAATATATGTTTTTCTCTACACATAGACGAGACTCGTCAGATTAAATAGATTTCATATCGATTCTAATGGAGAAGATGAAGACGAGTATTGTGACTAATGCTGACAGCACTCTGAGAGGCAGCTTGGCGTCCACCACCAGCCCGCTGCAGCCGCACAGCCGCTTGCCGCGCAGCTCGCCCTCCACACACATGGCGGCGCCCCGACGACAGATGTCACCTGAAAGTTAAAAGACTATAGACGGGCGTTGAGTATCAAAACTAAGTGATAATACTTTAGGGTGTGTATTTGTTCCTTATATTGAGTTCATTGTGAAAGTAGCAGCGCTGAAGGAGCAAAATATTTTTTAACTTTTGTATGGCAAACTCATGACGCTGGGGCGCTTGGCCATACAAATCACAAAAAAATTTTGCTCTTTCAACTCTGCTACTTTCACAGTGAACACTATATAACGGACACATACACTGTACACACCCTAAAGTATTATCACTTAGTTTTGTTACACCTTTTTAAATCGGATTATTACTTATTGTGATGAAAAATGGATCCTTATTCCTTTACGATAATCGGAGGCGTTCGTCGCAATGGCTGTCCCCTGGAGAATCAGCCAAATCTTGCCTTAAGCGAAAATTGACTCAGAAAAAGTTACTTGTGACTTGTGAGTGTTTGGTGGACTAGTGCCGGTGTCGTTCACTATAGCTTTCTAAAATCTGGCCAAACGGTTACGGCAGATATCTATTGTCAGCAACTGCAAACCATGATGGAAGAACTAGCTGCTAAACAACCAAGGCTGGTCAATCGCTCTAGGCCACTGCTGCTTCAGGACAACGCTAGACCACACACTGCACAACTGGAGGTGCTGCAATTGGAATGTCTGCGACATCCACCGTACTCCCCGGACCTTGCTCCAACAGATTACTATTTTTTTCGGAATTTGGATAACTTCCTACAAGGAAAAAATGTCAACTCTGATGTGGCAGTCCAAAGAATTTATTGACTCTCGTCCCTCCGTTTTTTTTTAGTAAAGGGATCAACAAACCACCAAAAAAATGGTAAAAATGCATTGATAACAATGGTACATACTTTGCTTAATTAAATATATTAAGTATACTAAAAAAATCTACTTTATATTCCTCCCGTACAAAACGCTAATTTCATATGTAAGGACCTAATACTATGAAAAAAGAGTAGCAAAAATCAACGGACTAGATAAAAACTCTACGTAAATCGATCATTACTCGGGTAGCTCATAATATTGTTTACACAAGATCAGATCTCGTGAATAGGTCGTTGCAGGAAAGAAACATGTTCAAATACTTACTGTTGATTTGCGAAGAAATTCTGATATCGGTAGCGAGTAGGTGTATTCTGTCGAAAGCGTTGGCGATGCGCTGGCCGATCGCTCCCAGCACCGACAGCAGCAGGATGTATCGAAACACCAGGATCATCGCTGAATAGATCTGAATTCATACAAGATTCTTAAGATAATCATCGTAATCATTGTAGAGGTACCTACATCGCTAGGAAAGATGTGCGAGTATAAATAAAAAGTTTTAAAAATTGTAAAAAATACTTAAAATACTAACGAGTAGTTTTGTCTCGTAAAGCCAGAGCAGCATGACGAGATTCCTCAGTGACAGTATCGTTACGAAAGACACGATTATCGTTACCTAAAATAAAAATACAATTTAGTACCTTAAGGGAATTTGAAGATGTAAAACTAATGTTTTTGTAAGAATTTATGTTAGACTTACTTTTACTTTGAAGGCTTTATTGATTTTCTTAAGCACATAGTGGAGTTGACGATGACACAGCAGCAGATTTAAGTCTGTATCGTCTACACGTTTCTCGAGAAGATCGGTCAGGTGAGATGCGAAGTAATCACAGCGATGGCAAAGAAGAAGCAGCAAACTCCCCAAGCCTAGAAGCTCTATATCTATACCGACTTCTAAAACTTTAAACCAGTTCAATACGGTGAAGACATAAACATCGATGTCCCAAAGAGCTGTGAAAAGAGTTACAACGAGAACGTGAACTACGATATGATAGACAAAAACGGCGGCTATCGTGACCGTTACAGTCGTTCGACTCTTCTCAACTTCCTCGGAATACCTAAATCTTATTTTCAAATCTAGGTTCTCAAATTCCCGTAATATTTTCTGTACTCTCATCTTCTTCGAATTCATCAGTGGAGACATCAGCAGGGCAAATTGTACTGTCCAGTAGTAAAGGTACAGAGAAGTGACATTGAAAGGCGATAGTGTAACAGGCCCCTCGCTCAATACTACATACAGCAGGACAAAAGTTGATATTATCGTGCAAAATAAAACCAAGTAGCATCGGTACCACACACTGCTCACGAGTAAATCTGTCGGACCTAGCGATGACGCTGAAGTAGAAAACAGAAACAAATATTTAAAAGGTTTTAAAGTATCATAAATAGGATCCTCTCTTGCAGGCATCGTTCTACAATATTCTTCTCAAAACAATGTAGTAGAAAAAATATTATTAGGCTGTTGTTCAATTTCTTACATGACCGATAATGGTAATCGAACGAAATGTAAGTAACGTTGATGTTAGCTTTTAAAGAAACGAGTTCATTCTGATTACTCTTCAAGTAATCAGTATGATGAAAATATTACATTTACTTGGAAAATCTATCCTTTTTATAAAATGAGCAGTAAAAATATTTTTTTTAAATCGTTACTGTTAAAAAATTGATTGCAGTAAAAAGGTAACTCTCTGCTACTTTAAAGAAATTAAAAGTTCCGTAATTTCATTTAGTTTTAGGGTAACAAATTTTGTTTGCATAATAGCATAATATCAATCAAATAACAAATCGATAAACTTAATTAAAATATTTATTATATTAAATCACTAATATTAAGGAATTTATTAAATAAATTATAATCAAAAAACTTTTTGAAAAAAAACTCTAAAAAGAAAAAGTAAATTTTCCTTAAAAAACTATTCAGTTATAACCTCAATTTATTATACAATTTGCATGATAAGAAAAGCTTATCGCGTGATTTGAAAATTAACAAGTACTAATTTAAATTGATATTATATTTTTTATTTTAATAAATTTATTAAATACTGACAGATGACAGATTTTTAAGTCTCGCGACAAGCTTTTATTATCATGCAAATTGTATAATTTATTGAGGTTATAACTTAATAGTTTAAATTTTTAAGGAGAAATTTATTTTTTCTTTTTAGAGTAAGTATTTAAATAAAAAAAAAAATCAAAAAGTTTTTTGATTATAATTTATTTTTTGTTTTTTAGTTAGTATGTTTGATTGTAGTTTGTTTTGTTTTAAGAATTTGTTAAAATCTGATTAACTTAGTCCTTAAGAAATCGTACTTGACTTTGATCAGTGAAAAACCGTGTCTATATTTTAGCGAGTTGTTATATTCCGTTTATTTCTGCGTGACTAACTCGTTAAATTTCACTTATAATAAAAGTGACCGGATTCAACCGGGTTTCAACCCGGCTGGATATGATTTGACATGACATGACATGACACGACACGACACGTAACGTCACGTCACGTCAAGTCACGATACGATACGATACGACACGACACGATACTTCACGACACTTCATGACACGACACGACACGACTTGACTCTATTTTTCAATTTACACTTGAGCCCTTTTATTTTACGTATACCTACCCATATTGCAGAAGTGCTTTAAAAATAACTATTCCCCTATCTTGGATGAGCCGCCATATTGGATGTAGAATGACATATTTATTTAGTCATTACATTCGTTTCCGAGGTACTCACAATGAGCCTTTTCATTTATATCCACACTGCAAAAGTGCATTAAAAATAATACTCCCGTATCTTGGATGAGCCGCCATATTGGATGTAGAACGACATCACATTCGTTTTCGAGTTACTCTGAAAAAGCCCTTTCATTTTATATCCATTATCCATATTGATGCATGATTAGTGAACGCAATGTGAAATAATAATTATAGACCATACCTATCGTCATCTCTAGTACTGGCATAATACCTAAAACTCTACATACAAGCCTTAAGACACTTGACATTCACCCACTCTCATTCATAACCCTGCAAAAGGCAGTTAAGTATACTAAATACTTGCCGAATTGTTCGGAAATTTTTATCCATAGTATAACATCAAAACTTACCTGCGGTTGCTTAGCCACAAGCCCGCAACCTTAGTAGGAAATCCCTTAAAGGAGAATCTAAAAGAAAAAAATATAATAATAATAATAATATATAATAATTTTTAAATTTTTCTCTGTTAGTTTTAGTGTGCTTGATTTTACAATCATTCACAATAATTTTTGTGCTCTTACATTTTTGAACTATTTGCGAAAACTTTTAAATGGCTTATAGTTACTATTTAGTTAAGTTAATTTATGATAATAGCTGTAAGTTTTCCGAAGAAATAAAAATAAATAAATAAATAAATTGTGGGACTGCATAGAAAATAGCTATTTCGCCATCTTGCATGGTCGGCCCTATTGGATTTAGAGTGATGTCACATATCATATCATGAATTGTTATTTAAACTAAACGTGTATGCAAAATTTCCGCTCAATCGGTTAAATATAACTGCTTCAAAATTGAGTTACAAAATTTCACCCGAACATACATACATACAGAGCAAGTTAAATAAAAGCTTTTAAAAACGATCACTAAGAAGACTTCATAAGTTATTGAGTAATCAATAATCATTGAGATATTTTAAGTACTTATATCTCAATGTTACTCACATTGAGATATAAGTACTACTACGAGATAGTCGATCAACTAAAAAAAATGTATTCAAGGAACTTTTCGTTCCAATTCCTTACAACAGAACCCTATAAATTGCGCGTGGCCCGAGTCCCGACACGCACTTTGCCGGTTTTTGTTTTTAAAATAAAAATTAAACATTGAATATTGATTTAGTAGTCCGGTCTAATTAGACGCAAAAAATAATTCGCATAGAGCTGAAAATTAAGGTTCCTAGACCTTGAATATTTTTTTTAGCACAAGGAGGATCGCCGGGGACTTTTGAGGTTTTATTTGTAATGGTGTATTTAACGTCTCTATCAAATTTCAGCTCTATGCGAATTATTCCGAGGTCGAATGTTTAATTTTCCTGGGGTATAGTTTCCAAGAAGACACGCTTCATGGAAAGAGTAGCGCCGTAACTAGAAATTTAGACATTAAGTATAAAGAATTTATTTTGATCACAAAAAGTGTAAAAGGCATAAAGGCTTTTTGTAATCCTACAGAATGTTATCTTTTGTTAATAGTCTTCTTTCAAAATTGTCCACTAACTGGCTTTCATTGCCAAGTTTTGTGTGTGTGATGCGTGGCTGTTTTGAATATCCCAAGGATTTTTTTTTAAATTCAACAACCGCCACGCTTGTCAAATGGATCAAATGTAATAAAATACTTCATAAAAATCTATCATCCTAAACTGAAAAATTAAACTTGAGTTTATGAAATTTTAAGTAGGTACCTACGTGTCTTTATGTAGCTTTATAATATACTATGTAGATACATTTAAAAAAGTCCAAGACACATGTATTTTTTACTCATTTTTTACTTTTGAAATAATAAATGACTTTTCTGGGTTTGTGGGTACTTACTTAGTAAATCTGTTTTGCCGGTAATAGCTACATAATATAATATGTCTACAAATCTTAGTTAAATCAAATTAACCATTCAGTATTTTTTATTTTGTTTAATAGTTAAATTTACATTTCGATTCAAAGATTTGGAACTCCCTGGTAAATTAAGTATTAAATTCACTGAGGTAGTAAGTACTACGTAGTACATACTGTGTCAGTGATTAAATTACTATATTTACTTAAAAATGCAATTAAGCTAAATGCTAATAGTTCTAGACCTTTCTTTACGAGGGAAACGAGATTTTTACCACTGTGCACTTTCATTTTCTCATTGTAGAATTAGCTATTTTTAACCGAATTCCAAAAAGGAGGAGATTATTATATAATCTCAACATTCTCAACACATTATGTTCGCTAATCCGTTTATATTTAGTGCATCTTCAGACTCTGCGGGAACCGCGCGTTTTCCGTGTACAAATTGCAATAAGCTGCGAGCGGTTTAACCCACGCAGTGTTACTGATAGTGGCATCTCTTGCTCAGGCCTTTGTTTCTCTATTCCGCTAGGTATATTAACTTTATGGTTTAACCGCGCGGGTCCAAACCGCGCGGTTACCGATGTGTCTGAACAATCACTTAGTGGAACATCATGCTGCCGCTGCGCAACCTGCGTTTTTACAGCTCGCAATTATCGGATGGCGGCCTACATAATATTCTGACTGGTGAGTCGTTTAGTGTTAACCCTGCCCTTGCACTTGCGCGCCGCCGCGCCGTTTGTTACTCACGCACTCACGGATTCTCATACAACGTAAAATTTTAAAAAGAAGTTAAGATATTTTGTTGTAGATATCAGAGTTTACTTTTACATAATTTGTATCGGAAATCGTATTTTTGTTACATCTAATAAAGAAGAGCAAGTTTATGTTCATTAAATTATTTAAGGGTAAGTTTTTTTTATTTGGATTTTAGCCGAACATTTTGCGTGAATATTGTTCGTATTCAGGCTTTAAATTCCGATTTTTAATATTTAACCATCTTGGATTTTTTTTTATGAAATAAGGGGGCAAACGAGCAAACGGGTCACCTGATGGAAAGCAACTTCCGTCGCCCATGGACACTCGCAGCATCAGAAGAGCTGCAAGTGCGTTGCCGGCCTTTTAAGAGGGAATAGGGTAATAGAGGAGAGTAGGGAAGGGAAGGGAAGGGAATAGTTGAGGTTAGGGAAGGAAATAGGGTAGGGGTTAGGGGATTGGGCCTCCGGTAAACTCACTCACTCGGCGAAACACAGCGCAAGCGCTGTTTCACGCCGGTTTTCTGTGAGAACGTGGTATTTATCCGGTCGAGCCGGCCCATTCGTGCCGAAGCATGGCTCTCCCACGTATAAAAATGTTGGATGTGCAGGAATTAAAAAAAAATCCTTATTTAATTTACGACTTACTTATCTACCTAGTTTAAAAATACTGTGTGAAATTATGTTTGGCCAGGGCATTGGTCTAACAGTCATACCTGGCTTTTTTTAAATATAAAAATAAAGAATCATAGATTTAAAGTAATGGGATTTTATATTTGTTAATTAACGTTTTCTTTGCATAAATGGAGGCTTTAGGTTCGGGAAAATTATTTCAAATCAAAAAGATGACCGTTAAACTTGATAATATATTAGCCGGGTAGTGATTCACTACTAGTGAAGTAGGCAAATAACAACTAACAAGGTTTGTTAATATTTTAAGGGAAAGAATGGGCATTTGCCGTTATGTTATAAAATATAAGTTATTCCATTTCATTCACTTACGTCATCAATTTTTGAAATAAATGAAACAAAACTCGATCCAAGGAAAAAGTACACAATATACTTCCATAATATACAAAATGCCGATTGCTGAGTAACCTAATACTTAAAATTAAAAATGTGTAATTTCGAAATATATAATATACTTAACGAAAATACTATTTCCGTATGCAAATTTTTAGTAATAATAATCGACGATTTCCTTGGAATAAACAATTAGAGCGGAAAAAATATATTTTTTTTTTTAATTAAATCAATGTCAATCAAATCATATTGAAATAGCTGATATAAAAATAAATATTAATTACAAAAAATACATTATTTGTACCTACCTAATCAACTTTTTTTTTAAATGATACAAAATACTTAAGTACTTACTTAAAGCTGTTATTCTCCTATTACTACTCCTAGGAGTACTTAAGTGTTTTTTTGTTTTAATATTTGTAAAACTGAATTAACAAGTTATTTCAAGTTCACGGGGTCAACAGGCATATTATGTATCTAGTTAATAACATAATATGTTATAATCCATTTAGTTGTACAAGGTCAGGGAGGAATAATAATTTTATATTAAAGTTTTTACCTACGTGAGCGCTGACAAGAATAAAAACGAAACGAAAAATGATACATTCTTAGATAAATTGTGGGTACCTACTGAGTTTTGAGATCCATACGTATGAGACAAAAGTAGGTACATACTTGTACTTTTTTATTTAAAAAACAATAATGCATTTTGTTTGTTTGAATGCAAATCATAAAATACAACGGAATCCCTAAAAGTTACTATTTTCTTATCAAATTATCTTATGGCTATCCCCTGAGTAAACGACCTTGACCATACATTTGACGCGTTGCCGAGATCGCACAATAATCCTATTTTTTTATTTATCTTAGTTCAAAATTGATCTAAAAAAAATCAAACGGTAAATGTTATGTAGTTAATGAAATTGCCTATCTAACGTCGTTGTTTTCAAATAAACGTAATTTATAAATACTAGGGAGCTGCTGAAAGTATGCTTCAATTTTAATAAATTGGTATTACTTCGGAAGCTAATATCATGAGTATAATAAACAAAAAAAAAGGAAATTATTAACGAGGAAAGGAATGTTGATATACTGAAGATTATTGCTGTATTTTTTTTACAACTTTGTAGCTTTCAAATTATGAGTTAATAAGGCTCTAAATAGGTGAATTACGGCATCTCCGTAGGGGGAGCGCCTCAACTGTTTGGCTTAAAATATGGTAATCTGAATAATTAATTTAATATGATAAATCATTAAATGTGTTTAGAAATAAAATAATACATAAATTAACACATTTTATAATATCACTAAGTATCCGCGCGCCGTGCTCAGGACAAATGTCGCGTCTTTTTTATTATAATCACAATATTATTATATTAACCCTACGAATAATAAAAACTAAGGAAGAGTAATTGTGTCAAAAAAAATTGTTCCGATTCTACAAAATGTGACCCGCATACATGCATACTTTATGCAAAAAGAGACCCGAATACATGCAAAAATTTTGTGTAATTATTATAGGGAAATAATAAAACGAGCGAATAAAAAATTACTTTGCGACTGATGATGAACATACTGTTTTAATAACATGAGCGGTATTAATTTGACTAAGCGAAAAATAAACTAAACTAACGACTAATATTGATTTATAATAAAATCCAGAATGAGCTTACAAAAAGTGGATTGCGATTAATCTATTTCAGATATTAAAATTCTATCCGAGCGACTGAATTACTAAGTGAGCGACTGGAAATATTAAATATAGAGACAATTTTTCTAAGTGAGCTTATTTATTACGAGCTACTAAAAAGTTCACTTTGAGCAAACTTTTGTGAGCTGCTTTATTAATGACGAACTTTTGCCCGCGGCTTCGCTCGCGTTATGAAGTATTATTATATACAAACTTTCATCCCCTATTTTAACCCCTTGGGGTTGGAATTTATCAAAATCCTTTCTTAGCGGATGCCTTCGTCATAACATGTATCTGCAGGCAAAATTTCAGCCCGATCCGTCCGGTGGTTTGGGCTGTGCTTTGATAGATCACCATGTCAGTCAGTCACCTTTGAGTTTTATATATATAGATAATTGGTTACTGATATTCTATTTGAGGCTTTATATTTTATATTTTGATACGTGTTTTAATGAAAACTATATATTGTTAAATGCGTGCGAATTCGAATAGGGGCGGAGCGACAAATCGTTGCAGTTAGGTGATTTCGGCTGCGGACCAATACGACTTTTTTGGGTTAGGTTAGATGGCTAAGGCGGCCGGGAGCGTAGCGCAGCGAAGCTCCCGCCTTAGCCATCGTGGTTATTTTTTTGTGAACCACCCAGAAGTAGGAGTCCCGCGTAGCGGGGCTCCGTCGACTCATAGTTGAAGCCAGTTGTTTTTTTGGTATAGGTCGCCATTAAAATTTTTAACCATTTCTTTGACGTTCCGTTAAGAATTATAATTTGTGTAATTTATTAATTTTTATATATAAACGGGGTTTACATATAAGGTTAGGACTGGTACCGACTTCAAAATACTTTTTAGTTCAATTTAAGTATAATCTTAAATAAACTAAAAAGCAATAATTGCTTATAATTGCTTATTTTTAATAATTGCTTCAGTAACAAGTGCAACAGTATGTCAAACTTACTGGTACAAATAAAGTTGGGATAGCTCCTTTAACCAAAATAGTACCTATTTATTCAAATTTTTCTTTAAAAATTTTCAATGAAATGTTTGCTACATATTGTTGAATTTTTCTTGGGATTCCAACCAACACGCCCAATTAATTTCAGCCATTTTCCTCTTATTAGAGGATCTTGAGGGAATTTGTAAAACAAATGATTATGATATACAAATATAAAGATTCCTCTAGTTTTAGAGTCACTCTATATTATATTAGTTATATTATATCAGCTATTATATTAGCTATATTATACTATACTATATTATATTAGTTAAAATAAGATAATATGTCCTTTTTAGTCCGGCCGCACATTATCCGAATTTCTGATCACAAAAATTCGGACGCCCCGCCCCGCTCATACAAATTCTTTTAGTATGATGGGTCTACAACAAAATGTATGAACAGAGTACGTTCCGCCGGGCGTCCGAATTTTTCTGATCAGAAATTTCGGATAATGTGCGGCCGGGCTTAAGGTGATAAATATAAAGGTAAATGATTTTTATTTTAGTTTAATGTTATTGTAAAATATCGATAAGCATATCGATAAATTTGATTCAAGCACTAGCGTATATGTAAAAAATTTTGATGAAAAATTTTTCTTCAAAATTTGTGTAATATAAGAACAATAGTACCTTTAGTTACGCAAAATATGAAAGTAAAAGGGATGATTCACAATATTTTATTTGAAATAGAGAACTAAAGACAGAATACAGCAAAAATAAACAAATCGTAGCAATTAGGACATGAAGATTAATTACCTGTGAAATGTATATTTTTCAGGATTATTCTTATGATTTACACTGCAAACACTTACAGCACAAGTCGCTACTTTTAAATATAATAATATTTATTAAAAATAACAAACAAATTGAACAATATATTGGAAATACCGAAAGGGCATAAAAACGACTGACGACTTTTGACGACCTGTCAAATAAAAGTGGTTACAATTTTCATTAGACTGCCTCTCTCTTTTCATCTTGTTATAATTCCATAAAGGATTTTCTTCTCTCTCGCACTCTTTGTTGGTCTTTAGCATTATAGGTTTATGGTTGCACCAACTTATAGTCTGTTTGTCCCTTTCAAATCAATCTAAGAAAAAAGGGATGACACTACGATGTTGTCACTTTTTAATTTCTTCACTTTCTTGTCTGACTATATTTTAACTACTACAATGCAAAATGTCAAATCTTTGGTTAAAGTAAAAAATGGATGCCATATTTAACCATAACCATAGAGATATGATATTGAATGTACTGTCACTTCTTGGTGGAAATTCATCTTCAATTAAATAATTATACACTTTCCTTGCACTTATTCCACTTTATTTAAATAAAGTGGAATAAGTGCAAGGAAAGTGTATAATTATTTAATTGATAACCATAGAGCTCGACAAGGCTTTTAATGAACGTGGCGAAAAAAGGAACTAACGCTGTCATCATACAAAAACGCCATTTTTGACAGTTCTCCTTTACGAGCAGCGTCCTCGCCCACGCCTCGTCGGATCAGCAACAGACATCTTCTGTCAAATTATGTAGTCAAAGTTAAGGTTAAGGGTAAGTTAGCTTTAACTATAACCATTACTTTGACCATAACTGTAACTATAACCACGCCTCTGGTGAAACTACCCTAAGTCTATTTCTTGAGAGTTCCATTTCCCTGGTCCCATTTTTACCTTTTGGGTACGGAACCCTAAAAAAAATAAAATCTGCAACATAGTTGTATAAAATGCACAGCAAAATAGCGAATTATTATAATTAATATCCGTATATCGACTTGTTGCGTGTTTCTAATAAATTGCATATATTATATCCAGTAGGTTATTTAATATGTCTTAATGGCATATAGCTTGGAGGTCAAGGTGTGGCCATCAATTATCATAAATATCTATCAGCTAATCAATTCATCACATTATACTAATACTAGCTAAAAGCCGAGCTTTGTGATGGCTCGCGTCATTTTTATGCGTGGTAATAAATCTTTAAGGCAGTTTTTTTATATAATATTTTAATAGTAACCAAACCTTGACTGACAGATGATAACACATCTATATCTAAATAAAAATTACTATGTTAAAGCACTAATGAGTGAATCGTGGTGGTTTTTCCGTAAAGTGTACCACAAAAGTGCTCAGGTTGTGGGATATAGTAGGGCTCGCTTCGCTCGCCCTGATTATAAATGCGTAAGTGAGTCTGTCTGTCTGTTACCAATTCACGCCCGAACCACTAAACTGATTTCGCTGAAATTTGGTATAAATAGTGCTCAGAGAATAGATATATTATATACTATAAATAGTGCCCAAACCTATATTAGAATAAAGTTACAACCTTCTAAGCGATATTCACTTTGGTTCATTTCGCCCGTCAATTTTCTTCATGGGTAGTGTATATTTTGTATTGAACGAATTTTATTACATGGCTAAGTTGTGCTACTGTTTGTATTTGTACTGTGGAGGCGCGGTTACAACTTACAAGCTTAGGTAACCAAGGAGTTCAAGTTTTTATCATGTCCTTTATAATAGGATTCTTTAAATAGTACCAGCTGATCAGCTTTAAAGAAGAACGGCGTGGGAATCACTTCAGACGTTGTCATGGAAACGTTTATGTCACATCGATATCGAAAACCTCGATAGGCGCTATTCAGGACTATGCGCCGCCGCTTCAGCGTGAAGCGGCGCATAGTCCTGAATAGCAATGGTATGACTGCAAAATCGATGATGATGATGATTTCGATGATGAAATGATGAAGGCCTGGAGGGATTGATATAGGTACGCGGGTATGTGATGTGGGTGTGTGCTTGGGAACGGGTTCCATGCAAAACTGCCCCTTGTCCTTTGGAATTTCGTATTCTACATTTAACCCCTAAACTGTTATATCTTAAGCACATTAATTTTAATTATAATTTTAATAGAAATTATTACTGGCTTGTTAAATGTTATGAAGGAAAAAGTAAAAAATTAGCAGGCTAAGATTAAATACCTGCATAATAATATGATTATGGTACGTAACACGGTGCAGTGATATACTACCAAAGAAATTGATTCATAGGCAGATGGCGGACCTACGTCAATGGGGGTTTTATGGCGCTATATATAGCGCCATAAAACCCTCATTGACACGACACGACAATTGACTTCGGCTATAGCCGTAGTCAATTGTCGTGTCAAACAGCTATCATGTCACGAAATAACTTCCACATGACACGATATAGCTGTCATATTATGTCTGACACGACATTTGACACGAAAGATCCTACCGTCCCGCTGGTGGCAAATGATATATCGAAAACCCTCGTTGAAAAAGTTATGTCCTTGGGACATCCGCATTTAATTACCTTGATTTGAATAAAAATTGGTTGGAGTAAAAAAATAAATTGATGCTACAAACAATCCCAAAAGTGTATTTTGGAAAAAATGAGATTAATGCGCCATTCTAAAGATAATGAAGCAATGCTTAACACTTTTGTAAATTAAAGCACATACAATATAGAAAATTATAATATCTAGAAATTAGACATCTACGGGTATGACTTCGTATGTAGTAATTTCTACAGTAATTTCATATAATTTTTATATTGCGGCTTGTTCCGCACTCTTCAGTTACTGAAAACACGAGCATGTGGCTAACAACTCAAGTACTAGGAATTTATTGATTGGTGTATCATGTATAATGTACTTTTCATTAGTAACATCTTTCTACGTTTTTAATCTGTGGGACTTTCCGTGAGATCTAAAATGTAACTTGAAATCAAGATTGCAACTACTTGACAGGTAATCTAGGTTACAAATTATTTTAAATATCAATCTAAATACTAAAAAATACAATCCAACATATACAAATATTATATACAAACTTAAAATAAAAAAAAAAACTATTAAAAGAAAATCAATCCCTGGTCGTCCCCATCGGGCAGAGTGCCCAGCAAGCTGACAGCATTGCCACGTTGGATGGCAATTGCTGTCCGCAGTGCCAGGCAGCTCCCGGGTCTCGGGTGGCTCAACAAGGTTCTTAGATATCTGCCTAAAAAGCTTATGACCCCATGCGCCTCGGGTTTCCACCCCAAATAGTTCAAATATTGGATCTCAGCTGGCGTTTTCATTATTGCACCGACTGAGGCTCTCTGCTTGGTTTGCAGCTGCGCCCGCACAGCTCGAGGTGCCCTGGACATGGGACGGTGCAAGTAGCGTCCTACACAAGCCTGTGTTCCAGAATCCAAGAGACCAGGCCTGGTCTAGGAGTCTGGGAAAATGGGATTCTCGATAATAATAATTATTATTGACGTACGTCAAGCATATTCAGTAGCTCAGCATCGTGCATCATGTATGACCTTAGCGGGATGTCTTTATGGATGGTGAATAAAGCGTCTTTATCACCATTGTAGTCAAGATCTGTATATTTTAAAAAGTAGTTGTATACTTAATATATTTTATTGCTTAGGTACCTGGCGATGTTATCACTGTCAACAACATGATCGATGATACAAATAAATATATTTTGGACCCAGATTCATATGAACATATACGTGGGAGAGCCATGCTTCGGCACGAATGGGCCGGCTCGACCGGATAAATACCACGTTCTCACAGAAAACCGGCGTGAAACAGCGCTTGCGCTGTGTTTCGCCGAGTGAGTGAGTTTACCGGAGGCCCAATCCCCTAACCCCTACCCTATTCCCTTCCCTACCCTCAACTTTTCCCTTCCCTTCCCTTCCCTACCCTCCCCTATTACCCTATTCCCTCTTAAAAGGCCGGCAACGCACTTGCAGCTCTTCTGATGCTGCGAGTGTCCATGGGCGACGGAAGTTGCTTTCCATCAGGTGACCCGTTTGCTCGTTTGCCCCCTTATTTCATAAAAAAAAAAAGAACAACTAGCACCGATACAATTAGAGAATTATGCAGAAATCCTTAAAAATATTCAAGAAAACCAACAAAAAGCACCACATTTATACGAGTAACTAAGCACTGTCGATTTTAAATATATTGCAAACCATTGATGAAAAACAACGAAAACCTACTCAAACTAGCGGAATTTTCGGTCTAATTTTAGGAGTTAATAATAAGTAAAGCAAGCAAGTGAGCCACTACAGTGTTTATTATATAATTTCCCCCCTATTGACGATAAATATGAACTGGATAATTTAAAAAATGATTTGAAGAATTACGATAAGAAGTATCTTCATAAATTATTCTTCTAAATTAAAAAAAAAAAATTCTATTGTACGTAAAGGTAAAGGACATAAACTGTGCATACACTCTTATTTATCTTCTATTCACGCGAAAATTCTTGACAACGTATTCTTGGGCAGGAGGATCTCGAGGTGAAGAAAGTAAGATAGCTTTTAAAACCTACAAAAATGCAATAAACATTTTTCATTAACACAATAACTACGAAGTCAACAAATATCAATATTTTAGAAGTTCTTAACACCTATTCATATTTTAGCACACAACAAGACATTATAATTTCTTTCTTTCACAACCTCTTATTTGTAATCATTCTTACTTCGTAATTTACACAAATATAGTAAAGTGAACAAAAATAAACTTGTCGAAAATTCTTTATAATTCTCTATGGCGTCTGTTAGAGTTAGGTATCTCCCCAGATTATTTATAATATTTCTTGCATCTTAATTTACTCAACTATTAAAAGTTAAAGCATAAATAAATCTGATGAGCATTTTGTTGTAAAGACTATAAATTGTGGTAAAGTCAATGGTAGTGAAAGGATATTATAAATATTACCCTTACATTTTAAAAGTCTATTCTTTAAAAAATATATACTTTAACAAAATAACTAAGTAATATTATATCTATGTTAAAAACAATAAGTAACCAAAAGAATAAATAAATGTTGTAAACAAAACAATAAATAAAATCGGCCAAGTGCGAGTCGGACTCGCGCACGAAGGGTTCCGTACCGATACAGAGCAAAAATAGGCTAAAACTTGTGTTTTTTGTATGGGAGCCCCCCTTAAATTTTTATTTTATTTAATACTTATTATTATTAAATATTAAAATTTAAAATACACACATAACAACATCTCTCATTTCCACATATGTAAGTAGTATACTGTTTATGAGTCCTCACAGTCGCACAAATTCGTAGACAATTCAATCCAATCAACTTAAGCTCGACCTAATTCTAATTCAATTCTAAAATTCTACGAAACATAACCTTTACCACTCTTACTAATCTTTCCCACCACCCTCCGTCATTCTCAGTCTTAAATTATCGTATTTCTCTATAATATTGTTCTTGTCCTCACTGTCGCCACTTATGTTGCAGAAGAAACACTCGCAACAATAAGAAATCTTTATTTTTGGTTCGATAGAACAAAATATATTAATTACAGATACGTTCGTTTGAGCTCTCGCAAATTTTCCGTTTTTTCCAATATTAGCTTTTTCGACAATTGACGTTTAAATAAATCAATCCTTAAAATCTATTAATATCTAATATATGATATGATGGAAACAATAAGTTTTTTTTCACGTGTGCGGGATTTGTTTTCTATTTTGAAGTTTTTCCTCTTTTGCTATGTCTGAAAATAATCAATTTACATTTCCAACTTTCTTTGAATTGGTTTTGGAAGAAAAACACGTCATCATTTTCAGTGGCGGTGTTTTGGTGAAATAGTTGGTAGCTTTATTGTTTTCTTTATCAGCTATATCTTATGTAAATTCAGTATTTATTTCATAAGTAGCTCCAAAGTCATATTTCTCTCTAATTTTAAGGTTTTTTATATGGCCTTTTTTATATTACATTTATTGTTTTCATCATCTAAGTAATATCCTAGGTAATATTATGTTAAGTCACTTTCTGAAGATTCTAAGTTTCTTTTGTTATTGGAGGTAGCTGACACTTGTATTTTTCCTCCTGTTGTGTCTAGGATCCTTTCTACACCATAATTTTCAAAACAAATTTCATGTAAGTATTGGTAAATTATGATGTACTTCATCGTCTCCCATTTCAAAGTTTGAATTTTTACCTGATTTTCGAGTAGAAGATCTTTGATGTTTTCTTTTTCAACGTCTAAATATTTTTGTACAATACCTGTCATCTATAGCCCTTGCTTTAAATAACCACAGTTTTAGCTTTTACGTTTTTTTTCAAAATATTTGTTGCATTTCCTATTTCTGTTCTTTTTTTTTTTCAAAAAGTTGTTTCACTCCTCTGTTGTTAACAATTGACAACATTTCAAAATTTTTAAGCCTTAAAATAAAAAATACCGTTTCTTTAGTTTCTTTTCCCGATATAAAAAAAATCAAAATTTTTTATATGGCTTTTTTATATTACATTTAGTGTTTTCATCATCTAAGTAATATCCTAGGTTATATTATGTTAAGTCACTTTCTGAAGATTCTAAGTTTCTTTTGTTATTGGAGGTAGCTGACACTTGTATTTTTCCTCCTGTTGTGTCTAGGATCCTTTCAAAATTGGATTCTGACAATTTTAATCGCATGTGCCGAAACACAAACAACAATATGACCAAAGAGGAACACGTCCAGCAAATATGTCATAGTTTTAAATTCAAAGGTAACAATTTAACAACCCTAGCGACGATTTTCGTCATAATACGTCAAATTTAACAATTTCAACATCAGTTCTTAGTCGGCATACTCTATCATTCTGTCAACTCTGCTTCTGTGAAGTCACTTGTCAGTTTAAAGTTTCGTAAAAGTCAGAAACCCTACTAATTAGTTAATTATTTTCCGAAATTCCCATCTCTTCATCCCGTTAACAACCTCTCCATGATTCCCAAATCCAATAAGTGTAATGAATCAGGAATTTAGGAATGTATTGCATTCCATTATGGAAAACGATGTATCGCAATCATATAACCTTTTCCATAGTTTACACCTTTTCCATACTTAGTTTAATATATGATTGCAGTAAAGTTCTTTACTATAAGTAACTAAATCTGGCAATTAAATAAAATCTCTCAGAAGTAAGCATTTTTTATTAAAAAGAAGTTATACTCGTACTTCACATAAATAGTTATTAAAATATTATATTAGTCTATAAACGTATGCAAAAGAGGAATGAAAATGATATACAGTGTGTTAGTGTAAACACCGTTATCCTTGAAACCATCAAATGAGCCCGTCAAAATGAACAACTTTTTCTATAAGAACAATGCTGGGAAATAAAAAAAAATGCCGTCTTCATACGGATACGGATACGGATGCGGATACGGATGCCCGGATCGGCAATTTGTATGGATATGACTTTGATTATATACTACACTAGATATAACCTAAGCCGCGCGATTCCGTCGAAAAAAATAGTGCCCAACTGTTGGACAGAACGCCGCGATTCGCCCGTCAGTGCTATTTGTGACGTCACTGAATACGCACGCCACGCGCTTGATAAAATTTGTTAAAAAAGTAATTGAAAATGACGATTTGCGCCACAGAAATTATAGATGACGGTTAAAAACGAATAAAAAAGTCACCTATGATCGTTAAATAATCCTGAAGTCATTTATTTCTCAGCAAAATATTTATTGTTTTAAGTAATTTTTCACAATTTACTTCACTTTTTTTGCCAGTGTTGTCAGTTTTTTAAATGAAAATTTTCCACCATAATATTATGAGTAGTGGTTGCATTGATCTATATAGATTTTACTTGATTTATTTTTATTTTTCACAACTCTTACTTGTCTTTTTGCCAGTGTTGTCAGCTTTTTATTGAAAATTTCCCACCATAATATGAGTAGTGGTTGGATCGATATGGTTAAAAATATATAATTGTGCTAACTTGGTTTAGTTTTTATTTGTCACAGCTCTTACTTGACTTTTTTGCCAGTGTTGTCAGTTTTTTAATGAAAATTTTCCGCCATATTACCTCTCGTCTGTCAAGACGACGCCCGAAATGATCGTCGTAGATCACTCATAATACGACCTATCACCTAATATAAATAAACAATTATATTAGGCGATAGGTTGGTAGCCGGTAGGTGATAGGACATAATATTATTATTATAAGCCAGCTTAGAATTGTTTCTCTCCTTATTACACTTCTTACAACGTAAACAATAAAACAGAGATGCAACTAAACGCCGCCAATACATTAGATACATTAGCCAATACAATTAACATACATAATATATTTACAATTATAATATTTGAATCAAATCGTACACACGAACATTCACTAATAACAATCCCGATCGATTTATCCTATTTATCGGGAGGTATGTTAATAGGTGGCAACATTTTGCACACACACATAGACATATTGAGTGACATGATCCGAGTGTAAAACAAAGCGGTCACGCACACAAGCATAGAAGAGCTGGCCTGTTTTTGCGAGCGTATTTCTTATGGCGGCTCTCGACATAGGCGAACGCGTTGGCCAACGCGTCTGCAGACGCGATGGCAGTGCGCTTGCAACGGCGTTTGTGAGTAATCCACACATAGGAAGGTCGTTCAGTATGCTTTGGATCGCGCCAATGTGCGGACGGATTCAAAATGGATGTTGAGTCGCTAACAGCTGCAGCTGTGTATTTATTCACAGCTTATAATTACTTTGTAAATGTGGACAAGAAAAAGTTTTTAAAGGGTATTCTCGAAATAAATAAGTAAAAGGCGAGAAAACGTAACAAACAAAGAAATAAACTCACTTTTACATATTTTATAATATTAAAATATTTTTTTATTTTATTACTTATTATTTATTATATATAAAAATTATTACTTATTACTTATTATAATTATCATGATTAATAATTAATAATATATATATTCATTATTTATTAAATATTTAATTTATTTGTTTTTAGTATATTTTGTTGTTATAGCGACAACAGATATAGGTACATAATCTGTGAAAATTTCAGAAATCTAGCTAAGTATAGCGGTTCTTGAGATACAGCCTGGAGACAGACAGACGGACAGACAGATGGACAGACAGACAGACGGACAGACAGAAATGCAGACAGACGTTGAAATCTTAGCTGTCTTAGTAATAGGGTCCCGTTTTTACCCGTTGGGTACGGAACCCTAAAAACATCGTGAGGAAAATAGAATGTCCAATAACCTTATTTTTTTTGCAACTTTTGATATGATTTTTGGTTCCACAGGCAGTTTTTACTCTGATAGGGTCTATACAGACAGACCGCATTTCAACTGCAATCCAACCGCAAATTGCAGTTCAAGTGCAGTTTGAATGCAGTTGACATGACTGCAATAGAACTGCAAACCAAATGCGCAGTTGGATTGCAGTTCAGTTGCAGTTGGCGTGCAGTCGTGTGAACCGCATACCGACTGCATCCAAACTGCACTGCTACTGATTCCATGCGTGGGAGAGCGGAGCGTGCGGGTGGGTGGGATAGTGCAGTTTGGATGCAGTCGGTATGAAGTTCACACGACTGCAGTCAACTGCAATCCGACTGCGCGTTCGGTTTGCAGTTCTATTGCAGTCGTGTCAACTGCATTCAAACTGCACTTCAACTGCGGTTGAAATGCGGTCCGTCTGTATAGACCCATAGGGCCCAATAAATTTAAATGTTTTCTCGATACTCATATTGTTCGCCATTTCGTCAAGTTAGATGTTAATTCGCCACAAGAAGGAAACGTGCACTCTTCATCGCCGCTCCGGGCGAACTGATCGCGCGGCCTATGTGTGGATGGAGCGCGAAGCTTGCGACAAATGTCCTTTGATCTTTTGCCGACATTTCCGACCCGCGCGGCAAGCTCGCAGACGCGTCGGCCAACGTCTAAATACCTACGGCCAACGCGCGAACGCCCGTTCTACACATTGGGCCAACGCGTCTGCAGACGCGTTGGCCAACGCGTTCGCCTATGTCGAGAGCCGCCATTAGGCGACGGCCGACGCTCTATCTAGTGTAGTATATAATCAAAGGGATATGAAGACGGATTTTTTTAGTTCCCAGCATGAACAATACTGGGAACTAAAAAAATCATAGAAAAAGTTGTTCATTTCGACTGGATCATTTGATGGTTTCAAGGATAACTGTGTTAACACTAACATCTTGTATAGTCATTATGATCTAATACGACAATTAGATCATATAATACGACAAGTTTACATTTTATTCTATGTGGATAACAGCTATCCATATACTATAATAAAAAATGAAGTAATTTGATTAAGTACTTCATTTTTTTAAGATGTATTTCTAATTTTGTAAATATCAAGGAATGAAGATTTTATTGGAGTATCAAAAAAATCTAACTTCTGAGACAAGCTGTAACCATAAACTTTTATTTTATTGTTTTGTGTTTCTATAAGCTTTAATTGAATAATATCATTTATTTACGTCAAGAAACACCTATCCTGGGCTTTGAGACTCAAAATAAAATCTTTAAAGCATCATTTTGCACTAAAGTTTTTTTTGAAGATATCTTCAACCATACTATCTAAGGCAGTTTTAACTTTTAACAACAGAGAATCAAACTTATTCCCGCCATATTTTTTGATTTGTAAATTTTCGTTGTTTCTCGGAAGGCAATTAGCTTGAGGAAAAGTAACTGTGTGGGACAGGTGTGAATATTCGCCAACGACAGTACACTTCAGACACCCGTGTTTCCCGTTGAAGTTGCACACCCCTTCAACAAAGTAAAGAAAATTATATGATGATTATTCAGGAAACGTTGTACCTAGTGTTAATAAACTGTTGTTGTACCATTGGCGCAGTGTAGTGATTTTCAACGTTTGCAACAGTATAAAAACTTTTTATGAAGTTAAGAAGATATTGAAATTTTAATAGTGGCCACTATATAAACTTGCGTGCAAAAAAATCGACCCACCTCTCTCCTTATGATTCAAACGGTAATAACTCAAGAAATATAATTAGTATTAAATAAATGTTGGAATCGTTTTAAAGGTAGTACAATAAGGATTTAATTATTGCTATAGTTATTGTAATTGTAAATTGTTTACTAATTCTACAGCCTTAAAACAAAAACCGGTCAGTTTGGCATACCATTTCAGTAGGCGATTAATGACATCTTTCTTGTAAAAAACACTAACAAATTGATTTCAATAGCTCATAGTGCCACCCATTACCCTAATTTAGGTTTCCATCCGGGTTTTCCTTGACCTTATCAAAGTTATGATGAACTCCTGAGCGATACCATGCCGATCTTCTTGTACAGCCACCTGGAGGTCCTGAAGGGTATCTGCGGCAAAAGTCCGGGCCCTGACCCTCCTTTTGAGTTCTCCCCATAGGTGCTCAATAGGATTAAGGTTAGGACTCCTTGCTGGCCAGTTCAAACCCGAAATTTCGACGTCGGAGAGATATTGACGAACTTTCGCAGCAACGTGCGGTCGAGCATTGTTCTACATCAATATGAAACCTTCATCAACAAAACCAGCACATGGCACCGCATGTTGTCCTAGTACGCCCTGAATGTATCGATAGGTACTCAAAGTGCCAAGGCGTGGCCCGGTTACGAACTCAAGATTGGTTTATGCATCAAAATAAATCTCGCCCCATACAGTCCCCGAACACCTACCAAATGGAAGCCTTTCGTCAATGCACGCCTGCGCAAATCATTCTCCTTATCAACGGTATGTTTTTCTGCGACCATCGTTACCATAAAGACTGATTTAGCTTTCATCAGAAAAGAGCACGACCCGCCATTGCTCCAATGAAAAATCAACATGAGAACGTGCGAAACTAAGCAGCGCTTGACTGTGTGCTGGGGCTAATTTTGGACCGTTAGCGAGTTTTTGTGAAGTCAAACAGCTGCCTGCAAGTCTTCGTCGTACAGTCTACTCAATTTCTCCTCGATGGATCTGGTTAGCTTGAAGGAAGACACACACAACATAGATTGGTCAGCACTGTACTCATCGGAATCGGCTGATACTAAGGTTGAGATGTTTAATACCCAACTTTAATCCCTATATGACAAACATGCTCCTGTAAAGCCAGTTAGGATTAAGCATCTCCCTGCTCCATGGTTGACAGACAGTATTAAGTCCCTTATTAGTGCCAAACATGCAGCTAAGGCGAAATACAAGAAAAGTAATTCGATTGAGCTATCTCGGTAGATAGATATATAAAACTACGAAATCGGTGTAACACTATGTGTCGCGATGCTCAACGCCGTCATATACATTCGTCGATCGAGAATGGCGACCCCACAAAAACTTGGAAGTTTCTTAAGTCTCTCGGCATTGGAAAGAATCAACGCGACTCAGATAACTCTTGCGATATTGATATCAACATAATTAATAAACATTTTACTAGCTCTCCTAACTTAGATCCGGATGTTAAACTGACAACACTAAATAAAATTTCCCTTTTACCGATTTGCAACTCCGAGCAGTTCTGTTTCACCCCATTTACTGAGAGCGAGGTTAAAAGGCATGTCATGATGATAGCTTCAAATTCCGTTGGTGATGATGGAATCAGTCGCAGAATGATTATCCCGATCCTGGACATAATTTCACCAGTCCTATTGCACATTTTCAATTATTGCATATTAACTTGCTCCTTTCCCGATACTTGGAAATCTGCCCACATAATCCCATTACCTAAATCCTCCCGTCCTAAAAATGCTTCAGATTTTCGTCCAATATCAATTCTTCCTTTCCTATCCAAAGTCCTAGAGCGACTCATTCATCACCAACTCACAAAATATATCACTGACAATAAACTACTTAGCGCTTACCAGTCTGGCTTTCGTGCAGGCCATAGTACCACTTCGGCTCTGGTTAAGGTGGCAGATGACATTCGAATTGGCATGGACAATAAGAAGCTTACAATTCTAACTTTGATTGACTTCAGTAATGCTTTCAACTCCATTGACCATGACATTCTTATTGGTCTGTTAGCGTCTTTTAAGCTCTCGCCCTCTGTAATTCAATTACTCCGAAGTTACCTTGAGGGTCGTCGACAGAGAGTCAAAATCTCTGAATCTTTCTCAGATTGGACCAATACTACTGTCGGTGTCCCTCAGGGCGGCGTACTTTCCCCATTACTCTTTGCGTTGTTCATAAATTTCATCACCCTATTCATTACTGCCTGTTTCCACTTATATGCTGACGACCTGCAAATTTATACCCAGTCAACTCTGGATGAATTACCTACGGCCGTAGATGTTATCAACCGAGATTTATCTGCTATATGCAACTGGAGCAGAGAAAATGGACTTCTCATTAACCCTGTTAAGACTCAGTTGATGGTTCTAGGCAGTCCGGGACTCGTATCCAGAGTTGACTGGAGTACTTTACCATCGGTGTCTATTGACGGAGTAAAAATACCATACAGTAGGGTTGTGAAGAATCTTGGCGTGTACTTTGATGAGCATCTATCTTGGTGCCAGCAGCTAAAAGAGATTAGCAGGAAAATATATTCAACGTGGCATTCCCTGAAACGTCTCCGGTATGTACTGCCGGTTCCTACCAAAGTAGCCCTAGCCGAATCTCTGTTCCTCTCTGTCCTCGACTACGCGGATGCTTGCTTCATTAACTTGACCGAAGATCAACTCAATAAACTCGAGCGCCTCCAGAATCTGGCAATTAGGTTCATCTTTGGCTTACGCAAGTATGACCGCGTATCAGAGTATCGCAATAGGCTTAAATGGTTGCCCATCCGTCTTCGACGAAATTCTCGTGCACTTTCCTTCCTTTACACCATCCTATTTGATCCCAACAGTCCTAATTACCTAAAAGAGACCTTTAACTTCCGTTATCCCGACAGACACGAGCTGCGTTCCTCTAAAAATCTCCTTCTTGATATCCCCATTCACCACAGCAAGTACTTCCACTCTTCCTATTCCATACAATCCGTCTTACTTTGGAACTCCCTCCCTGCAAGATTAAGACTCTCAAAAACATTAGGAACATTCAAGTCCTCCCTTAAAGAATATTACCTCAATAAGTGTTCGTAATTTATATTACGACATTAATTAATTTGGAACTGTACATTATAATTTCATGTGTTATGTAATATGTTACTTTGTTATATATATATATATATATATATATATATATATATATATATATATATATATATATATATATATATATATATATATATATATATATATATATATATATATATATATATATATATATATATATATATATATATATATATATATATATATATATATATATGTATTAAGTATACTATATTATTTAAATTTTCTAATATTATAATTATTATAAAATAGTTATTTTATTATACTTTGTATGTATAGTATTGTAAATTATCTATTATGTACTTATCTATTTATTAGGATAGTATTTATAGGTATTTATATATTTTTATTATTATAATCACCATTATTATTTTTATTCTTATTACCTATAGTTAAATACTTTTAGCACAACACCCTCTTTCCAGCAATTTGTTCCTTTCTTCCAAAGGTTGCCTGGAAGAGATTGCAATTTTGTAATAAGGCCGCCTTTGTGCACTCTCTTCATTTTATAATGTTCTTTATTTTATGTGTGTGTTTGTAACTGTGATGTGCGCAATAAAGTATATTCATTCATTCATTCATTCATTCATTCAATTACTGTAACTCATCCGACTTCTCTTGGCCGTCGTTGCACTTGAACTGAAATGAGATGTCGATTCCGCAAGGACGTTGACACCTTAAAACGGTCATCACGTTCAAATGTAGCCCAATGTCTTCCTGAACATGGTCGCATGGTAAAGTTTAGAGTCTCTAGAATACTTCGGTATACTCTTGTAACCGAAGTTCGACTTAAATTAAGACTTCTAGCCACAATTCGTTGTCTAAATTCAGCTCTTAGCAAAGCCCTTGCTTGAGAGGCTTTATTTGAAGTAATATCCATTTCGCCACAAAGAAATTACGTTAAAAATGAAGTTAAATGAACAATAAATCAATAAAAATCGAGACAAAACAAAAACAATAAGATTTGACCGATTTTTCAAACAGAACAAAACCGTTCAATTAACGATTAAAAAACTGAGTGATGGGGGTGCTTAGTGATTTGTGTCGTTTGTAGTCAAGCATGTTGGAAATAAAAATGTAGATTAAACGTACACATTCCCTATCATATTAACTCGCATTATTAATAAAAAGAAATAATAAATAACTATAACTTTTTAAGATATAGCGACTTGAATAGAAATGCGCGGGGTGGGTCGATTTTTTTGCACGCAAGTGTATATATTCATTACAAATAATTGCAATATACTAAAACATCTTATTTAACTTTGACGCGTTTTCCATTCGTAAGTTGAATACCATTTCAAATAATCTTATTTATCTCTGTAACAAATTGATCTAAGTAAGCATTTAAATCTCTTGGTTTGCCTTTTCCAGCATAATATATTGCCTATTATGATTGGCTTGAAACAAGTTTTTTCAAAAAATGATCAAAATTGTTGTTTAAAATTGGCCACAATTCCAACTTTGAACTTTTAAAAATTGGCAAGCCATCTAAATTTTCATTCAAAGATAATATACCTATTTTCTGGTACATCATACCATTTGTCTAAAATGTTTACTGAAGGACTTTCCAATCCATTATGCTTATATTCACCATAGTCGCTTATTGCAATAATATTAATTTCTCTTGGTGTACGCAGCAAAGTCCTCGTATCAACGGGCATTAAATTTGGTATTGCATTTGATGCGGTGAGCCATTCATCTCGGATGTTTTCTTTTTGAAGCTCCACGATAATGTTGCCTTCCCGATCTCCTCGTCCCTTCAGCCTGCGAGTAGGTTTTATGCCAGTTATGGAGACAATTAGGTTTTAAACAAGATTTTCAGTAATTGATTTTATGTTTTCAGTGGTGTGGTTGTATTTAACGTTGTATTTAATATACCATATTATATACCATAATATTATAATTGTTGTATTTAATATGCTCGATAGGCCATTCAATGCTACCAAAGAGATATTAAAAGATGCCGCTTATTTTCTTATTTCGTCGCGACCATAGATATCAGAAAATCTCTATGGTCGCGACATTTAAGAGTTTATTTTCTGTTCATTCATTTAGCTTTAATTCTTCAACTGTATTACTCATATTTGGGGAATTCAATTAACTGCATTCCATGGTATTTGGTGTCACAAAAGTACCTGAAATACAATTATCAACATACACATCGGAATTATGTTCATTATTACAACATATCAGTCTGAAAATGGGATTAGATTAGGAGCTGTTATAATATGACAGCTAAGTGTAAAGAAATGAGCTGTATAATCGTGTGAGTACCACTATTTGGCTGTTTTTTTATGAATTGCGCCCTCATAACTTATATACATTATGACATAAAACGATGTTAGTAAAATCTTACTTAGCGTTTGTGCGAACCTGGGGGTCATGCCATCAGCTTTTAAATAATATTAAAACCAAAGCTTTTATCGCTGTTACATTCTCAGTAAATTCTGAATGGGACATTATACTGACCCTAAACTATTATCACTTGGTTTTATACAGCCTGTATACGGTAATCGGTATACCGTGTGTATTGAAGTTTTTGAAACAGAAAGCAGTGCTCTCGGCCAATCAAGTTGTCTGCTTGCACTGTCTACACGGTAGGTGTGCTCGTGGCATTAGTAATATTATTAATTTTCAGATGGAGCACAAGTTGGTGGGTGTCGTCCTGATGATGATCTTCCACAAGTCAGTGGCGTACGAGCCTAGTCCTGACGGGGGGTACCCGGCCGGCTTGGTGCCCAATTGTGAGTAGACTGTCCATAGTCCATACTACTCGTAAATGCAAAAGTGTGTCTGTCTCTCTGTTACCTGTTCACGCTTAAACTGCTAAACCGATTTTCATTAAATTTGGTATGCGGATATTTAGTGTCCTGGGAAAGGACATAGGATAGTTTTTGTTGCCGAAACATGTACGGTTCCCGCGCGATAAACGAATTTTGGCGCAACGGAGTTGCGGGCGTCATCTAGTAATTATATTATACTAGCTGTCCCGGCAACGTTGTTTTGCCATATAGAGTATTTCGCCCATATTATTTTATTGAAGTGACTAAATAAATATGGCACCATGGCAACGTCCATCGCTATCCCGTCGCAAAAACAATGGTCGCCGTCAGTCTCGAGTTTACTATTTAACTTAATTAACCATAATAGACATATTATGACATAACTACATTACTATATTAAGGTGTTCCCTCACCGGGAGTATTTACGTGTAATGTAACACTAGCTGTTTGCTTATACCTACGAGCACCCTTATACCTACGAGGGATAGTGTTATTTACACCCAAACTTTAAACATCAAAATGCCAAAATAAACTAATATTAATATGAACAATAATTTTTATAACATTATTAGATGAGCTGGTGAACATCATATTATCACTTCTCTCCTAATTTTAGATATTTTAAACCTTTCCAAGACTTCCACCAACATTTCATGACTAAAATAAACCAAATCAGTTTAGCTGTTCTCAAGTTGTAGCGAGACTAACAACATTTTAAAATCATTTTTATATAAATAGATGTTGCACATCGTTTTTTACAAACACCGAGTGTTTTTGTTGCAAGCATAAAAAATTCGCCAGTATTGATGTGAACAACTTTTTTACCATCTAAAAATATTAATGTTGTCATGTGTAATCGTGACTGTACAGCAGGTAATGCATTTACCTTATTTGTGCTTTAAAGTGTTATTAATCACGAAAATCACTTAGGCGATGACTAGTAGGTGATGCTTAGTTGTTGGTTGCTGCACCTTTGAAGTAGGTATTAAGTATTATATTATGATTGATTTCTTTGCAGAGTGGAGTGCAGGGTGACACTTCAGCTGCTAAAAAGACCACTCCTATTATTATTATTCTAATTTCTAATTCAGAGGCACATTTCTACAAAATGATTAAAAAGAAAAGAACAATAACACAAAACCACGCCAATCAATTAATTGTTGATTAAAAAAAGGGGAGATTGTTAATTACGCGGATATAATTAGGTAACAAAATATAACAATCAACTTTTATTTGCGTACTTTTAAAAGCTTTTATTTAACTTGCTCTGTATCTGTAAGTAAGTACGTTCGGGTGAAATTTTGGAACTCAATTTTGAAGTAGATATATTTAACCGATGGAGCTGAAATTTTGCATCCACGTTTAGTTTGGATGACAATGCATTTTATGCAGTTCTACAATATGGATATTAAATGAAAGGGCCACAATAGACATAACGACCAGTAGTTCGACTGCAAAGAAACGGACAGGTTTCAATATCTGTCAAATTCGTCGGGTTTCACTAGGATTATGAACGGAATGTGCCTCACGCTGGCCAATATTATAATTTATTTTTAAATATTTAAAATAAAGATTTCAAAATTGGATTCTGACAATTTTAATCGCAAGTGCCAAAATACAAACAACAATACGACCAAAGAGGAACACGTCCAGCGAATATGTCATAGTTTTAAATTCGTAGGTAACAAGTTAACCCTAGCGACGATTTTCGTCATAATACGTCAAATTTAAAAATTTCAACATCAGTTCTAAGTCCGCATACTCTATCATTCTGTCTACTCTGAAAGGGCTTTTTGAGAGTAACTCGAAAACGAATGTAATGTCATACTACATCCAATATGGCGGCTTATCCAAGATAGAGGTATACTTATTTTTAATGCACTTCTGCGATATGGGTATCAAATGAAAGAGCTCATTGAGAGTAACTCGGAAAATGTCATTTTTCATCCAATATGGCGTCTTATTCAAGATAGGGGAAAAAAGTTATTTTTAATGCACTTCTGCAATATGGGTATCAAATGAAAGGGCTCATTGAGAGTAACTCGGAGACGAATGTAATGTCATTCTACATCCAATATAGCGGCTCATCCAAGATAGGGGAATATAGTTATTTTTAAAGCACTTCTGCAATATGGGTATCAAACAAAAAGGCTCATTGAGAGTAAATTAAAAAGTCGTGTCGTATCCTGTCGTGCCGTATCGTGTCGTATCGTAACATGACGTGTCGTGTCGTGTCGTGTCGTGTCGTGTCGTGTCGTGTCGTGTCGTGTCGTGTCGTGTCGTGTCGTGTCGTGTCGTGTCGTGTCGTGTCGTGTCGTGTCGTGTCGTGTCGTGTCGTGTCGTGTCGTGTCGTGTCGTGTCGTGTCGTGTCGTGTCGTGTCGTGTCGTGTCGTATCGTGTCGTGTCGTGTCGTATCGTGTCGTGTCGTGTCTTGTCGTGTCGTGTCAATCATGCAGACTTAAGAAATCCAGTCAGAGATTTAACTAAAAAACAAAAAATAAATTATAACAAATATGAAAAGCTTTTATTATCATGCAAATTGTATAGTATATTGAGGTTATAACTTAATAGTTAGATTTTTAAATGGAAATTTATTTTCTTCTTTTTAGAGAAAGTATTTAAATAAAAGCTTTTTTTCAAAAAGTTTTTTGCTTATTTTTTCCTAAATAATTACAGTATTGACTTATAAGCGAACAGTAATTTACAGAGGAATATAATTAAGATGCTGGAGTTTTAGGAGCTATTATTTGAAAATGTATACTAGACTAGATGACGCGCGCAACTCCGTTGCACCAAAATTCACTACACTTTCGCATTTATAATATTAGTATGGCAGTATGGATATTCAAGGAAATTCCTCTTGGCTTTTTCTTTTAAGGAACGTCATAATACAGTTAAGAATTCCATACGGTTTTCTTTTATTAGAATTTGACCTTTGAAGATTGACAAGATTACCTGCTTATCAAATTAATGATAGCAATATGGTGGTGAGAGCGATATATGACGCTAAATGTAACTGAATCTCAGGCTGCATCTAGGCCCTGATTCACAATACGCGATTCTAATCGGATTAGGAAATTCACCGCGTGACATCCAATAAACGCTATCCACGCTAGGCACTGAAAAATAAATAAATAAATAACCCTGCTAGTCGACAAGTCTCCCTGGCACAGAATATATATTGGTACAAGTACCTAAGGGTCAATTTATATTAGCGCATCGAAGTGAATTACCAAAACTGAACATAACAAATTAAACCATAACTCGAAAGCGTTAACGCACACATTTGTTATGTTTAGTTTTGTTTTGGTAATTATCTTCGATACGCCTCGACTTTGCGCTAGTATAAATTGACCCTAAGAGCTGATCAATACCAATTCCAGGTCCAGGAGTGCTGAAGAACGCGACGCTGAAGTCGGAGAACCTGCCACTGCTGCAGGTGGTGGTGCACCGGCTGGCAGACGGCAAGCCCGAACGCACCAGCCTGCCCATCGCCACTGCGCACAAGACCATCGCCAAGAATAAATACCTCGGTAACACCTATATTATACTGTGGTGGTACCCACAATAATTAGTCTCACAATCCTGGGGCCGTACCAAGAAACCGTTCTGAGACTCAAACAATCGTACGAGAATGCCGCGTCCTTATTATTTATAAACCGGGTTTTTCGGGTGAAAATGGATTTAAACCCGAGTAAAAACATATATTTTGTATTCAAACGTCAAAAAATAATCGGCCAAGTGCGAGTCGGACTCGCGCACGAAGGGTTCCGTACCGGTATAGAGCTTAAGGCGAGGATAAACCCCAATTTGTCCGTGACTCCCGGTTTACCTAGTTCCAATATAATAACGAAGTGTTAAAAATGTGAGATATAAAGCACAATATTTAAAATACCTTAAACCATAAACATTTTAATCAAATCAAATCAAATCATTTATTTCGGGCATCAGTGGCCCATATAACAAATACCTTAAATCTAACATACATATCAATTATATAATAAATACCTTAAAACATACATATTTTATATATATTCTTAAATACTAACACTGTCACGTTTTGCCGGCGACTCGCTTCGTTCCGGAGTCTCCCCCGGAACCTCCGATAGACTACATCCATCGGCCAGAACTCCGGCGCCTCGAAAGTCGACAGAAGATGCGTCGGTACTCTCACCACAAAGGAGCTAAAGTTAACCTTGTGGCGAGACTGCAGACGCTCAACCCTCAGGCGCAGTGTTGTCTTCTTCTGGATGTAGTCCACGACGTCCTCGACCTCCATGGACCAGTGCAGGCGGGATATGTACAGGGGCGTCGCGGGGACCTCGCTCCGCAGACGCAGCTCAGGTACATATGGTGCGGTGCCGCGATGGTTGCGGGCGGCGGGCTTCTTCTTCCTCCTCTCCAGTATGAAGCCCTCCTCATCGCACCTCCTGCTCTCGTCCTTGCCGAGCCGAGAAGACTCCACCTTGCGGCTCTTCGTAGCCTTGCGGTTCTCCTTAGTCTCGCGACTCTTCGGAGCCTTGCGGCTCTCATTATCCCCATTAGTTTTCGCCCGCAGGGAAGGTGCGGGGCGACCAGCAACAGTCGCAAAGTTTTGCTGAGTCGCCTGTGGACTCGGCGTCGGCGCAACCGGGAGGGGAACGCGGGCGGGGACGGCAGCGGCGGTGTCCGTTGACCCGTCCGATGATAATGCTGATGGGCTAAACGTGCTCGCTTGTGCGCCTCGACGTATAGTGACGTAAGCATCAGGTGACCTACATATTGAATTACCACTTTTTAATTTCGATAATTCAATACGTAAGTCACTAATCGTAGACTCTGATGCCTGCAATCTATATCGAAATCCGGCCAGTTCCTCCTTCAGGAACTTGATGTCCTTCAGTAGGCTGACGACGTCGACGTGGTCCAGCGTAACGGGCGGCAGCTTGTGCAGTTCCTTTGCCACAAAAGCCGGCACCTTGTCAGGATCCGTCTGCTTCAGCAGGGAGATGATGTCCTGCACGCTCCTTTCCGTTCCGTCTCTTCGGCGCGACGGCATGTTCGCGCTCTGTCCGAGCGTCTCGTACAGCAGCTGCTTGCCCATGCAAATCTCCTCGCTGGAGAAGGAGGACTTGCAGATCTGCATGATGCTGACCTCATCCATAGTGTCGATGGCGTGCTGGATAAACGCCAGCAACTCGTTGGCCACGAGCGCCATGGTCACGTGCAGCGGCAATGTGCCGCGCGATTCGCAAAAATATTACTTTTGCTGCGTGTGAAACGCGGAGCACGACCGGTCGCTAGCTCGACACATTACACACTCTTAATAAAACTTTGGCTGTAATTAATTTACAAACTCACCTCCGATAAAAATCTATTTCATCGAAATATAAGTATTAACTAGGATAATTATACATTTTATTTGAATAAATTGTTATTCAATCTATATTAAAATCTCCTTAACCAAACAAATTTGTTTCTTAATGTTTATTTCCAAAGATATTTAAAAAAAAAACATGAAAAATAGAGAAGATCCGCCCGAGTAACTACAGTTTTATGCTAAGCTAAAATGAATCTTGTTGCGATGCGTATACTCTTGGTCTTCGGTTGTGTGCAAGGTTATCGTTTTGGATTGAGATTAATCCCCGCCTTAAGTAGACAAAAATTGTGTTTTTTTGCATGGGAAATTAAATATTTTTTTTTTTATTAATTTTTAAAGTACAAATACAATTAAGGATTTTGTAAAATTTCAAGTGCCTAGCTGTTGTACCATTATTGCTTATGAGCAAACAAATCTTTATTTTATTTATTTATTTATTAAACAAACAAATTGTATGGTAAATAATTATTAACTTTATTTTATTTTTAGTATTTGTAGTTATAGCGGCAACAGATATACATAATACACAATCTGTGAAAATTTCAGAAGTCTAGCTATAGCGGTTCTTGAGATACAGCCTGGAGACAGACAGACAGACGGACAGACATCGAAGTCTCAGTAATAGGGTCCCGTTTTTACCCTTTGGGTATGGAACCCTAAAAATGATTTTTAAAGATCGAAAAAAACATGATTTCAGTTTAAACCTAATATTTTTAGCTGTATCTTGTTTGCCATTAAGGAGATAAATAAATTAAACCAAATAAGTGATTCATGTATTTGTATTAGAATTAAAATATGATACTTATTGTGAAAATCGAGGTAAAATAAAATAATTTTAGAAGAATTAGAATCGGTACTTGCACAACATTGTCCACAACTTATGAATTCTACAAAACTTGTTGTTGTTGCTTCAATTGGAGACGGTGCATCTTCTTCAATTTCTGTTATTTCAACAGGCGAACTTCCATGAAGAGTTTCTTCGCTCATTGGCTCGTCTGTCGTCATTTCATTCATCACCTTTCTGTGCAATATGTTCCAGTTGTATGCTAGAAACGATTACGTCTTATATTGTGTACTTGGACACTAAATGTACGTTATGTTGCTGCAGACGTACATGGTGCCGTAAGTACTCTTGAAGCCACTTTGCTTAATTGTGTCGAACTGCATATTCAGAGTTACAGTTTCGTCTACTGCTAAAGTCTGTAAAGCAGCTTTATTAACTCTTCATTGCTGTTACTATACTTCCCCAGCGTGTTTTAGCAGGTAGTAGGTATAAGTTTTTCTCCGTACCTCTTTACCTTTATAATTTTTGTAAGCTGCGCGCTAAGTATTTGACTTTTTTAATACTTTTTATGGAATTAACTGCCTCATCTATGAATTGTTTCATATTTTCAGATTTCGCTCAATACGCACAACAACCCGGAGAAGTAATAAATGCATATTTTTTTTTAATAATGTCAAAAGCTTTTTGCATATTTTTGGCATGATCACCTATGATAACTAAAAATTTATTTGTACCATATGTTTTCATAACATTTTCAATTTCACCAGCGATATATTGGCTGGTATGTCGATTAGCTTCAGTATTCAAACTCTTGATGAAAACTGGTTGAGGCTTTGATATTACGAAATTTATAATACCTTCCATGCGTAAATTACTCCAACCGTCGCACTAGAGATGTAGATAATTTGCTAATTGCAATTCTTCACTTAAATCCATTCGCATCTCATTATAAATTTTATCCAAATACTTGGTAGCCAGTGCTTTCCGAGATAGCATCTTAAATTGCAATTTCTCAAAAACATTTACCCAAAGTGGGTACTCGACCATAGATAACGGAGTGGCTGTTACAAAAAGTGCTTTAGAAAATTCCACAGCAAGGTCGCTCTCATTCAAGTTGGACCTGTCGTCTTCTTGTAATATACTCGTACTCGGGCCTGGCGTAGGAGGCTGCGATTCAGTACTAATATTACTAGCACTACTACCTTCTTGTACTGCTTGAAAGTTACCAGACGTGCCCGTCTTGCTACACTTACTCAATAGCAATATCTTCATATCGTCGTCTTTCTGGCTAAGTGTCGTAACTGGAAAGTATTACTTTTGCAGGGCAACTGTTTTTCGATTGAGTGTTATGTATTTTGTCTTATCGATTTCCTATTTTTAGGTTCATCAACCAACTATTGACTGAATTTAGATCCTTTGGGCTATCTGTATGCTTTAATATGAATCGCAAAGGCTTTAAAAACTTAGTTAAGCTCGAACAAAGCAGATACGTCACTTTGTGAGAACTTTGTTTTACATTTCTGTGTAAGTAGTCAGTTACAGCGATAATTCTATAGATGTTATCAAATTAATCTAAGTACATTCTATTTGAAAATATATATTTGTAACTTAGAAACATATTAATTATAACAATGAAATGAACAGTCTTAATAAAATTAATGAACTACTAGAAACTTAGCACGTCTTGTTTAATATAATTATCACAACCATGACACGATCAGTCTCGAATTTAATTAAAGTAAAGTAACGTAAGAACAACTTTTAAGAGTCACATTTCTTTACAGAAATTTCTACCATTTTTTTTCCAGTTTATTTCTTGTCCTTCATTGTTTTTCCGTACTACAAGCAAGCGAAGATTGATTGATTACTTTTTAAAATCCAGAAAGTCATAATATCCAAATATATTCACTTCATAGGGCTTGCTTCTTCTACCCAATTTTGAATATTGGATGTAGCTGGCTTGGTACAATAATGTCATCACTTTTCTTAAGAGCGTTTCCAATAATAATAATAGCTCCCACACCGGTTTCGGTGACGGTGGCCGGTTTCATTGAAACCAGGCCAGCTACGCAGAAGTAATTTTATAGTGCCAAGTGTGTGCGCAGTAAACAAGAGCACTCTATTCTTTTACTCTCATAACCCAGTGGGACGGAAGACCGACACGACCGGCGAGAGATCAGGCGCAGGACCGACTTTTTACATGCCCATCCGACGCATGGATCATCTTACTTGTCAGAGAATCAGGTGATCAGCCTGCATTGTCCTAACCAAACTTGGAAATAACATTTTTCCAACGCGGGAATCGAACCCACGACCTCCGAGTCAAGAGCCGCGCTCTATACCACTAGACCACGGAGGCGTATCCAATAGTGCAGCTATGCACGGAATCCCCCTCACTTTGCCCGTGTTTAGGTACCGAAAATCGTATAGTAATTTCCTGTATATCTTGAGATATTTTGACAGTGTATAAGAGAGTTGAAGCTATAATGGAGATTTTATTCTGACCACTGCACCCATCAGCAAATAATTATTCGGTACGAGTATGAATACCTTTTAATATGTCCTGTTTTTTGAGGAAATCATACAACCCAGTTGAAATTTCAGAACTGTCGTATGTACATACTACAGTTAGCATTACTTTTTTCTCATACAGTGACAGATAAGCGTTTTACAATAATGTGATATCTCTTTAACGGTAGAAGATACCGACATCGATACGATTGTTAGAGAGAACGTATGCAAAAAGAAGCTACGATTTCGAAGGTAGTATCAGTGTAGTTACGACAGTTTGTTAGATACTACACTTAGCCAGGAGGGTGACGATATGAGTTTTTACAACTGGTGGAGTCTTCAAACAGGCAACAAGATGTTGAGTCATTTTGGCAATGTTACTGTATCGGTATGACTTGTCGCAGAATTTGCATCTAACCGATTTGTTGGTAAGCTCGCGATAATGTCGCCATACGCGCTAGTCTTTCAGCCTATTGAAACTAAAACAAACATAAGGATTTAATGGTTTTACTATATTCAATCGACTACATTGATCATATGATGACTTTCTTGCCTACGCCGCGGAGGTTGCGGGCACCAGGGTGCAGGAAAAATATTAAATGTGCGGTGTCGGGAGTTATTAAGGGGGCGACTAACCCAAAATTTCCAAGATTTTATAATTCATTTTTATACTTAAAAGTAAGCCCCGAATTGTTTAATTTCTAAAATTACATACTACATTATATTTGCGAGAATTCATTGAGAAACCGACCTAGCGGATTTTTAAAATGTTGTATATTTATCGAGTTATTGAGAAAAACTAATTTGGCCATGAATCCGCGTCGTCCTTTTTCACCTGGCATATGAAAGACGGGCGTGAGTGTGAAGAGAGAAGGACGATGTTTGATTTTTTGGGTTAGTCGCCCTCTTAAGCTACGTCAACGTCTCGATACTACATTGCTATTGGTCAAACATAAAGCTTGTAGGACTTATCAATCCCCTGCATCTATGAATTTGGAGAAACGGAGAACCAAATCAACATCTGGTTGTAAAGACAATGACTGCCAGCTCTTTTTGTTGTAACATTAATTTGTTGCTTTGTTTAGGCCAAACAATGGACTTTTTTACGGTTTCGTACCAAAAGGGTAAAAACCGGACCTTATTACTGAGACTTCGATGTCTGTCCGTCTGTCTGTCTCCAGACTGTATCTCAAGAACCGCTATAGCTAGACTTCTGAAATTTTCACAGATTGTGTACTTATATCTGTTGCCGCTATAACAACAAATACGAAAAATAAAATAAGTATTTAAGGCCCCCCTTAAATATTAACTTTATTTCATTGGTAGATCCGCCATCTGCCTTTCAATAAATTTCCCTGATAGTACATTGTGACAGCATACTGTATGCTGTTTTTATGTCCAATATCGTATAACGTGGGCATAAGTGGGCACTTGTTACAATATGTCCTCGACTAAATCGAAAATCAGTTAAAGTTATTTGCTTAACCTTGTAGTAACAAGAAGCATCTTTTCATCAAATTCTATTAGTTTTACACCTACGTATACGAGCGTCAGAAGGTTTTCATACTACGATGCGACTGCAGTCCGATCAGAGATAGGGCCAAAACAATATCCGCGTTGCGGCACCACACCGCCGCAATGGGCGGCAAAAAAATTCAACAGGCATATAAAAAAAAGTAAAGAATTTCGCCAATTTTGGCGTTGTGGTTCCGCAACACGGTTATATGTTTTAATGAAGGGATCATTTTCACAGGAACTCCAATGTAAAATGATGGGCAAGGCACAATCTTGTACTTAGCCGAAATCTACTTCTTCTCTCCGAAACGTACAATCTTGTTCTTATCTGAAATCTTCTTTTCTTAATATTTTAAACATCAATAACAGGCTCCTTCAAAAATGTTTATAAATCGAATATTATATCAGCATATTTTATTATTTGGTTGGACGTCCAAGAAAAATGCATTCATGTAAGCAAACCTCTGATGCATCATCGCAACTAAATCGCAGTTTCCTTGTGGATTCGCAGTAATGTGTGGAAGCCTTCACCAACAAAGAGATTCCAGATAGTTCCTGAATATTTTATATGCACGCTCCACACTCCACAGCTTACTTTAATTACTAGATTTTCTTAGGCGTTAAATTAGGTTATACGTGTGAGAACCATGCTTCGGCACGAATGAGCCGGCTCGACCGGATAAATACCACGTTCTCACAGAAAACCGGCGTGAAACAGCGCTTGCGCTGTGTTTCGCCGAGTGAGTGAGTTTACCGGAGGCCCAATCCCCTACCCTATTCCCTTCCCTACCCTCCCCTATTCCCTTCCCTACCCTCCCCTATTTCCTTCCCTTTCCATCCCTACCCTCTACTTTTACCCTATTTCCTCTTAAAAGGCCGGCAACGCACCTGCAGCTCTTCTGATGCTGCGAGTGTCCATGAGCGACGGAAGTTGCTTTTCATCAGGTGACCCGTTTGCTCGTTTGCCCCCTTATTTCATTAAAAAAAAAGGCTTTTCGGGCTAGTTCCCGAACGGATGGTAGGCATTTTTTTAATTTCCGACGAAAACTACTGCTTGTCTGTGTGTGTGCCTGCCCGTGGCATCGTAGCATTATATATATCGTAGCGTAGATGTGATGATTTTAATCTAGTTTTTATCCTTACTTCTTAGTTTTTATTTTATTTCTTAGTTCATGAAGCATGATAATCAGTTCCTTTCACTACTGAAAAATATTGTAATTTATTTAGAATTTCTTTATTTACAGTTAGACTTATCGTTCTAAAAGACCGTACAATACATTTTTATATCGAATTGTAACACAAGTCTATCGTATCCCACGAATAACAAAAACTAAGGAAGAGTAACTCCGTCAAAAAAATTGCACCAAGAGGCTACAAAATGTGACCCGAATAGATGCGTATGCATGTATTCGGTACACAATTTTGTGTCTTAATACAAGTGACAATAATGTTGTCAACGATTTTATTTCATAAAGAGTGTTAGTGTTTCGTAGCTATTGTTATATTGTAGTGTGCGATAAGGAACCAAATTTGAAACGGTTGAAGTATGGGAGTGACGTTTCCTTAGTTTTTTTATTCGTAGATCGTATCTCATTCCAGACTACAACAAGAAGACGGTGGTGTACATATCGGGTTTCCTGGACAACACCATGTTCCCGCACTCGATGGCGATGGCCAACGCCTACGCCCGGCGAGGGTACAACGTGCTGGCTATAGAGACATTCTATTTCTTCACATATATTTATCCCAAGTGAGTCATTTTCCAAACCATAGATTTATCCCAAGTGAGTCATTTTCCAGACCTTAGATTTATTCCAAGTCATTTTCCAAGCCTTAGGGCACCCACACATAGCTGCGAATTCGCATCACATCGCAAATATCTGCGACATCTTATCCTACTAATATTATAAAGGCGAAAGTTTGTTTGGATGTATGGATGTATAGATGTATGGATGTATGGATGTTTGTTACTCTTTCACGCAAAAACTACTGAACGGATTTTAATGAAACTTTACAATAATATAGCTTATACATCAGAATAACACATAGGCTACAATTTTGACCGAGTTTCAAAATGGGGGAGGTGTTATGTTTGTTTTCTTATGTTCAACGATTACTCCGCCGTTTGTTAACCGATTTTCAAAATTTTTCTTTTGGTATATAGGGGCACATCCCAATTTGGTATTATATTCACAAAAGTGGTGATCTGATGAAGGATCCATAAGTAATCGAGGGAACTGCTCAAAATTTATAGGGAAACATGTGGTGACTTCGGTTTCGTGAGAAGTATTCTAAGCATATGCTACCAACAAGTAAGATTTTGCACCGAGGTATACCTGGTATACCGTGGTTCGGAAGGTGCTGAGAGAACTCCTGATTCTTTATAAATACAAGTTTGGGAGTTTCGGCGTTGTTTTAAGAACGGAAAGCATATGCTACTATGCAAATTATATACATCATCATCATCATCATCATCACTACCATATTATACCATGCATCATCCCATGGTTATCAAGCGATAATTTAAAAAATCTATACCTACTTACCTAATATTATAAACCTAAAGAGTATGTTTGCTTAAACGCGTTAATCTCAGGAACTATAGGTCCGATTTAAAAACTTATTTCAGTGTTAGATAGCTCATTTATCGAGTAAGGCTATACATTATCACGCTAAGACTAATACGACCGAAGAAACTCAGGAAAATGTGGGAAAAACGTGGGAAATATTAGAAATTACGAACTACTGGAGCAATTTTTATGGCAATATTTGGCACAGATATAGAGTAGACCAGGTGAAGGGAGTAGGGACATAAGCTATTTTTTATGGGAAAATGTACGGTTTCCGTAAAATTCCTAATTTACGCGGGCGAAGCCGCGCGGGACATCTAGTATGTAATATTTCCAGAACTGCTTAATTTTCGTATATGTTAAGTCTGTAATTTTTGTCTGTTTGAACAAATGTGGCAAATTACAAGTGTATGTATGTATGTATGTTTTTATGTTTGTGTTCGCATATCTCCGGACCATTCCATTCCGATTTCAGTAATTCTTTTTTTGTTGTACTAGGTATTGCTCAACTTAGGGAATAGTGCAAGTTTCATCAAAATCAGTTCAGTAGTTTGGGATATACGGAGTTTCAATTCTTAATTACGTACAATTTTGAAGCCGGTTTTATCTTTTTAAAATACAGTTATATTCAATATGCCTACAAGCTACAATTAATTAAGTAAGTTTCAATATTGAAGGTTTACCTATATATATTGACTGTCTCATAGATGTTGTTTAGTTGATTTAGAGATCGTAATAAAAGTTTGTAATTTCGTGATTTATTTCTTACTTAATAATTTGTGGACTACAAATAATTATTTAAGTTTAAGGAATGTCTCAAATGTGTAGTTCGAAAACGGATGAGAATTCGGAAAAGGTATCTAAATCAAAATTATAGAGAATTTAATAAATTTTTTTTTCAGCGTTGAATGTTTTTTGCGACAATGCATCGTTTTTTAGTTATTAGCCAAAAACCAAAAATTGAGACTATTGTCACTCTCCTCTCACTCCAGCTCACCTCCTAGACTTCATGACCTTTAAGTATGTTTTGACCCTAACCACCCTGAACATGGGCGTACCCAGGTTCTGGGCCAGGGGGGGGCAAAATACCCAGGTCTGGGCCAGGGGGGGGGGGCAAATAACCTAGGTTCTGGGCCAGGGGGGGGGGAAACAGATTTTTTATAAGCTAGGAGTATATAAGAATAAAAAAAATATAATTTTTAGTTGTGTAAATATTGTATTGCAAACAAATGGCAAAAATTCGTTTTCTTAATTTTTGATTTTAATAGATAAAAGTACTAGATAATATACTTAGTAGGGACGTCAACATGTTCCGGGGGGGGGGGGGGCAGCTGCCCCCCCTGCCCCCCCCTCGGTACGCCCATGACCCTGAATAAGTTCCAGCAGAAATCTCTTAGGTTCCCGCTCACGCATTCTACAACTACTTTATTGACTGAACTGTTGTAAAAAATAATGATTTCTTAATTATTTCACAGATAACAATAATTAGACCAATCAATCAGTCTTTGTTTTACTCGACTAGATCAAAACTAGAGTAATATATAAAATAAACAAATACTAACTCCCTAATAAATAATTAAATGATTTATTATGAAGTTAAGTGTTTGTTTATTGTATTTGACAGTGACTCCCAGTGGCCTTTGCATACACGACCGGTCCGTCGCTCTCTCACGAGTTCACGACTCACTCACTCTTTCGTTCAATTTTGGGTTGCTCGGACCTTCGGCAAAGCTTCGGCTTCGGCCGGGTTTTAGGCCGAAGCCGAAGGTTTCGCCGAAGATGGTTTTTTTGGCCGAAGGCGGCCGAAGCCGAAGCCGAAGCTTCGGTCGGACACTAGCTACGAGCTACTTTTATATTGATAAGTACATAGTGACTATTAGTGACTATTAGTCACCTAAAAATTACATTACGATGCGATGCGATGCGATGCGAATTCGCAGGTGAATTTCCGATCCTTATCGCAAACGACTGCAACAGACAATTTCTTTTTATATTATAATAAGGGGACAAACGAGCAAACGGGTCACCTGATGGAAAGCAATTACCGCAACATAAGAAGTGCAGGTGCGTTGCCGGCCTTATAAGGTAGGCCATACACGGGACAATAATGAAATTATCGTATCGATTTATCTCCTCGATATCGAATCGAACGACAAATCGTACGTGTGTAGCAATATCGCAAACGATTTTACGTTCAAAAGACCGATTGGATGATTTTCTTGACGATCCATCGAAACGACAAATTGTCCCGTGTATGGGCACCTTCAGAGGGAATACGCTCTCTTCTTGAAGCTTTGCGGGTCGTATTGGTCCGGAATTTAAAAATGCCACGTTATGACCTACTAGATGACGCCCGCAACTCTGTTGCGCCAAAACTCGTTTATCGCGAAGGGACCGTACATTTTTCCGGGATAAAAAGTATCCTATGTCCTTTCCCGAGACTCAAAGTACTTATCTCCATACCAAACAGCAAAATCGGTTCAGCGGTTTGGGCGTGAAGAGGTAACAGATAGACAGACACACTTTCGCATTTATAATATTACTTATTAGTATGGATAGGTCTGATTTTGCTCTACGCCACTTCAAAGCAGCGGCGCGGCGGCATGGGTCGCTACTATAGCCTTTCCCAAAGTAGGCGATAACGCCCCCTTGTGGGTGCTGAAGGCCTAAAGGAGGGCGGTGTGGGACCCACAAGAAAAACGGGGGCGTTGTGTAGAGGCTTTAATTCAAAAGTAGGTGAAACAAAGGGGGCGCCAAAATTTTCTCAAAGTGGGCGGTAGACAAAATAACTTTGGGAACCCCTGCTCTAGACCAAATGTCGGTAGAAAGGGTTTTAGGGTCATACATATAGTTAGCTAATTTTCTCAAAGTGGGCGGTAGACAAAATAACTTTGGGAACCCCTGCTCTAGACCAAATGTCGGTAGAAAATTTAGGGTCATACAGTTAAGCTAAACGCCATCTTCTGGGTCTTTCTGATATCTCACATCCTGCGTAACATCCTCACAGTCGAACGATTTTGCAGGTTCGAAACAGATAGTAACAAAACGGAACTAGCGAAGGTATTTCGAGTATGACTATCGAATGCAAATTGACTAAAGGTTATTTAATATTTAGCTATATTGCATTATCTAGTTTTGACATCCAAGGTAGATGTCAAAAATGTATGGTATTTGACTCGACTAGTATCATGATAGCGTTATGCCAAAATATGCCATACATTTCTGATATTATCTGACTTGGTTATCGAAACTATTTAGTTCAACTCAGAACCTTGCTTTGTTTTACAAAATGAAGCGGATTTTCTGTGAGGTCGTAATTTCTCTATTCGTGCTGAAGCACGGTTAAAGATATGGTGACGGAACTCTAGACAATCGCTCAGCAAACGATGCACGTTTTGATATAATTACATACAATGGATATTTCCATTGAATGTGATGGGAATGTATGAATAATGATCGTCACTTAATGATAAAATGCTGAATGATATTAGAATAATTATGTTATTCCTATGTACGCTAGCTAGCTTATACTAGACAGCAACTGAAGCCGGGTTAAATATCTTAGGAATATATTGTAGCTGACTTATTAGAACAACAATTTCATTACGATTCGTCAGCGAGCGTGCAGAGAAGGTGTTAGAAAACTGTGGGCTACATATTTTTAAAGACACCACTAAACTATGGCAAAGTTAGTTCGCGCAGTCACCGCTAGATGGCGCAGATAGTTGAAAACATACGGTCTTTCTGCAAAAGATTTAAACACCTGTAGCGGTAGCACGGCGACCAGCGGAAATGCGAAAGTATGGACAAACTGTGGAAATAAACCTAAGGTGCCGTTCCGATCATTTTTCGTTCCGAAAAATTCAATTAAAATGCCACTTTATGACACACTATAGTATATGTCATAATGTAGGATATTATTTGAATTTTTAGAACTATAGTCTGTCATAAAGTGGCTTTTTAATTGAATTATTCGGAACTAAAAAAGATCGGAACGGCACCTTAAGTTTATCTTCACAGTTTGTGACTATAGTCTGTCATAAAGTGGCATTTTAATTGAATTTTTCGGAACGAAAAAAGATCGGAACGGCACCTTAGGTTTATTTCCACAGTTTGTCCATACTTTCGCATTTCCGCTGGTCGCCGTGCTAGCACTACTGTTGAACAGTTGATTAGAAAAAAAATCAGTACATAATGGTCTCAAAACAACTGTTCAATAGATGTTTAGATCTTTTGTGGTAAGATCGTTAATGTTTTGTAATATATTTAAACCTCTTTTAAAAATAATATACTTATTTACTTATCATAATAGTAAAAAAGTATCCTAATTATTGTTACAGAGATATTTGGTAATGATTAGATCATACTAATATTTATATCGACCTTCATCTCTCTAGTGATGATAATGATGATTACAGTAGCACAATACCTACAAATAGCTCAACCAACAATAGAAATATGAATGAGACGATTTTAATAATAGATTATGTATATTGTACAATAATAACATACAACATAATAGCTAAAATTATATACGAACAAAAGACAGTTACATAAAGTTGTCTATACATATTCGCATTTTCTGTTCTTTTATCGTTTTATTTATTGTTTTTCAAAAGTTTCTTCAAGTTTAATGGACAACTGAACATAAAATCATGTTTACACAATATGATTCGATTTATTCCAATGCGTTTATGAAGCTTTTATTTTCTTGTTAGCCCGACTAGCGACTAAAAAGGGCACTATTAAATCTATCGAAGAATGCCAAACAATGTTCTAGAGTATCAATTATTTGAACTGGAAAACAATTATTTTTGTTGACTTCGATCATCATATTAGCGAAGGTGTCTACAGCATACCTATTGTAGACAGTTTCGCAAATGGCTATCCACTCCAGCTATCCCATCTTCTATCTACCTCAAGCCCATCATCACTTTGAGATCCTTCAGATATCATGGGATCTCAATGTGATGAGAGGCTTAAACCTGTTTAATAAAGATTCACTTTTGATGCCTACCACTGGCCCGGGAAATAGCCAGGCAAAAACTCGCTCAGGGCCATCTTTTACAAAAAAGAAAATTATTCCATTCTATTCTATATTTCTTCCTTTACAATAAAGTTGCTTTCTGTGGCACAAAGTTTACCTTCATTCATGTGGATTTTAATACGTTTACCTTCGTCGTTTCCCGGGATTTCTCCTCACAGGCGACAAAGGAAGCCCCCGGGCGACAAAGACTTCATTTACATATGGGATTTTATATGCAGACACGGTGCATACATTGTGTCGACTGTGTTACTTGTTTACGAAGACTTTGTAAGAATCTTCCCATGCTCTTAATGCTCTATCCAATCTTACATCTGTAAGAGTAAAGCACTGAACCGATTTAGATGAGGCATGGTATACCGAGAAAGGACACAATAGTTTAAATTTAACTTTACTTCCTGTAAAAATAATTACTAATACAAACATTCACGAAAAATTACAGATTATTCACATCAATTTAAAACAATCCCCACACTAGGCCTAGTAATGTGTTGTGAAGCTACCAGAGGACAAACTAGGCCTAGTTTGTCCTCTGGTAGCTTCACAACACAAGACTTTTTCTCCAAAAGATTTAGTCACCATGTATATTATTTCCAGGTCTGTCCGTGTAGCCAGGGAGATCGGAAAGCTGGTTGGAGATTTCCTGGCGAAGCTGGCCGATCAGGGCCTAGACAACAACAAGCTGGAGATGGTCGGCATCAGCCTCGGCGCACATTCCACCGCCTACGTCGCCAAACGATTCTTCGCCGTCACCGGAAAGAAACCCTTCAGAATCACTGGGCTGGACCCAGCCGGACCATGCTTTCGAGCTATGCCACCAGAGGAAAAACTAAACCCATCAGATGCGCAAAGAGTGGACGTCCTCCACACGAACATAGACGGCTTCGGCATAGCGGAGCGGCTGGGGCATGTTGACTTCTACGTCAACGGTGGAGAGTACCAGCCGAACGATATACCCTACATCCCCTGCTTGGTCATCTGCAGCCACTTCCGCTCCGTCATCTACCACTGGATAGCCCTGGATCATCCTAAGAAGTTCATTGCCATGCAGTGCGACTCCATACAGGATGCGCGTTTCGCGAGGTGCTACGATAGCAAGGTGACGAACTACATCGGTTTGGAGACCAACTTCAACAGAACTGGTATCTTCTATTTGGGCACCCATAACGAGTTCCCCTACTTCAGGGGGAGGGACGGCTTGAATAGGAACAACGAGATATACAGTGAGGTGTCCAAAAGAATCAACAGTGATGATATCTTTGATGCATAAATAGGCGTAAAAATAGCAGCAGATGTAACACTTCCATAGATATAAGATACACCAGAGATACATGCTACAACCGTCGAAATCTTTATAACTTTTGTCAGAGAGCAGATCATTATCTGCAGGCGTTCGACAGCAGATATTGCACATTTGCAATATCTGCTGTCGAACGCCTGTTGAATACCTGTCGTAAGATATATAGGAGTGCCGACTGAAGTGAAAACTAAAAGGCAAAGCTGTCGTAAAGTTTCGCCACGCGGTGTAAAGAAAGGGGTTATACTACTCACGGAGCTAATACAAAGCTTTGTATTAGCTCCGTGGTACTACTTTTTTGTCTAATATTCCACGATCTTACTATTTACGATCAGGTCATGTGTTCGGATTCAAGATAAACGTGAGAAAAACCTTCCTGAAAAGTATACAATGCTGATAAAGTTTTCACTTCACAAATCTAGTCTTTTTAGTGATATTATTACTAATGTAGGAAATCAAAATATAATGTTAAAATGTAACTGCAAATTGAATAAGATAATTATATAATATTTCATTTTAGGAAATATGAAATAGGTAAAGCAATAATTATTGTTTACAGAACTGTGCTTATTAATAATATTAAGTATGACGTATCAAAATTCCTTATAAATATAGAATAAAATAAAAATTCCTTTTACGCAAAAGAAACAAAATATTATATCAAACGTGAACAGCAATTTTGAAGGTTGTTAGACTTGTTAGTGAATTTAAATTAGTAAGATAATTATTATAATTGAGACTACTTTAATTACAGTTAATTGACGTAAAATTTTATGTTTGTGTACATACTGAGGTATTTTGACAAGAGTTCATCTAAAGCTAGCACTAGCTTTTTGAAAAGATAAACTCAAGTCAAAACCTATGAAACCGTACATTACATTATTAAATTTTTTCAAGAATACAATTCCAGTTTGTTTTGTGATGTTTTTAAGTTTCAGCATAGTGATACATGATGGTCGAAGTCACGAGAGGAGTCACATTTTTATAAAAAAAATGACATAATATTTTAAGACAAGTCGTAGTACGAGACGTACGTTATAGTACGTAGTAGCTATGGATTAATCGCGAGCTATCAGATTGGGATTTGACCTTTTGGAACTGAGACGCGCGCTGACAGCTGTAGGGTCGGCAAACAAAATTACGTTTTTGTTCGCGTACATTTCTTTCAAGTTTTGTTTTGATTTTTGTAGTTAGATAGATAGATCATTATCTGTTAGATAGATAGATCATTATCTGTTAGATAGATCATTTATCGAGTAAGACTATAGGCTATATTATATTATCACGCTAAGACTAATACGACCGAAGAAACTCAGGAAAATGTGGGAAAAACGGGGGAAATATTTTTAATGGGAAAATGTACGGTTTCTGTAAAAGTCGTAATTTACGCGGGCGAAGCCGCGCGGGACATCTAGTATTAATATATATTATAGCTAAGTCTGTGACGGGCTTAATGTTCGGCTCTGCGTAGACCACAGACCACAAACGATTCGCATTACGCGCTGTGTGAATAAAACTCTTGGATTATGCAAAGTTACTTTATGAGTACACATTAATAATAATCATTTCATTATTTTATAATTGTCTACCAATACTCGTATTTATTACACCTTTTACGGACTCCATAATCATATTAGCCCATGACAAAACTCGTAGGTATTGTGTTACTAGTATTTTCCAATAAGCTCCTAGGTATGGGCCTGGGCTTGTACCACGAAACTGTTTTGAGACTCAAACAATCGGACGAGAATGCCGCCTCCTACTCTAACAAACGTGAAATGACGTTGTTAGAGCAGTACGCGGCATTCTCGTCCGATTGTTTGAGTCTCAAAACAGTTTCGTAGTTGGCCTACAGGTTCGTTGAGTCAGTTTACATGTCAATGTGACGCATCGATGCGCTGCATTTTTTAACGCACCATTCAAAAGTATAGGCAGTCCGACAGCGCGGGCAGTAGTGGCGTTAAGGGGGGGGGGGGGGGCGACACTAGGCGACCACCCAGGACGCTGAATAATGGTAGTGATGATGATGATGATGAATGTAATTTGCATAGTAGCATATGCTTTCTGTTCTTAAAACAATGCTGAAACTCCCAAACTTGTATCTATAAAGAATCAGGAGTTCTCTTAGCACCTTCCGAACCACGGTATACCAGGTATATCTCGGTGCAAAATCTTACTTGTTGGTAGCATATGTTTAGAATACTTCTCACGAAACCTCAAAACTTATAGGGAAACATGTGGTGACTTCGGAGTCACCACATGTTTCTCTATAAGTTTTGAGGAGTTCCCTCGATTACTTATGGAGCCTTCATCAGATCACCACTTTTGTGAATATAATACCAAATTGGGATGATACCCTATATATACCAAAAGAAAAATTTTGAAAATCGGTTAACAAACGGCGGAGTAATCGTTGAATATAAGAAAACGAACATAACACCTCCCCCATTTTGAAAGTCGGTTAAAATTGTAGCCTATGTGTTATTCTGATGTATAAGCTATATTATTGTAAAGTTTCATTAAAATCCGTTCAGTAGTTTTTGCGTGAAAGAGTAACAAACATCCATACATCCACACATCCAAACAAACTTTCGCCTTTATAATTATATTTTATAGCTAGGCTTTTATAGCTTTCGCCTTTATATTTTATAGCTAGGCATATTACTATATATTTTCTATACTAATTTTCGCGTGACCGCACACTCAGCTATAATATATATTTCGGGTAGCTACCATATTATATATTATAGTACGGTATATTAATATATTATATTATAGCTACGTCTGTGACGGGCTTAACAAGCTACAATAATATTATTATAAAAGCTATAATAATATTACTATACAGGGTATAGTAAAACTCAGACAAGTGAAGTGATTATATTATCTATGCTGTTATTGTAAATCCGAAATTGTGTCTGGTCTGTTACCTCATCACCAAGGATACTCATCACGGCCAAACTGCTGTTGTTTGGTATGGATAATGTATGAATCCCGGAAAAGGATACTTAATCCCGGAAAAATGTTCGGTTCCCATGAGTTAAACGAATTTCACATCAGTGTGGTTCCCCTCCACCCTTGTGTCCTATCGCGCAATTTTACGTTTAAAAATTATTATAAACGCCTCAATATTTTAAACTAGGTATTCAATTTATTTAAATGTGATGTCACAAATCTTAGGATCCTTGTCACACCATGTCACCCCAGGTCCCCCCCCCCCCTTGCGCGTGTCACACTTTATTATGGAGGGCCCCTTCACTTTCGGTTGAAATTCAGCTTGTACACAATTTACAAGTGATGTCGCTTGATCGCGCTAGTATAGTCTTTGACTCTTTGTACAGTTACAAAGTTTTTAACTCACGCCCCGAGAGTTGTTTCAGTTTTATAACGTTTAAACTTTAATTACAAGATACAAGTCATTCAGGAGAAGAGTGGAGTGAAGGTCGAAGGCTCGTGGAATGTGTAATGAAACAAAGTAATAATATTTTGGTTGCGACTTGCGTATATTGTGTCCGTAAGGGTCCGGTCCGTCTTGTGTGTGTACAAGGTGTAATAATAATAATAGTTCATTTCATAATTCATAATTCATTTATTTGCTCAGAATATGGTACAAAAAGGTGTTAATAAAACTAAGTGATAATACCAGCGTTGCCAGACGTCCCGATTTTGGCGGGACGTTCCGATTTTTTCATCAAAATTATATGTCCCGCGCGGGACAGGCTCAGTCCCGCTTTTCGGGGAAAGCCCGAACGTACGTGCAGCGTGCTGAGACAGAAAGGAACGTAATGAAGATAAGAGTGTGGGAGGTAGAGGGGTGGATTTTCTTTGGCTACTTTTGATATCTATTTTCTCCACTGACATCCATTATACATTGTATAATGATGGAGGTCAGTGATTGTCCCGTGAACGTTATTTAAAGCAAATCAAAAAAACTTTCGATTTTATACCTTTTTTTTTACTTTGTCCCGCTTTTGACTGAAGAATCCCGCTTTTTCACTCAAAAAGTTCCAAAGTCCCGACTTGGCACAAAAAAAATCTGGCAACGCTGGATAATACTTACTTTAGGTTATGTTATATGTGTGTGTCCCTTCAAATAAAGTAGTAACTGTTAAATAAATAAAATAGTAGTGCTGAAAAAGTTATTTTTTTATTATTGTATGGATAACATGACTAAATCGACAACCTATAGAATTTCTTGGCGCCAATATACCAACGAAGAAATTGGGCCATAGGCAGTTGACGGATCTGCGTCAATTGGACGGATTATGTTAATTGAATGTAAGTTGTGGTCTGTTGGATAGCGTTGACATAACTCGACCAAACTACATAGGTCTGCCATCTGCCTATGAGTTAACCTCTCTGATGATGGATAAACTAAGAGAGCCGCCCTACGTCAAGTTGGCGCATTTCATTATATCCACCGGTTCAGTGGGCAGTGGCAGGTATGTATAAAGGCAAGGTAACAGACTGACACACTTTTCCATTTTTATACTTAATTTTGAGAGTTATTTTTCAATTTACAGGATATTTTGCCGCATGTATTCTACATTCTATACGACGAAAAAAACGCCTGCCATAAAATATTAGCTCACCCGAAAATATAATACGTACATTTCCGGCAGGAGTTAAATATTTGCGCTCGACAGACATCTGTCATCAGTGGCGTAGCTACTAAGAGGTAAGTTGGAATGAAGCCCCGAGGAGCCCAAGCTCAGGCGGAACCCTTAATATTTTTTTAAATCTATAAATATTTTGTGGCTATTAATATAATTATGTCTGTCATACAGAAAGTTTGTAATCAGATTTAAGCTTGCAAAAATTACGTGCTCGGGATGTTAAAATTCTAATTTATGAGACATGTATAAAATAAATGAGAGTTGCGTCGCCGCTGGTCGGGGCCCCACTTCCTTGGTTACCTAGCTACGCCACTGGCTTCACGTCACGTCATAACCCGTCAGTGGTTGTCGTTGCCTTGAGTGGTGTCAGTTGTTACTTGTTGTCTGTTGTCAGTACACAGTACAAAAATTGCCCCGTCCCAACAACACGGGCAATTCCGATCCCAATTTGTAGCGCCCCCGGGACGCCAGGCAATTAAACAAAATTTTAATTTATAAACGACATGTTTTTTTGAGGGTGCATTTGTGAGTTATCTTTAAGTAGTAGGTACATACTTTAATCTCGTGACTTGTTAAGTATTAAAATTAACAGATAATAACTATGAGTCGGCTCGTCTTTATTTCGTATGTGAAAAGCACGACGTAGGTTATTTAAAATAATTATTATTTTTAAACCAAAAATTTAAACCAACTTCCAAATTATTAGTTTTCCTATAAATAAACTAAAAAGTATTAAATAATTCTTATTCTATACAATTGCCCCTTATAGGATTGGCCGCCTCAACTAATTAAACCTTCATAATTTTGGAGTCTCCTCCTCTCTTTTGGAATTCGTTTAAAAATGTAAGAAGAGTCTATTTAACATTCGCAGAAAAAAAAATCGGCATCCACATCCTACGGTCGTCTAAACACACTAGGCCGAAGTTACGCGGCGTAAATTCAGCATGATTACGTCCGCAATGTCAAACGCATACAAAATACGGAATAGTGTGTCATCGGTAATTTAAAATCCATTGCGGGCGTAGTCATGCGGAATTTACGCCGCGTAACTTCGGCCTACTGTGTTTAGACACTTACTGAAATGTTAAAATGGCCCCAAAATACCTGTCTCACTCTTTGTGCCAATTACCAAATACTATAGAACTATATTTAAATAATCCAAATTACCTATCGTCAGAGTAACTTGTAAGTCAGACGTTTTAAGCTTCGAGTAGGTATTCGTAATACAAGAATAGATTATTTAATAAAATTACTACTTCCTACGTTAAAAACAGTTTTAACTTAGTTTATTATTTTTCGCTAGAAAAATATTTCTAGAGTAATAGAAAAAGAAGAAAACCTAACCTTGTTGTTGAAAGGATAGTGTTGTTACGGGGCTACTTCCGGCGCGGCGTCCTGTGCCTTAGGTCTCAGTGTTTTATTGTCAGACCTAGCTCTTAGCGTTTTATTGCACCTTGATTTTATTGTGAGCTTTTCTATTGAATACGCCCCTGGTTTTATTGTATAATATGTTGACTTGTTATTTTATTATAGCGTGTAGCGCTGTAATGGGAATTTAACATTTTTAATAGAAACTAGCTGTCCCGGCAAACATTGTTTTGCCATAAAATGATTTTACGTGTTTTCCTGCTTTTATCTTGAAGTTTTTTCTGATTTTTTTTCTATAGACCTCACGGAGCCCGAGACCTTTCCAACGAATGCAAACCCGTGGAAATCAGTTCGTGCGTTCTGGAGTTATAGCGTCAGGAAGGAAAACCCGACTTACTTTTATAATATATTCGATAGCAAGGGATTCCCTTACCTTCCCTTCCCTACCCTCCCCTATTATTCTATTCCCTCTTAAAAGGCCGGCAACGCACTTGCAGCTCTTCTGATGCTGCGAGTGTCCATGGGCGACGGAAGTTGCTTTCCATCAGGTGACCCATTTGCTCGTTTGCCCACTTATTTCATAAAAAAAAGCAAAACAAAAGTTGTGGCACAAAGCGCGAGAAACGTAGTTTGAAAGACTGTATGAGTGTGTACGAGTAGATAGATAGTTTGCAGTCACTGCAGACAGTTGCAAAACATTTGAAAAAAGGTGCTGCATTTAAACCTAAAATAGACATTGTGATTTTGCGTTGACGCGTGTCCGTTTCAGAACCAGATTGCGCATCGTTAGATTGATGATAAAAATAATGGAAAAACCTGCAGTCAGTTACCGAATACAGTTGATTTTTCAAAAATCCCGCGTTGGCTAAAATAACACGCGTCCTGCAAAGTTATTTTTATTTCACTAGCAAATATTAGGTTAAAATTGATTTAGCTGTGAATATAATATATTTTGATCTTCTAATCCAATAATTAAACACATAAGAAATTACGTAAGTCTTATCAGAAATGATTAAATTACGAATATAATATTAAATGCGATGTGAAGCGATTAAGTGAGTAGCCAAAATGTTAATTAAATTTAAAAAGTTCATTAAAAAAAAGTAACCACAACCACTTTCGCCTTTATAATATTAGTATGATCATATTGTGACTTCCAAATTCGATTAAATTAATGCAGGCTGATTGAAAACATTGACCATGTGATGGGCATAAGTGAATCCTGCGCCATATCTGTCGCCCGGACACATGATCGACGCCACTGGAGTAAGAATTTACGAAGAGTATGCACACACATGTGCACTATAAATTATGTAGCTGGTCTAGTTTCCTTCACTATCATCGAAATTCTGTGTAGGTAGCCATAGTGCCCACTATTTACTATAGCCTGAGCCACGAATATATAATACTAGTATGCCTGAGCGTATCTTAGGGTCAATTCAGACCGCAATGCGACGCGTAGATGCATTTCTTTTGTATTGAATTAACAGATTTGCATGACGTCTCACGCAATTGAAGTATAGCTAGAAACAAATTATCGGACGTTTTCATAAGTCGCGGCTGACGGACGCGGCTTAACAATGTGCACGGTTCATTCTCGGATGTCCGCGGATGCAAAAACATCTGGCCAGCCAGATTCTGTTCGAACGCTCAAGGTCGCATCCGCGACTTATTTCAGACAATGTGCACAGTTTAGTGTATTACAGTTGGGGAGGGGAAGAGGGGATTTCGGAAGTAGCTTCAGTGTGTCAGATTAAGCTTGTATAGGCTTCCGACATGTGTCTAGTTATCATGGTATAGTAATCAGATTTCTTTTTTTTAATTCAAATGTCATCGGATCTGTCAGATTAAGATACTGGATGTTTAGTATACCTAGAGTATACCTAAAGAAGCTTCCATATAAAGCACTGACGATTCAAAGGTTTGGTAAGCCTGTAGGTACATTTTAAAATATAAAAAAGTAAAGCTTCATAATATTTTCCTAGCTAAGCTTCGCATATATTTTATTTTGCACTAAACTAAATGATTTAGTCCTTGCTGTCTGAAATATTTTTTTATATTTATTCTTATATTTATAACTGACTTAGCCCGGCCGCACATTGTCCGAATTCTGATCAGAAACAGTTAAATTTCGCCGGACCGCCACCCCGCACACTATCCGAAATATCCTTCCGGCGAGTTCGAGCTCACTCGGCTCAGTACAAAATGTAAGAGACAGCGCGGACGTTCAACTGTTTCTGATCAGAAATTTCGGACAATGTGCGGCCGGGCTTAGTTAGCAATTTTCTGAATATATTTTCTTTTTCAAAACTTTAAAATGGCTGCAGTTTCTGAACCCACCACTAAAATAAAAAACGCTCTTATTATTTATCAGTTTTATCTAATGTACAAAGACCTGCTAAGTCTCCATGACGCTCGAGTGACTACAAAAATAGCACCCTCCCCTCCTCTACTATTAGAAATAAGCCGCTAGATAGATCCGATGAAAACGTCCGATAATTTGTTTCCAGCTTATCAATTCAATACAAATTTAAAAATGCATTTACGCGTTGCGTTGCGGTCTGAATTGGGCCTTAAGAGTCCGTATACGAAATTTTGAAGGAAACGATAGAAATAATCTATATATAGATAAAATTCTATTCAATTCGAGAAAAAAGAAAAAAAAAAACAAATTGTGCCAAAAAACACGATTCAAAACAACCTAAATCTCACATTATATTACTCGCCGCAAGGCTAATGTGAGATTAAGGTTGTTTTTGTCACAAGTTGCTTTTCTTTTTTTTTCTTTTTCCTCGAATTGGATAGAATTTTATCTATAGATTATTTCTGTCGTTTTCTTTTTATAAATTACAGCTCCAAGTTGCCGAAATTAACAGCAATTCTTTGCCCATTTTCTCTAAAATTTTGCCGAGTTACACATTTTTTTACTCAACTATTTCATATTAAAGTGGTAAAAAGTAATTCCAACATTGTATAGACGACTTTCTCAACAGTACATTGTATTTTTTCATACCGTTAAGACGTCAGTACAATCCATAAATAGGTGATATTCTAAACCTTTTACAGCAAAAATCACAAAACTGTGGGTTTGAGTTGGATTTTTTAAAAATACTTAAAAAAAACAAAAATCTAGCTGCAACATTAGATTATAATTGAAATGATCTTACATGTTGTGCATTAAAACTCATAGAAATACTGTATTTTAACTGTTAAATCACGTCTGTTAATCAGCGAAATCGGCAAAATTTCGTATACGGTTACGGACTCTTAAAGGCTAACATAAAAAGCACGTCCAAGTAAGAAATCTTGGAGTAGTAAAGTAGTTTAGTGCAAGAAGAATGTTTAATGCCAGTAATTTAATAACACTTGCGCCGGTGTTACAGGCAGTAAAGTTATATCAGTTATTATGACAAGGTCTGGAGGACCAATAAAAAGCGAAGCATTACCTTAAAAATGCAAGCCAAGGGTCAAGATATAAAGATTTTGCCGACGTCTGTCTGTACGTATTATATACCAGCTGCTCCACATACTTAAGTTTCTATTGTTGTAAGGAAAAAAGTATAGTTTCTAAGATAAAAGTGGGATAGTAGTTTCTTTAAATTCAAGAAAAGGGGTAAAAAGTCAATTATAGTGCGAATATAAATATTATCTACTGCCTACAAAGACGTTGGAAAATAAAAGTTACTTTTTAAATAAAATCTTCTTTTATATCAAGGGCGAGCTTGCATTCAATTCAATTCAATTCATTTATTTCAGATTTTCATCCATAGTGTTAGTTACAACAATATGTCCTTATTCTAGTGTTAGTAAAATATAAAAGAAATTGGAATTACATTAGAATTACATTGGAATTACATAGAAATTGGAGTTACATTACACATGCATTGCGTGGATACCTGTGTTACATGGGGTGATACTGTGGCTTGTGAGTAGGATAATTATTTTTTTTGCTTTATTTTAGATCATAATAAATTATACACAGTTCGTTTATCGCGCTGGGACCGTACATTTTTCCGGGAAAAGTATCCTATGCTCTTTCCCAGGACTCAAAGTATCTCCATAGCAAATTTCAGCGAAATAGGTTGAGCAGTTTGGGCGTGAAGAGGTAACAGACAGACAAACATATTAGTATGGATATTATCTGTACTTAAAATCAAGATTTTAAGAGACACGAGTATAGTAACGGGTACAAGCTAGCCGGTCATAAAAATGTTTACAGCTGGAGTTACGGCAGGGGTAGGGGCGAGGGGTAGGCGGCTAATGAAAACATAAATTATACAAACTACAGAACACCTGGAGCCTCATGATTCTTGCACTGTGATTGTACCGTTCGCTGCTATAATACCTCAGAGATTATTAGTATGATCCTTATGTCGTGAGGCATAGAATGTATGTTGATGTGTATAATATTCGTATTCCGTATGTAACAATAAAAGTTTCTTATCTGGACCATCTTCGAAGCAAAATTACTGCGATAAGCTTGATATACTGATTATTATGATTTTAATAATATCGACTTACATCATTAATGTGCAAAATCAACAGAAATAGTGGACTATTTATCTGGAGATAATCCCAAAATTGTGGTTTTGAACTAGGACGTATTAAATCTGAAACATCATTGTGCGTTGAAGAACAGGTGCCTCAACGGCACTGCTAAAGACTGTACCCGCTTACATAATATTTAAAAACTATTTTTCCCGGCAAACGTTGTTTTGCCATATGAAGTATTTCGCCCGTATTATTTTATTGAAGTGACTAAATAAGTATGCCACCATGGCAACGTCCATCGCTATCCCGTCGCACAAACAATGGTCGCCGTCAGTCTCGAGTTGTAATCATTTATTGTTATTTATTCAACAAATGCACTTATCAATATAAAAAGTAGCCAGTAGCCGATTCTCAGACATACTGAATATGCAAATAAAATTTGGTAAAAATCAGCAAAGCCGTTTAGGAGGAGTACGGTAACTAACATTGTGACACGAGAATGTTATATATAAGGGAGATCGCAGAAGGCACACTTTTTGTGTGATCGGGTCTGCGGCGCACATACAGTCTGCATGGCGCGGCTATGCAGACTCGATCACACAAAAAGTGTGCCGTCTGCAATCTCCCTTATATATTTTTAGCAGGGTAACAAAACTATTAGAATATTCAATGTGTTTAGCAGCTTAAATACTTTTAAATGTAAGGCTAAACACTCCTCACGAGTATACCACTCAAACATTTTGTCGTACGGAACCCTCTCGAGGTAAATAAGTAACAACTCGTACATTTTTATCTAATTAAAGTCCAATCAAAGTTGAGTCGACGAACGGTTTGAGGAAAAACGCGGCAGCGAGGACTTTCCCTAACACAATATTAGTTTAGTGCTCTCGTTAATAATTGGGGATTAGATGCTATTATCTATGTATTTATGTATATAATTATAATTCTGCAGAGTTTGTTAGTTTGTTTGTTTGTTTGAACGCGCTAATCTCAGAAACTACTTGTCCGATTTGAAAAATTCTTTCAGTGTTAGATAGCCCATTTATCGAGGAAGGCTATAGCCTATATTTTATCACGCTAAGACTAATAAAAGCAAGGAAATAGAGGAAATTGTGGAAGAAACGGGGGGAAATTATTTGAAAGCCCTTATTTGAACGCGCTAATCTCAGGAACTACTGGTCCGATTTAAAAAAAAATCTTTCAGTATTAGATAGCCTATTTGTTGAGGAAGGTTATATGCTATATTTTATCACGCTAAGACTAATAAAAGCGAAGAAATAGAGGAAAATGTGGAAAAATGGGGGTAAATTATTTGAAAGGGCTTATTTGAACGCGCTAATCTCAGGAACTACTGGTCCGATATTAAACATTCTTTCAGTGTTTGATAGCCTATTTATCGAGGAAGGCCATAAGCTATATATATATATATATATATATATATATATATTTGATGAAATAAGGGGGCAAACGAGCTAACGGGTCACTTGATGGAAAGCAACTTCCGTAGGGGAGGGTAGGGAAGGGAATAGAGTAGGGGATTGGGCCTCCGGTAAACTCACTCACTCAGCGAAACACAGCGCAAGCGCGGTTTCACGCCGGTTTTCTGTGAGAACGTGGTATTTTTCCGGTCGAGCCGGCCCATTCGTGCCGAAGCATAGCTCCCCCACGTCATTTTAAGACTAATAGAGCGAAGAAATAGAGGAAAATGTGGAAAAAACGGGGGAAATTATATAATTAATACTACTGGAGCAATTTTTATGTTATTTGGCAAACATGAAGAATAGACCACGTTAACATAGGCTATTTTTTTGCGGGAAAATGTATGGTCGCATGAAATTCCTAAATTTCGCAAGCGAAGCCACGCGGAACATCTATATATATATAACAAAATCGTAGGAATATATAATAAAATCGTAGGAAAGTCAATTCTATACATTGAATATTTTTGTACAATAAATAATACTTGGGACGTGATCTACTATGCTAACGCGGACGAAGTCGCGGGCAACAGCTAGTCTATGTATATAAAACTCAAAGGTGACTGACTGACATGGTGATCTATCAACGCACAGCCCAAACCACTGGACTGATCGGGCTGAAATTTGGCATGCAGGAGCTTTACTCCCGAAACTGATATCGATTTCGATTTTCGATTTCAACGCTTTTTGACACTTTGGACATCTAAATTAGCGCTATTTTAGATGTCTAAAGTGTACTTCTTAACGCTAGCGAAGCCCCGGGCAAAAGCTCGTTGAAAATAAACTCATAAGTTATCCCAGCAGGTCCTGTCACATGATCACCATGAACTTGGTATGAAAATAGTTGCTTAGCAAAAAAAAAATCATTAAATTTCGAAATAATGGTTTTTCTTAACAAGTGGTCTATTGATAAAATTTTCATTTGAAAGCCTACTCTTTATTTTTTGTTTTGTGTCTTGTGTCAGGTGTTAAATGAATAAACAAAATATATAATTAAGTAAATCGTTTTTAAATTAATATGAATAAGTCTTCCAACTGCATCAAAATTTACATAATTTATCAAGTTCGACATGTCTACTAATTAGTAGTAGTAAGTCAGGTTACCTAAATATTAATAAAAAAAGCTTGCATAATAGATTTTATCAATATATTATATGTTTCTAATTACAAAAAATTACCAGTAGGTATCAAATGCGTTTACATTACCGTCAATGCGGGTGCAGTCCACAGCGGCGCGTAAACTGAATTACAGTACCGACGGCAGCGACATTTTCCTGCCACAGTGCGGCCAAACCGATATTTATTTTACCAATACTCGATTAAAATAATATAAGTATCGAATTGTAAACTATTATTAAGACATCATGAACACCTGCAAGAAGCAGGACTGCAAAGGTACAAGTTGGAAGCCGGCTACATGCAGCGGCAGCAGACGACGTGTCGTCGCGACACTACTGGTTTCTATGAATTTCTATGAAAAGTGTCGCTAGCTGCGCAGGGTATTTTATAAAATATATACAATATAGAAACCAGTAGTGTCGCGACGACACGTCGTCTGCGGTTGTCGCGTGTAGCTCGGTTCCAACTTGTACCTTTATAGTGAAACTAGACGTTCCGCACGGCTTCGCCCGCGTAAATTTCACAGACAAAGTAGTCTAAAATATCCTATGATCCTTTACGAGGTCTACTTCTTATCTGTACCAAATAACAGAAAAAATGCTCCAGTAGTTCGTGAGATAAGCCCTTTCAAATAATTTCCCCAATTTTTTCCACATTTCCCTCTATTTCTTCACTCCTGTTAGTCGTAGCGCCATAAAATGTAACCTATAGCCTTTCTCGATAAATGGACTATCTAACACTGAAAGATTTTTTCAAATCGGACCAGTAGTTCCTGAGATTAGCGCGTTCAAACAAACAAACTAACAAACTCTTCCGCTTTATAATATTATAGACACAGATTAGAATCGTACATTACTTTGTTATAATCGTGAAAACCTGGCAAAACGAACTGTTACGGCCGTTCCCAATATTTGATCTATCTCTGGTTTTGCCTTACTAGAGATAGGAATAGCTCACATTAGACATTAGAGACATATATTTTATGTCAATTGTGAGCTATTCCTATCTCTAGTAGGGCAAAACCAGAGATAGATCAAATATTGGGAACGGCCGTTATTGTGTAATGTTAACAATTAGGAATGTCATCGATATAGGTGATACAGATAATTCTTTGATAATTAAACGGAAACTAGGGAAAAGCGAAGTATTTCATTTCAAACATTTTTATACGTGGGAGAGCCATGCTTCGGCACGAATGGGCCGGCTCGACCGGAGAAATACCACGTTCTCACAGAAAACCGGCGTGAAACAGCGCTTGCGCTGTGTTTCGCTGAGTGAGTGAGTTTACCGGAGGCCCGATTCCCTTCCCTATCCTCCCCTATTCTCTTCCCTTCCCCTCCCTACTCTCCCCTATTACCCTATTCCCTCTTAAAAGACCGGCAACGCACCTGCAGCTCTTCTAATGCTGCGAGTGTCCATGGGCGACGGTAGTTGCTTTCCATCAGGTGACCCGTTTGCTCGTTTGCCCCCTTATTTCATAGAATAAAAAAACATTTCCATTTACGGCGGAATGACTAAATACACGTTTGTCGGCTGTCGCGAATAGTGATCGAAGTTACTAACAATAGATAAGGCCGCGTTCACAGAGGTTCACATGATTTTGTAAAAGGCTACCTGTCCCGGCAAACGTTGTTTTGCCATAAAACCATTTTCCCTGTTTTCCTGATATTCTCTCCGTGAACAGACCTCACGGAGCCCGAGACCTTTCCTTCGAATGCAGAACCGTGGAAATCGGTTCGTGCGTTCTGGAGTTATAGCGTCAGGAGGGACAACCCAACTTATTTTTATATATTAGATTTGGCTTTATCTAGATACAGTGGTAGCCAGTGTTTATATTACTGACAGACTACAAAAGACGTTTTGGTCAGTTAGGAACTGGAATAAATAACTAATTTTACGTGTAAACTGCGCAAACGACTGTAGAATGCCATAACACAGGCGTGAAACACAGCGCAAGCGCTATTTCACGCCAGTTTTCTGTGAGAACGTGGTATTTCTCCGGTCGAGCCGGCCAATTCGTGCCGAAGCATGGCTCTCCCACGTATGATAAATTAAAAAGCTCAAGGTAGACGAAATTGCTTTTAAGTTTTTCCGACTTTTCTCGTATTTTCCGTTATTAAGTACAGTCCTTAGATTTAAACTATGTGAAGTTTAAATCTGATTCGGTTTAGGAGTTTATATAGTTCAAAGTAGTGACTTAACAAAGTAAAAAAGCGTAGCGAATAGAGTGGTTACTTTTGACCAATAACGGCCAAGCCAAATTGATCTGATTTTAATGAATTCTATGTCCATTGATTTATATTAGAAAAATATAAGTAAGGAAAAAAAAATATCTAACGGCTGTATTCAGTAAATAAAAAATTATTAACGTTAATCTAATGAAGAAATTGTCATAAAATCCACACATTTTTTGTCTAAATCCTAATTAATTTTTTCACCACAAAAATTCACAATAAAAATTAATGATTTCACCAAACACAAAACTTCGTTTTATAAAACTTAGTTCCCATTGAACGCGTTCATGTTGCGACGTAAATCTCGTTTGGTTTCGAATGGATTTCACAAACTTCTTTTGATCGCGATTATTAAATCTAGGTTTACGTGACATCACGCGATTATTTTACATGTTTTCATCATATTAAAGCCTTTCACGTTAATTTAACTACAAAAAAGCAAGGAGCAATACATAAATAACCAAAGGCATGTGTCAAAACTGCCATCTTGACATTTCTTTTGTCTATGTTTTTCGTTCCGCCATGACAGGGCTTGAACGGGTTTTATGACGTTAAACTCCGGACTTCGGGCGTTCAGAAGATAAAACTTGGATTTGCTGTGAACGCGTTCAGTTTATGTTGGAGAAATTCAATTCGATGTTATAATCGCGTTTATACGTTTTGAACCGGTTCAGTGTGCATTGAACGCGTTCCATTTCCTTGGTGAAATCGCCCCTAAGTAATCACCAAATCTCTCTAAGTGCGGCCGTAAGAAACTCGTAGCATGTCGTAGCAAGGTATGTCGTAGCAGCGTGCTACGCCGTAGGCTACGGATTTACTTAGCGGCCATCTTGTAAGATGACGTCATCAATCTCTACGCCGGAGTCCGGAGAACAACCGAGAGTGTAACTTACGATACCATACGTCCTGATAATAGAGCCTTCGGTTAATCAAGGTACCCAAGAGTTATCCCTTTGGTTCAGTATCAGGATCAGCCAGTAAACCTACTATTAATAGTCCGGGTTCCCTAGAACAATTTTTTTTATTACTATCAAGCAATTTTTTTGTGAGTGGCTTCATTTTGATAAGACGAACAACATTTTTATCTGTGAAAATTCTCTAAAGTGGTAGCTAACAGAGATAGAAAGGATTTCATTTTGATGGTCCTAAAATATGGATTGTTCTATTTGTAGGACAATGTTACTCTTAAATTAAACTATTAATCTATTAATATATAAAAAATCAGCTGGTTAGAGTTCCGTTTTAGGGTTCTGTAATCAACAAAACTTGGTTAACCACGAAACCCTAAAACGGATCCGTAAGCAGCAGATTTTTTGAATAGATTCTTTGATAGCACTCCTGCGTAACTGGCCTGGTTTCAATGAAACTGCGGCCATCGTCACCGAAACCGGTGTGGGAGTTATTATTATGTGAGTAATCATAATATTTTTCTCCATAAAACATAGTGCAGACAGATATCTCCAAAGCATACGTGCAATGTGTGCAATGCACACGGGCGCCATCCCCTAGGGGCGCCAAATCGTCATCCTTTAGGGGCACCAAAACCAAAGCCCCAAGGACTCGCACCTGGCCGATTTTTGTTTGCTTTATTTCACCCACCTACCATAAAAAATAAATAAATAAAACTTGCCTTAAGGGGTGCCAAAATCATTTTTGCACACAGGCGCCAGTAGCCCTTACGGAGGCCCTGCTCCAAAGTTTCAAGATTTGGAGGAATCTACAATTTATTATAATAATTCTACTTCCACTAATTCTAATTGAGAGCCGGATTACCTAATTTTAGTTAAGCTGTAATATTAATTTCAAATTTTCAAGTATTCGTAATCTGTTGTTTAGCATTATAATATTAATATTAATTTGATTGTTCCAAAAGTTTACTTGTGAAATTACCTGTTCGTTCTTCACGTTTAAATTGCTAAGTTGATTTTGATAAATTTTGGTTCATAAATATTTTTAGCATTATCAAAAAACACACTATATTTTAAACTTTAAAGTGAAAACTTCTTGAAGCGGCGTTGTGCACTTTTTTGGTATGGGTTGATGCAAAATCGGGATGGAGGAAAGGTTTCAGAGAAGCATAGAAGAGAAAGTAATATCCTGACATAGTTTTATGGAACATATTTGAAAATTAGCTTAGCTTATGGAACATATTTGAAAGTGACCAGACCAGTGCTTCCACAATCAGGCAATATGGAGATATAATCTCCATATTGCCTGATGTGGAAGCACTGGCCTGTCTTCGGCTAATTTTCAAATATGTTCAATAAAACTATGTTTTAATTTTACTTTTTTCGGTGCTACAGGAGGGCAACCCGATGTTTTCTCCAAATTTCTCCAATTAGGGTTGCCAGGTAACTAAACTGAAAAGCCAGGCAAAGCAGTTAGCCGGACACTTCCTTAAAAAAGCTGGAAACTTTCAGTACATAAATCTATAGTTCTACGTATACGTTCAGCACTGCGTGTGCGTGTAACATCTACTAGATAAAATTTAACATCTTTATTAGGTATAAGACAGTCTAAAATTAGTAGGATTCTCATATAAAATTATAAATTCAAAGCTTTACAAAAGCCGGGTCTGCCTTTAATTAAATGGTCGAACACGCAATCAAAAAGGCTGACTGTGTCTGACCGGCTTTATCTGGACGCCTGGCAAACGTAGTTTCATGTAAAGTAGATTAGGCGGAATAATAATTTTACAGTTGGAACGTGAACAAATTAAATAAAAAACCGACATACAAATGATAGCATTTTATCAACTTATGTAATGAGGGTGTTTGATATTATATTTGCCACCAGCATACTTAGCATGGTCACCATAGAAGCGGTTTCTTTCTGCGAAGGAATACAGAAAATGACAGTTAGACAAAGGTAATCCGCCATTTTGTCACTAAAATATGTCAGTGTGTCCATTCTTTCCCATTGCTAATGTTGTTATGCTAAGCCTGCAGGTGCCGCTTTGTAATCTTAGGGTATAAATACTGTCAAGATATAGCTGTCATGTGTCACGATATAGAGGTCATGTGCACGACAATTTGACACGATAGACCCTAGGCTAAGTAGCGGCACAAGAGGGCCTAGACGAGCGGCAAGCGATTATCGTAAACGCTAACGCCAACGCCACAAAATATATGGGATTTGACATTAGTATTCACTAGCGAAGCGATGACTTATGTCAAATCGCATACATTTTGTTGGCGTTTACGATAATCGCTTGCCACTTGTCTACTAGGGCTGGTGGTCAATAGAATATAAAAAACACTCATTGTACAGAAACACAGTGCCGAAATGAGCCGAACTGAAACGACGTTAGACGATGCGCGGCGCCGCGCCGCACCGCCGCGCCGCGCTGTGCCGGTCGGAGTGGAGGTATTCGGTTTTTACAACACACTTTTATTAGCTTGGGCTGTATGTATGTAACGGAATCTTTGAGCACGATTTTTACCTATCTCCAGTAGTCTAATTCATTTGAAACTTTGCATACGTATTAAGAGCCAACGACTTTGCAACAATTAGCTAAAACTAAAATAAAAAAGGGTGTTTTTTTTTTAAACTGTTATTATTGTCGTTACGCAATTGTAGTTTCAATTTATGGCCCAGTAGTCCCTAAAATTAACGGTTCGATATCTGTCGGTACGAATATCGACGTAAAGGACATTAAAATAACATTCATATCAGCGCGCCTTGTACAGTGGCAGTTACGCGCTCGCCGCGTGCCTTGATAATGGGAAATAGGAGAAAAAACCTTTTGTTTTTAGTATTACATAAATCAAATATATCAAATCGTTTAGATTAGGTTACGACAAATGTACTACATTTTTTGTTTTTTCTAGAAAGTGTGTAATTTAGCCATGAAATGATATAATTATGAAAAACAGCGTTATAACAGTCATCTTTGAGATTTTTTTCTATCGAGCAGAATTTTTCAAATTGTGTACTGATTGCCTTTACCTTTACTTTACCTTTGCGTATAGGAAATTTTCTCAATTTTAATACGGTGCTTTTTTATGCTTAAATAATAACATTTCCTTTACAAAAAAACATTTTATTTAAAAAACCCATTTTACGTAGTTGCAACAACCACAGCGCCTTAAATCTAAATAGATGCAAATGCAACTAAAACAGTATTTAAGACCTGCTCATGTTCTATCAATATTCTGTAACATATTAGTCGAGTATTAGTTGTATAACGTATCGCTGCACCGACTTACCGCCTTATAACTTCCCGCACCTGTGCCGCGATATATTATAATTACCGCATACTTTATAACTTGTGCCCGCGATGTAAAGTTGTGCAACATTTTTAAATGCAGTTTAGTGTGAAGTTTACACAAACAACTTTTTAGAATGTACTTTAGTAAGAAGTTTCCAAAAATAACTTGTGCTTCTACATTGCTATTTTAAAACGTCGACAGAAAAAAGCCCTTTTTCGGTTTTACGACAAAATCCGCAAGAGCCAGTCCACACGGCGCGTTGCAACGACGCAGCGCTGGCGTTGCGTTGTTTTATATAAAAATAACCCAAATATTGACACGGCGTGCTGCGTCGTCGCAACGCACAGATGAAGGACAGTAGCCTCCGAGACAAAGTGGGGTGTAGACGTTAAGAGGATTCCACAAACGCTGTCCCCTGTTTCCTCCCTGGATAATGCCGGTAGAGTTACGATTTTTTCCCTGAATATGTTTTCTTTTTTTTCATAATTTTACTATTAAAAAAGATACGAACGTCCAAAAACCAAAAAAAAAATGGCAAGATTTTCCTCTGTGTTCAAACACCCAGAAAAGAAAACTGGCTAAAATATACAAAAAAATAAAACATAGGAACACAGCTCAAGCCATGCTTTAATTCTTAATGAAAAAAGTACTTAAATCGGTTAAGTTTTGGAGAAGGAATCAGCGGACAACGAATCGAAGTTTTTCTGTTCTTTTATTAGAACTTTTGTCGTGTTGTCTCTATCGCGCTCTGCGATATGAGACTTAAGATTGGCGAGACAGCAATATATTTTCAAATACCTATTTTCAATTTCTCTCGCCCCTGGTGTATCCTCTTAAGATTGCTTCGTGAATCGTAATAAACGCTGCAATGGCGCAGCGCTCGTGTGGCCGGCTATGCGTCATAATATTTGCGTGCGTGTGAGTTGTGACCTGTATTCAAGTCTTTTATTAAAACTTAAAAGGTATTCTGCATGTTTTGAAGTTGCTACATCTAAAGGCGGTTTGAAGAAAGTTAAATTAAACTTTTGTTTCGGCAATACTAGTCCTTGTTGTAAATATTATCAATTTATAAGGAAAACACTACAGTAGATTTTAGATGCAGATATTTAGATGAAATTTATCGACTTAGTTAATATCTTTACTGGCTTAAATATAATCTTAGGCTATCAACTTATAAACATTTTTGTTTGATATCAAACCTCCTAGTTTCATTGTTAGAATATATTGCTATAAGAGTTATTGATAATATTATGTAGGTGTATTCACTTGATACTTCAAAATACTGAGTGTCAGTTTTTTTACTCCTCGTGGTATTAAATAGTAGGGCATAGACACAATGCTAGTGGCAATAGTAACTAATTCGACGCCACACTTCGCCCGCTCCGAAGTGACAAACACTGTCAACCTACTGATGAATCTTTAGTAATACATCTAGGCACGGCACGGTACGGAACGCGCTAATGAAATTTTAACATGCGCCGTGTAGGCAGCTACTAGTAGTAAATACACGCGAGCTGATCCCTCATGACACTTTCTAATTAGTAAAATTAGGGGCTTCTTACTTTATATAATGTACTTTGAGGTAAACTTCATAAGGTGAAGGTGAAAATATCATACTTAAGGCGAGTGGTGGGTGTAACAAAATTAAGTGATAACCCTTAAGAGCACGGGCCGGCAAGTAATTTAAGGAGAGGTCCGGACACTGTGGGAAAATTTTAACGTGGTCCAGAAAAAAAAACACTTGTCCTATCTATGTGTTAATTGATACTTGGTATAAAATACATTACAATATTTCGCGTTCCGAGATTCGACCTACCGCGGTCCGCATACGGACCGCGGTCCGCCTGTTGCCTACCGCTGCTTTAGAGTGTGTATGGGCTCCCTATATAGAGTCCGCTGTGAAAGTAGCAGCACTGAAAGAATAACTTGTTTTTCACCATTGTATGGAAAAAAATGACGCCCACACAAATCATTAAAAATAATTTTTGATCTTTCAGCGCTGCTACTTTCACTGTGAACTCTATACAGGGTGTAACAAAACTAAGTGATAATACTTTAGGGTGTGTATGGGTTCCCTGTAGGTATATAGTCAACTGTGAAAATAGCAGCACTGAAAAAAAATGTGATTTGTATGGGCAAGCGCCCGCGCGTCAGGAATTTTTCCATACAAAGATGAAAAAAAAGTTACTCTTTCAGCGCTACTACTTTCACAGCGAACTCTATATAGGGGACCTATACACACCCTAAAGTATTATCCCTTAGTTTTGTTACACCCTGTTTCATATTCATTATTATAATCGGTTTCTCGGCAATGGCTGCCAGTATTTACTTGAGAGGTTTTGGTAATGGAAAGAGAAACATTAATTTAATGAAGAGTTTGACCGATAATAATAACTAGCTTTTTGACCGAGCTTTGCTCGGTATTCGATAAAACACGAATAAAATGACATATTGTAAAAATGATTCCTAGTTAGATCGATTTATCGCCCCCGAAACAACCTATAAACAAAATTTCATGAAAATCGTCGGAGCCGATTCCGAGATTCCAAATATATATATATACAAGAATTGCTCATTTAAAGATATAAGATTAATGTATGGGGCTTTTGTCAAAATCCTCATTTAATTACAGTTAAGTAATTAAATTTGGTCTCCGAGTGCGGTAGTTAGAAAAGTCACTCTTACAGTGCTGCTATTTTCACAGTAAACTCTACAAGGAGCAATACATACCCTAAAGTATTATCACTTAGTTTTGTTACACCCTGTATAAAGTTTGCTGTGAAAGCAGAAAGAGCATTTTTTTGTGATTTCTATAGGCAAGATTTTTCCATACAAGATGAAAAGAAAGCTATTTCAGCGCTGCTACTTTCACAGTCATCTCAATGTGCACACACACTACTAAAGTTTCATCACTCTGTTTATTTACACGTATATTTCAAATGCCCGTATCTATATAGTCGTGAGAGTACTCAAGACGTAATGCGCCCAATCAGGGAGTCAATTTGGGAGCTGCCACGGCGTGATTTACAGCCCCGACCCCGGGACTACCGGGACTCCGGGATTTACATACTGCATGTATGTAGTGCAACTGATTCTTTAATGTACTATCAGAGAACATTCATAGGCAATTCAAATTCAAATTCTTTATTAAGCATACAATAATATACAATAGCATAAAATCTAATCCCGTCATCTAATCCCATGCTAAGTAAAATTATACTTAGCATAGGATTAGATGACGTGATGTACGCTACGCTAATTAATATTCACACACACAATCACACTACACTTTATCACGTAAAGTCTCTTTCGGCGACGTGATGCGCGCTTCGTTCGGGAGCCTCCCCCGGAACCTCCGGTAAACTACACCGGCGGGCCAGAACTCCTCCACCTCGAAGATGGATAAAACTTGAGTCGGCACTCTCACCACAAAGGAACTGAAATTCACTTTATGGCGAGAGTGCAGACGCTCCACCCTCAAGGTGTAGGTGGTCTTCTCGCGGATGTAGTTTACGACGTCTTCGACCGTCATGGACCAGTGCAGGCGCGACACGTAGAGCGGCGTCGCGGGCACCTCGCTCCGCAGGCGCAGCTCGGGCACATAAGGTGCGGTGCCGCGGTGGTTGCGGACGGTGGGCTTCCTCTTCCTCCTCCTCTCCACCAGAACGAAACCCTCCTCGTCGCACCTCCTGCTCTCGTCCCTGTCGAGTCGAAGATTGCAAGAAGGCAATGGGGTACCTATATAATTTAGTAGCGTCATCCCAGCAGACAGATCGCAATTAACATTGAATAGACATGATCCGACCAAATGACGTTGGTCTGGCACCTGCCTAGGAATCAATTTCCTCGATGGTACTATAGAATTAGATTCATAGGCAGATTGCGGACCTACGTAGTTTGGACAGATTACGACTAATATTGATTAAGGGTTTTTGATATTTTATTTGCCACCAGGTGCTGCTACATGGGAGCTGGACGTGGGAGAGCCATGCTTCGGCACGAATGGGCCGGCTCGACCGGAGAAATACCACGTCCTCACAGAAAACCGGCGCGAAACAGCGCTTGCGCTGTGTTTCGCCGAGTGAGTGAGTTTACCGGAGGCCCAATCCCCTACCCTATTCCCTTCCCTCCCTTATTCCGTTCCCTTTCCATCCCTACCTTCCCCTATTACCCTATTCCCTCTTAATAGGCCGGCAACGCACATGCAGCTCTTCTGATGCTGCGAGTGTCCATGGGCGACGGAAATTGCTTTCCATCAGGTGACCCGTTTGCTCGTTTGCCCCCTTATTGCATAATAAAATAAAAATAAAAACATATGTAGCCTAAGGCTGCGTTTCCACCAATCTAATAGCATCGCCGCGCTGAGCGACGTCATGGCAAGCTCACGTCAATAAAGCAATAGGGATGATGACAAGGTCAAAGATTAGCGAATTTTGTTAATAAAATAAAGAAATCACGGTAAAAAATAAGTGTTCCCAAAATTTCAGCTTGATAGCATTTGTATTTTTTTTGATATGCGCCTTTAAAGTTGGATATTCAAGTCGAATTTTTTTTCAATTAAATTTCTTAATATTTGTATACAATTCGATAACTTATGCAATTAAAAGCAACCTTTGTTATAAAACCACTTTCATAAACGCAATATTTAATATACCTGTCGAACAAAGTTGTCTCCCGATGCGTACAAACTACGAAAGACTGACGTCATACTTTCGTAGCACTTTGTAAGGAGCGTTTCGGGCAGGTCTTCTTTATGAGATATTTGAATTGTCATATCTTGGTGAATTTTTAAGCTATCAGAGTCATTCTTCCAACGATGTTTCTATTTTTTAAGTGTCTTTCAATTACCGATAAGAAAAAAAATAGTCATCATGCCTATTCTATTGGTTTTCAAAAACACATTCCTCGCAACACATCTCTGGTGGAAACGCAGCCTTGGGGTCTATCATGTCAAATAGACATAATTATTATCGTGACACATGACAGGTATATCGTGACATATGGCAGCAGTTTGACACGATACATAGCGGCATCTGGCGACAAATGGAATTCCAAACACCCTCATTTCAATTGTAAAGTATATTATAATGTAATTAATTTTAAATGGCTTACAGCAGCTTTACTCAACCAACGGCCCGCGGGCCGCATGCGGCACGGGACTTAATATCAGCGGCCCGCGTGAAGTAGTGTAGTCGTCGTGAAAGTCGTAAACATTTTTCTACTTTTCAATTGCTGACTTTGGAGAACGTTATTTTTCACCCCAATTTTTTAAATAGTGGCTTACGATACCCAGACCAAAACATGTGACCCGTATAAAAAAGGTTGAGTACCACTGGTTTGAAGCATCGTCGCACTTCACAATCCGTGTAACCAAACCCTTAGTATTTTTCTAATTCCACTTCCATAAAATATCTTTACAACTGCAGTTTTCGAGAGCATATTTACTGCATATCGCCTGCTCATATCGAGTCCTATTACACAGTAATGGCACGTAAAAATTCTCCCATCACCTCGGCCTAACTCGTTCCGAGCCTGAACTTTTACCTATACAACTCCTAACAATGCAAGATTGCCACGCTAAAGAAAACTCTGATACCAAGGAAAAGGGTTTAAAATGACTCACAGATTATCCAGTTGGGTAAGTTTACAAGAGTTTAAAATTGGATATAGTAAGTTTGGTGCTCAGCATTCCCTGTTTAAGTTATAGGTGAGGATCGGGAGTAAGTTAGAAGAGTATGCAGAAGAAAACATTAGCCGCGTTAGTCTAAAAATATTTAAAACATAATAATTTATGCGTTCAGGACCTTTTACTTTAACGGCCGTTCCCAATATTTGATCTATCTCTGGTTTTGCCCTACTAGAGATAGGAATAGTTCAGATTAGACATTAGAGACATATATTTTATGTCAATTGTGAGCTATTCCTATCTCTAGTAGGGCAAAACCAGAGATAGATCAAATATTGGGAACGGCCGTAAGTGTATTGTTCAACATGTCGTAATCTTATCTTTACATCTATACATATAAATAAAATTGGAGTGTCTGTTTGTAATATTGAAAGATCCGTTTTTTACTACATGCATATGAATGTACATAAGGTACATATACCCAAATAGCAATTTTTACAATTTTTGTCTGTTTGTTCCGGTTAATCTCTGAAACGGCTAGACCGATTTTGACGGACTTTTATTGGCCGATAGCTGATGTAATAAGGAGTAACTTAGGCTACTTTTTAACCGACTTCCAAAAAGGAGGAGGATATTTTTTACTTTTTTTATGTTTTACTTTAAATATTTTACCCCGCCGTTTGTCGACCGATTTTCAAAATTATTTTGTTGTTGCTTAAGATTTGGTCCATTTTGTTGACGCGGACGAAGTCGCGGGTAACAGTATATTATAAAATTCTCGTGTCACAATGTTCGTTCCCGTACTCCTCCGAAACGGCTTGACCGATTCTCATGAAATTTTGTGAGCATATTGAGTAAGTCTGAGAATCGGTCAACATCTATTTTTCATACGCCTAAGTAATAAGCATTGTTCACCCTTAAATTTTGTTTTTTAATTTTTGGACGAAATTTTTTGTTTTGATTTTTTTATAATGTGGCATTAAAAAATACATACAACCCTAAATTTTTACTTTTTTATCACCAACTCCTATTTTTTTATAGCCATTTTAGTAATTTAATCATTGTTCATCCCCGGTTTATATGGCAAAACAACGTTTGCTGGGTCAGCTAGTAATATTATAATGATGTGCATAATAAACATATTTGGTTGGCTTTTATTACATCTTACATACCTTGGATATTATCGCTAAACGCCTGTTACAACAATTTCTTGTGTATAAGAGCCAACCTATTTTAAACTTTGAGTGATTTAAAGACTAATGTGGCCCTCCATCTGCCCATGATATAATATACCAATACAAGCGATTATAAGCGTGTTGAGGGGATAAAACTCATCTATACTAGGTGTAACTAATAAGTAATAACGCCGAGATGTGGCTTCACTCTGCATCCTATATCGGTTTGATTCAACTTTTCGTCATCGCCCCATGCGAAAAATATACCTACCATCCTCTTCACCTTGATGAGGGGCAGTCTCCCACCGTGCGTTTTTCGCGTAACCTTTTGCCGTGTACTGTAAAACTCTTGAGTGAACTGTCGCTAGCGGTATTTCCGTACCTATACGATCTGCAAACCTTCAATAAGAGAGCGTATTCCCTCTTAAAAGACCGGCAATGCACCTGCAGCTCTTCTAATTGAGAGTGTCCATTGGCGACGGTAGTTGCTTTCCATCAGGTGACCCATTTGCTCGTTGGCCCCTTTTTATATTTTTAAAAAAGCTTCGTATCATCGACGTCGAATACGCTTCCTATAAACAATTTCACAAGTATGGCAATATTCCATCCTGATTGAACGTAAAGAGAAACCTTTAAGCGTCATAATTTTGACACTCATACCAATGACCCAATCGTAAGTACGCGAACACATAACTTACAAAGAGTTGCCCCGTCAACAATACAAACCGTGAAACATCGATGAGCTATGTTGCGCAGCTCAACGGCTCGCATTCACAATGTGATTGTTTCAAGCCACATGAGGTCTGATCTAAAGTTCTAAATCTAAGGAATTTCAAAAATAACTTAAATGAATCTTAAAAATAACTTAAATGAATGGTTTCATTCACCAGAGGAGGCTATTAACAATTTTGGTAATCTAGGTTTGTAAGTATCTTTAAACGAGCAATTCTTGTATATTATATAATTGGAATCTCGGAATCGGCTCCAACGATTTTCATGAAATTTAGTATAGTATAACTGGTGGGTTTCGGGGGCGATAAATCGATCTAGCTAGGAATCATTTTTAAAAAATGTCATTTTATTCGTGTTTTATCGATATTCGATAATCAACTTAAACATAAACTTACTATGCCATTTTATTCGTGTTTTATCGATAATAATCGATAATCAACTTAAACATAAACTTACTATGCCATTTTATTCGTGTTTTATCGATAATAATCGATAATCGATAATCAACTTCAACATAAACTTACATAAACTTACTTTTTTTAATTGGAAGTCAACAAAAAAGTGGCGTGTGAATAGTCCCAATTTAAACTGAAAAATATGACTCTTCTGATATCTAATGGCGAATAATAATACTTTTTTTTTAATTGTGAGCAACTAATTGCTTTAACGACACAACAACAGCTAAAGCTATTCCAGCAGATGGCGTTGTTAAGTAACACGAATTCAATGAGTGTTTGCTTTGAGGTTAGTCTTATTAGAGGTCAATTGTTTATATTATTTGAGTCTTCTTAATGCATGTGTTCACTTAAAATGCCTAAACGATCTTGGAAAAAAACACTTACAAACAATCTAACTACACGAAGCCGCAGCTCGTCTCAAGAACACCTAGAAGCATCGTCATCAAACTGATAAGGATTCTCAAACTTCTCACAGTGAAGACTCATTTCAAGGATACCGTCATGAAAATAATCAGGTTTCTGCTCGTCCCACACGTGCTGCTAAAGTAAGATTCTTGCAAAATTTGACTGACATTACACGAGCAGAAAGGTCTTATGATTTAGATGTTTCAGAAGAGCGTGCGGCCCAACGTGTAGCTAATGAAAATAACGAACAACGAGAGCGACGTCTGCAAGATTTGCGACAGCGTGCGGCAGAGCGTGTAGCTTCAGAAAATGACGAACAACGAGAGCGTCGTCTGCGAGATTTGCGGCAGCGTGCGGAACATCGTGTAGCTACTGAAAATGACGAACAACGAGAGCGTCGTCTGCGAGATTTGCGGCAGCGTGCGGAACATCGTGTAGCTACTGAAAATGATGAACAACGAGAGCGTCGTCTGCGAGATTTGCGGCAGCGTGCGGAACATCGTGTAGCTACTGAAAATGACGAACAACGAGAGCGTCGTCTGCGAGATTTTCGGCAGTGTGCGGCACTCGTGTAGCTAATGAAAATGACGAACAACGAGAGCGTCGTCTGCGAGATTTTCGGCAGTGTGCGGCACTCGTGTAGCTAATGAAAATGACGAACAACGAGAGCGTCATCTGCGAGATTTGCGGCAGCGTGCGGAACATCGTGTAGCTACTGAAAATGACGAACAACGAGAGCGTCGTCTGCGAGATTTGCGGCAGCGTGCGGAACATCGTGTAGCTACTGAAAATGACGAACAACGAGAGCGTCGTCTGCGAGATTTGCGGCAGCGTGCGGAACATCGTGTAGCTACTGAAAATGACGAACAACGAGAGCGTCGTCTGCGAGATTTGCGGCAGCGTGCGGAACATCGTGTAGCTACTGAAAATGACGAACAACGAGAGAGTCGTCTGCGAGATTTGCGGCAGCGTGCGGAACATCGTGTAGCTACTAAAAATGACGAACAACGAGAGCGTCGTCTGCGAGATTTGCGGCAGCGTGCGGAACATCGTGTAGCTACTGAAAATGACGAACAACGAGAGCGTCGTCTGCGAGATTTGCGGCAGCGTGCGGAACATCGTGTAGCTACTGAAAATGACGAACAACGAGAGCGTCGTCTGCGAGATTTGCGGCAGCGTGCGGAACATCGTGTAGCTACTGAAAATGACGAACAACGAGAGCGTCGTCTGCGAGATTTGCGGCAGCGTGCGGAACATCGTGTAGCTAATGAAAATTACGAACAAAGAGAGCGTCGTCTGCGAGATTTGCGGCAGCGTGCGGCACAACGTGTAGCTAATGAAAATGAGGAACAACGAAAGCACCGATTAGAAGAACAACACAGACGTCGAGACGGAAGATGACGTAGGGCTTTAGAACTTAATAATTGTTTGCCGACTTATAAATGTGCCGTTACTGCATCTGTGCAATATCACGCCTTAGGACCATTTGAGATTTTGTGTATCCATTGTGGTGGTCTCTTTTTAAACCGTCACCCATATTCGGAAGAATTTCATAAAAAAATAAGGAAGATAAACGCATCTTTTGCTCCAGCATCCTTCAATGTGATAGAACAATAAATATCCATGGAATTTATAGTTTTATTGTTTGCGGACAATACATACAAAAGTATATCATAAAATGAATATGGCAGCACATCCGACCCAAAATGATGTTGGTGTCTTTGAACGGCCACAGTAAGGACAACTATACTTTTTAGACCCTGATGAAGGCGTGAAAGAAAAAGTTAATCATCCACTTAATTCTGGAATTACTACCTCAATGATGAAGTTATTGGAGTTTATCATTCGAGCGCAAAATCGTTATGCACAGGGATATACAATGATGCGAGAAGTAGAGGACGAAATGAATCGGTTAACTTCTGCCCAAGGGTTGTCCCCACCATACGTAAAGCTTTTATTTAGACTTCCAGATCAAGCTGATCGCAGAAGGTTCAACATACCGGCGTGTAATGAAGTTTGTGCTGTTTTTACACGAAGTGCTGACCAAAGCTTTCTAGAAAATGAAATGATTGTTCACCAGCGCAATAAAAACATTGTCTATTTAAGTAATGTTGATAAGCGAGTTGAGCCATTTACTTACCCATTATTTTACCCCGCTGGCACGGATGGTTTTAGCCCAGGTTTGAAGTCGCAGTCATTTAACTCGGCTTGAACTGGCACAATACAGACTTTCATTATGACCAGAATTGGTTAAATTTTTAACAGTCTCCATCATGAAGTACCAGATATAAAGGAACTTCCATTTAATGCACTGCATTTTGGGGGTCGATTATTTCAACAATATTTAGTGGATCGTGTAGAGCGTGACCGTATTCAGTAGATAAAATACAACCAAAATAAGATTCTAGCTTAACAATATACGGGAGTAATGAGTTTCATTAACCAATTTGCCGAAAAATAAAATGCCAGAGTTGGTAAAAAGATAATTTTATCCTTTTCTTTTCCTGGTTCGACGAGGTACATATAAAATTTTGAAGATGCAATGGCAATCGTTCGAAGGCATGGATCACCTGATTTCTTCATCACCATGATAATACGTAATTTTAAAGCTGATCGCACATTTGTCAGCACTGTACTCGTCGAATGCACTGTAAGTGCGAGGTTTCATATTTCATATAACGAATTCTAAAATGCGGCGAATACGGCGCGTGCGTTTTGATAAGTTTGCGATCAACTTAAGATACCAATATATAGCGAATCAAAATAACATTTAACCATAAAATATCCGCCCTAAAGTTTTAAACATTTTTTGTTCTACAAACTGTGTAGATTATATTATATATTATTTTAATTAATATTATAAAGCGGAAGCGAGTGTGTTTGTTTGTTTGAATGCGCTAATCTCAGGAACTACTGGTCCGATTTGAAAAATTCTTTCAGTGTGAGATAGCCCATTTATTGACGAAGGCTATAGGCTATATTTTATCACGTTAAGACCAATAGGAGCGATGAAATAGAGGAAAATGTGGAAAAAACGGGGGAAATTATTTTAAAGAGATTATATCACGAACTACCTACTGAAGCAATTTTTATGTTATTTGGCACAGATGAGAAGTATACCACGTGAAGCATCATAGGCTATATTTTGTGGAAGAATTTGTGTGTGAAATATCTAATTTACGCGGGCGAAGCCGCCCGGAACGTCTAGTACTGTATAATAGTATAAAACTGAAAGCGCTATATCCTTCCCCGTGTACCACAATACATAACGCCGGCATATCGCGATGCGCCGTGTGTAATGACAGTATGAACTTTTCCTCCGCCACACGGCCGACAATGTACAGATCGACAAGGCTTTTTATGAACGTGAGAGAGGCGCTGCACGTAAAGGAGAACTGTCAAAAAATGACGTTCTTGTATGATGGCAGCGTTAGTTCCTTTTTTCGCCACGTTCATATAAAGCCTTATCGAACTTGTAGCCTACTTGCGTTGTGAACAGTCAAACTATACCATACTGGGGTTTTTATGAGCCTATCCTATCCTACTGCTGGGCAGAGGCCTCCCCCAATGTCTTCCATCTGTCTCGTTCCAACGTGACCGCAAGCCAGCCTGGCTTGTAGGCCTGTATACTGGCAATATGAAGTCAAAATTGACTAATGATACGTCGGTTCTGTTTGAATGGCTTACTATCTACTATTGGTAAATAACTACAAATAATAATAATTAATAATGAAAGCTCTAATTGTCATAGGTCATTGAATTGATATTTTTTTATGAAATAAGGGGGCAAACGTGCAAAAGGGTTACCTGATGGAAAGCAGATGGGAATAGTTGAGGGTAGGGAAGGGATAGGGTAGGGGTTAGGGAAATGGGCCTCCGGTAAACTCACTCACTCGGCGAAACACAGCGCAAGCGCTGTTTCAAGCCGGTTTTCTGTGAGCCCGTGGTATTTTCCCCATCGAGCCGGTCCATTCGTGCCGAAGCATGGCTCTCCCACGTAAAAAAAAACACTCTCGTCTTAATTTTAATAAACTGTACCATTAGATAAATTAATTTATAGTCAAATAGCGAAGCCGAATTAGCTCATATCGTGTTTGTCGTGATCTGTCACCTTGTCATAACCTGAGTTAATTATGTGCTATCGCCTATTAATTTCCCTAATAAGAAGGTAATTAGTATAGTTAAAGCATACTAACCCCCCCACCGGTTTCGGTGGTTGGTTTCATTAAAACCAGGCTAGTTACGCAGGAGTTATTTTATAGTGCCTAAGTGTGTGCGCAGTGCATAAGAGCACTCCCTTCCTCCTTCCTCCTTCCTGTACACTCATACCCAGGGCGGACGACCGATTTGACTGGCGAGAGTAGTTTAGTTAGAGCATTATACGTTTACCGAGTACACAGTATGACGTGCACCGCTTTACTACTTTAAAATAACTTCCAGTATATTGACTGTAACCGACTCGGCCTTACGACCTCTGCTCCCGATGTAATCACATCTTAAAACTTCACAGTTGTTTTACAGGACCGTTAAAAAGTCTTTGAAATGTAATGTACCGTACACCACTACAGCATTAGAGCAACAATTAAACTTTGCAGCGGCCATAGGGTTAGCTTACAACGAAACACGCTCCATATTATCGGACACGGCGACTTTTTGTAGCGAATAGCGATGCAATCGCGCGTTTTGCGAATGCGCAATGCAAACTTGCGATTGTAGCGATGCAAATGCGCGTTCGCGTCGGCAGACAGCCGCGGGGAGTAAAGATAATCGCACATATTATATCAGGACGCGCGCGCCGACCGAGCCACATTTTAAACTTCGTTCGCCGTGCGTTCGGCGCGTACGGCGAGTACGGTGCTGACAAAGGAGCGAAAGGACTTTGTGCCGTTACTGAAACGTGCTGTAACGCGTTGTATCGCGTTTGTACCGCGACCGAATGAGTGCCCCGTGTGCCCTATACACAGCTAGTGATCGCTTCGCTATTGTATCGATGCCAAAGTGCGATAGTGCAAAAAAGGCATCGCTACAAAAAGTCATCGTAAGCCATTAAAATGTCTTTGATCTTGATATTTTGTCAAACGCCTCCGTGGTCTCGACCACCACGGAGATGTTTGACCAGCCACGCTCTAAACCACTTGGTGGTTTAGAGCATGGCTCTTGACTCGGAAGTCGTGGGTTCGATTCTCGCGTTGAAAACTGTTATTGACAAGTTTGGTTAGGACAATGCCGGCTGATCATCTGATTGTCTGACAAGAAAGATGATCCATGCATCGGGTGGACATGTAAAAAGTCGGCCCTGCGCCTGATCTCTGGCGTGTCGGTCTTCCGTTCCACTAGGTTATTAGAGTAAAGAAATAGCTCGAGTGCTCTTGTGTACTGCGCACACACTTGGGCACTACAAAATTACTCCTGCGTAACTGGCCCGGTTTCAATGAACGCTCTAACCGCTAAAGCAATTTTACCGAAACCGGTGCGGGAGTTATTATTATTATTTATTGTCAGACAATATCATATTTTGATGGCTCGGTCCCACCATCGTATACTTTTAAAACAATCTCAACTAACTTTTCCATTTGCATTTTACGGTTTTTTTTCGTAGCTCCATTTTTTTAATAATAAAGCTAGTGGTATTTTTATACAGTTTTTATTTTATTATAATTGAATAATCCCACAATGTCAGCGTTTTAAGTTGCTAGCCGTAAATTTTGTGACGCAAATTGCAACTCACCGATCTTCTAAGATTTAATTAGTTTTGAGTTATGGTAACTCAAACGTATCCAACCCCATTCAAACGAACTATTAATTGAAATCAAGTTAAATTAAAACCAAGTTTAAATCAAAACAAAGTTAAAATCGAAACCAAGTTAAAGTTAGAATTTTACATACAATCTCGGAGTAATAACTCAAAGTTTAACGGGCGGTATTTCCGAGTCCGGTCCAACATCTAATCATTGTTTAACCGCTTAACTGCCAGTTAAGTTGCCGTTATTAATCGTGACCAGCTCAATCTCTGTCGCAGTAATTGCTGTAGTTACAAACTACTGGGGTGTCGGACTTATACTTGGTAAATAATACGTTTAAAATGGCTTTGGTTTTATACATAATTGGTTTAACGTTTTAGTAGGTGTTCCTCTTCTTAGCTATAAATATCACTTTTATAATATTATAAATTCGAAAGTGTATCCGTCTGTCTGTCTGTTTTCTTCTCCTATCTTTTGACTTCTTCACGTTCTAACCGCTAAAGCAATTTTGCTGTTACTTGGTATAGAGATACTTTGTTACCTCCCGGACCTTTCCGGGTGATGAAAAGTATCCTATGTCATTTTTTATGAAATAAGGGGGTAAACGAGCAAACGGGTCATTTGATGGAAAGCCACTACCGTCGCCCATGGACGCTCGCAACATGAGAGTAGCTGTTATAGGTGCGTTGCCGGCCTTTTAAGAGGGAATACGCTCTCTTCTTACATAGGATACTTTCCATCCCGGAAAAATGTTCGGTTCTTGCGCTAAACGAATTTCGGTGCAAAGTTGCAGGCGTCATCTACATAGTTTTACTATAAAGTACTATTTATCTTCTGAAATTCTTCTAACATTATTCTAAGGCAGTAAATAAACTTTGTAAGACTAAGTATCGGGTGCATTAAAGTTGCGTTATGGCTCGCGGGGGAGGGTAGGGGGGCGAGAGCAGGGGGGGGGGGGGTAGAACATTACATCCTGCACTTTATGCCTCTCCACGTGAACCTTATTTATGTAACTTTGAACAGATTCGTATACTTCTAATATTCTGAAGATATATGAACATCTATGAACATTGAACGGTTAAAGTCTTTACTAGATTGTAAGCAATTCGTATCCTGGTGTCCTTGTAAAATGCTTTGATTTCTAATACTATGCCAATTTTGATGTGTTTTTCCTACTTAAATACAGAGGTTTATCTATATTATATATAAAAATGGATTTTCAATTGTGTTAGTAACGCTTACACTAGTAGAAAATTTTAAAATGACACGATATTTTAGTTTTAGAATACACGTTACATTTATTTAAAACTAGCTGTCCCGGTGAACTTCGTGTCACTTAAAAACCTTCCCTGGACTTCTACGAATATTTTAAGACTAAAATTAGCCCAATCCGTTTAGCCGTTCTCGAGTTTTGCGCTTAGCAACACATTCAGCGACTCATTTTTATATTATAGATAAATGCATGATTTACTGTAACGTGTGTGGAGAAAATTAAAGTGAACGTCCGTGGCCTGGGTAGACCAATGATTCGCACTCGACAAGGTGCAGGTTCGATTCTGAATAGAGACATGTACCAATAAAAAATATACATAATTTAGTAACTATTCAGGGCGTCCGTACGGTAAATGAAAAATCGTGCGGAAACCCGCACATGGATGGTGCCAGACGTACTGACCTGTATGTACTCTGGACTAGGCCGACTATGTCGCGAGAATGCCTTATGTGCTTGGGCACCCATAGGGACATTTAAAATCTTGTCCCAGGCACTACAGTATTCGTAAAGTGGTTTCTTTGCTCTGAAAATACTGTATTTTAACAATCCACAACGGATGCAAACGCCTGTATGGCAAAACAGGAGTTTACACTTCAGAGTGACTTTTATTGTCTTTCAAACTTGCTATTGTTATCAGACAAAAATCTCAGGTTCCAACAGTCTTTCCGGCATTCAATGATGGCCGAGGGGGCAGTTTGTCCTAGTTCTTTTGTTGCATTGTGGTCTTTTATGTAATTAGGCCCATGGCCAAGAATCTATCTTCCAAACATGGGTCAATAGAATTCCATGGTCCAAACTCCGAACAAAATAGTTGTCACAAAAGTGACACGTCACGGAACAAAATGGCGCATTGAAATGCTGAAAGTTGATAATAGGCGGTAATGGCGCGGTATTAGCGCCCAGTAACATTGATTAATAACCGTAGGGCCGCCATGATCGCGGGAGACTTGACAATAATTCTGACATTCTTGAATATGGAATATTATTCAAATATTACGCTTGCTCCTACGAGCAGAGGGAACTACGAGCACTTACAGTAAATAATCCGAAAGTTGCACACGTCATATCAGAATAATGACAGAAGCGCTGTCAAACGTCAAACAAAACTTTTTGTTTACTGTCTATGCTGGTGCCTCAGTTTAAATCATAAAGTTAATATACCTAGCGGAATAGAGCAACAATCTCGAGCTGTCAAACGAAACCGAAATTGGTTTTCATCTGTGTGAAAAATATGTGTACGTATACACTGACACAAGCATGATTGAACATGAATTCTATGAGATTAAATTGTCAAAGTGCGGCACGTGCCGACTGGACGTCAAAAAAAGAGTGCTGCTGTCATGTATCACTCGTCTCCTTTTACCACGCAGTGTTACTGATAGTGACATCTCTCTTGCTCAGGCCTTTGTTTCTCTATTCCGCTAGGTATATTAACTTTATGGTTTGAATAGAAATCTTTGTGCTGGTGCTGAAAACATTACAGTGATTATCTTATTGAAAATTTCATTAGCAGCGTCTTTAGGACAGATCAGAAATGCGACAGGACTCGTTTTCACTTCTATCGTGATCCCTGGAATGCAACCCGTTATTTTTATATTAAAAACCTAAAATAGCGGATGTAGAGTATTAAAAGAGAGATAGTAGAGAGAGTCTGTAATATTATGTTTAATCTAAAGTCCTAAGGTTTGAAATCTTATCAAGTCTTGCTACTGGTAGTTTTTTTTTTTTTTTCCTGCTCCACCCTTTGCCTTTAGATGTTGTGACATTGGCTTGGTGGATTGGGGTCACTCAAGCTGGGTGGAGTTTCTAGGTTGTTAAAAAGATATCGTTCTGTGTCGAATCTACCCGCCATGTGGCTTAGGACTTTATCGTTCCTGTCTTTTATAGCCATTTTTATATTATAATCTTTTATGTGTGCGGTTGACACCTCCGTGGCTCTTTTTATGAAGCTTGCCACAGCGTCTCCATCAGTATCAGTGTAATAGACACAGGTGTTAGTGTGCCGGGATATAGCTACAACTGCATGAGGAACGCTGTCATGGATTGCCAGCTTTCGGGACTTGGTCTGTATGATGATCACCGAAGGACTCGTTAATCTAAAATAAAATAAAATCTAAATGCTACTGGTAGTTTCTTCATATTTCTGGAAATCCCAAAATCTTGGTCACCACAGTCTCTAGTAAATAACGGACAATATTTATTAGTTAAATGCCGGCGAAACTTCGTACATACAATTTTTATCCTCCTTTTGTTCAGCGCTGGGCATCCGTCAGCCATTATTGTGGGCTTTTAAATTATTTACTTGATTAATTACTGTCATAATTCACGACTTTAAGCTGTTTCATTTTCTTTTGAGCTCCTAATGTCCTTAATCAATTCATTTGCGGATTCATTATTAGATTTTTCGAGTGTTGTAATTAAGATTTTTCAGGCTCTTTTATCTTTAAAACGTTTTTATTTTTATTTTAGAGCGTACCTGCTGTTTTCAATTTTTAATTTACCTTTCTTCTGAATTATTTCGTTGTGGGTCCCAAGTCACAAGAGTTGCAGTGGTGGAAAAGTAAGGTGACCATAAGTGGCCGTAACAATGCGTGGTGTTGTAAGTGTAGATGGTAGTGTGCACCTTTATTGCATTATTAATTTTATCTATTTTAAGGCATTATTTTACAAAAATATTAACTTTCCCGGAATCTTTAACCCTTTCTTTTGAAGTCTCTTTGCATTCATTATTATTTCGCACAATCTTATCAACAAGTACTTTAAGTACTTTTAATACAAAATTTTGCTCAGCGCACAAATTATATTTTTAGTTTTTACCTTATAGTTTATTTGCTCAGCGAACAAATTATATTTATACCTTATAGTTTAATTTATTTGTTTATTGATTATTTTAATAACAATCGACACCTCTATCAATCAGTCATCAATAATTAATTATGTCTATATAACGCTAGTATCACAGTTAAGTCAACATTATGTTGTGTAGACATAGACGTGCCATACTGCATACATCTTTAATGATAAATTAAGTATTAATATATCATTAACGGCCGCACTTATAGACATTTAATACTGATTAAAATTAAATTAAATTAAATAATGAGACATTTAATACTGATTAACAATCAATTAAATAAAGTTTGACAGATAATGTGGGCTTATAAAAAATCTTCATTTAATCACAGATTAGTAATTAACATTGTAACGTTGGTTTTACGTTTTTTTTTCAAAAAAAATTTGATGTGAGCCCCTGGAACTCAGAGAGTGAATGAAGGGTTAACTCACTTCTATTTTTTATTTGTTCCCTACAAATAAAAAATAGAAGTGAGTTAACCCTTCATTCACTCCTTGAGTTCCAGGGGCTCACATCAAACTTTTAAACGGCCATAATTCAAAAGTCTTAGCAGCTAGTTTCCCCCATGTCTCAGTACCTTCATGTAGTGATGCGGGCGACATGGTGCCGAGAGGATGTGTGCGTACATTCCATATTTGGTGAGTTATTACGCTGAGTGAGTCCCAGGGACTCATACTAGTGAATTATGTTATGATTATATTTTTATTTATTAATGTTTTGAAATGTTGATTTTTCACCGTTATAATTTAAATTATGTATGCTTTATTTTTCTCTTGTAGAATTGTAAAATGGCTCTAAAAAACGTGACTTTATGAATCTAAGAGAAAACGGAGCAGATTCCATTTTGGAAGCCTGGCTTCAAGAAGATTTGGAAGAAAAAGTGGCATTCCTAAGGATGTGAGCCACCCTGAAATAACGTTTTACGTTTTTTATTTGTCCGAACTTAAAAAATCGTAAAAAATAAGTTTCGGATACCAATATAATCCTTTAAAAGTGTTAATTATATACGAGATGAAGGTTCAGTACCACAGAATAAATATAAATAAAATATCTTTTTATTCAAAATGGGTATCATGATACACTTTTTGAAAGTCGAACGAAGAAACTACGTTGCCTACCACCGGTTCGGGAACTACCCAGCCGAGAAGAACCGGCGCGGGCGTAAGAAACTCGCACGGGGCCATCTTTTACTAAAAAAATGGAAAATTACAATGTTATGGCTTACAGCTATGTAACAAAAATAAAAGAAAAGTAACCTGCATGGAGCCACCCTATTCCCAAGGTGTGCTGTCCTCGAAGAAATCATTGACTTTATAATACGCTTAAGCACACAAACGTTCTTTAACTAAATCTATCAATCAATCAATCTTGATTTATTTCTGTGTTCAGTACACAATCTTTTGTCTGGTGCCCGCAACACAAAGTGAAACGTAAAGCCTCCTGTACAAAGAATTATATGAGGTCAAACAAAACTAAGTGATAATACTTTAGGGTGTGTACTGTGTAGAGTTCACTGTAAAAGTAGCAGCGCTGAAACAGTTACTTTTTTACTTTTGTATGGGAAAATTCCTAACGCAGGGGCGCAGAGCACAACTCTTCCAGCGCTGCTACTTTCACAGTGAACTCTCCACAAGGGACGCATACACACCCTAGAGTATTATCACTTAGTTTTGTTAGACTTTGTATAATTTAGGGTGGGTTGCACCTACTTACTTTAACTATGACTGTAATTTTAACTAAAATGCAAAATGTAAAATCTTTGGTTAAATTTAAAAATCGACCCCATCAAGACGCCATTTATTTAACCATAACCATAGAGGTAACAAAGCTTTAAAGGCACGTGGCGTAAAAAGGAACTAACGCTGTCATCATACAAAAAACGCCATTTTTGACAGTTCTCCTTTACCAGCAGCGCCCCCGCCCACGTTCTTATAAAGCCTTGTCGGACCAGCAACGTCTTCTGTCAAATTCTGTGGTGAAAGTTAAGGTGAAAGTTAAATTAGCCTTAACTGTAACCATAACTTTAACAAATATACCCTTATATTAATTATATATATATTCATATATATTCATATATATTCATATATATATATTCTCTCTCTGCTCTCTTGACCTCTGTTTTTTCCTATATTAAATTATTCATCTGTGGTCACCGCTGTTGGTTTTACATTTAGTAAATATTATAATTGCATACTTTACTTTACTAATATTTATGTAAGACTGTTTGGAGACCCCAATAAACGAAAATAAATAATTAACCACGCCTCTGGTGCAACCCAGCATTAAGGTCCCTAGATATGAGACATCGATGGTGACGATTATTCCAAACGTAATTTTGTGCTATTATGTGTATACTATACATAACTCTGTTTGTGACATCGGGTACAGTTTCTAATCAGTTCTGATAGATTACATCTGATATTCGATCACCTCGTTCTCTACAATTATTACCAAATAATGGGACAGTCAGTTGAATAGAATCATAATATTATCAGAATTACTCGTCAACGTAACAAGAAATTCAAAAGCTTAATTGTAATTATTCGAGTTTCACAAGAAATAATTAAATACCATGCCCGTTAATTTGTTTATAAATTTTGGAAAAGCCAATAATAGGTTTTCACTATTAGATTAAAAGAAAAAAATTAGCGAAAAGAGCAAGTCAAATGTTGTGCCGTAATATTAACTTATTTAATTTGATTGCTTGGATTTTAATTTTTATTTATGTTATTGTATTATTGAACATGGATATTTTAATTGGATTTTATTATAATTGTAACCTAGATATTGTATTGGAATTTAACTATTGAAAAATGTATTTATTGAAATATATTATAGTACCATTGCAATGTTGAATTTTTTTTTGAATAAAGATATTTACTGTATAGGCTATTAAAATTTGTTTTGTAAATATTGTATTAAAAGCAAAAAATAATCGTCACCATAATATAATTTTTTATTTTTTATTTAGTCATAATGACATTGTAATTTTCCATCTTTTATATATATATATATATATATATATATATATATATATATATATATATATATATATATATATATATATATATATATATATATATATATATATATATATATATATATATATATATATAAGGACCATCCATAAAGTACGTCATACCATATTAATGATTTTCAGGATTTATTTAGGTGTAGGTACTTTATGGATACCACCGGCTCTGAAACTTTTTAGAAAAAAGGTGGAAAAACTATTCCTAAGAAAAAAAATATATTAAAAATATAAAATACCTTCAAAGACGCGTGTAGCTAGTAGCAAAGCTTTCAAAGTCTTCTTGGCATTGAATAAATACCCTTTAGTTAATTTAAATTGGATAATTCAGACACGTCAAAACTGTATGGGTAACTTTTTAAGTCCCTTAGCGATGTATTATGCCGAATCCCATACATTTCTGTCTTCTTCGCTGTCAAAATAAACAAGTGTTCTTGCCTGAAGAGTCAGAGCCCCTAGCCGAGACGTTTTGTTAATCAATAATTTATAGAATCGCCTATCAAAATGTATGGAATTGACATGACATAAGTCGCATGTCATTCATATTATCGAACGCATTGTGTCAATTCCATACAATTTTATCGGCGATTCCATAAAAAAATCGATTAAGAGTACGTCTTGGCTAGGGGGTCATTCACACACTGCTTATTTCGCTGTGAAAATTGAGTGCAACTTAAAAGGGTATTCAATGTCAACAAAGAACAATTGTGCGGTATGTGCGACAGGAGGGCGATGAAACAAGATGAGGTTAGCGCACATTTGCCATGCAAATTAACTGGCCGCACCGGCACCGGGGACGCCCACAAAAAGGTAGCTCTGGACAATTGAAGACGTGAGTGGTTGAAGTGGGTAAGTGACAATTTGAATATTAATGATTTTTGCCTAAATGGAGGCTTTCGTACCGAGAAAATGATTTGAATAAAAAAATGTGGATTTGTTTAAAGCCCGATGATGAAGTAAATTAAAATAAAGTAGGCCAGTTACAGGTTTGTTAAAATTATAGAGGAAATAATAGTATTTTAAAAATATAAAACCGACTTCTAAATTTGTACCTACGTAATTTAGAATTAAATTCCCTATCTCAAAAACTACTGAACAGATTTTGATTAAACTTGCAGCATTCCCTAAGTTGAACGATACTTAGTAAAACAAGAAAAGTATTACCTTAATAGGACTTGTAGTTCTGAAGATATGCGAACACAAAGATAAAAACATACATACACACATACACTTTTGAAGGTCACATTTGTTCAGACGCTGATATAGCCTAACATGTACAGAAACTGGACAGTTATGGAAATATTACATACATGCAGGTCGAATGGATAACCTCCTTTTTTGAAGTCGGTTAAAAGTGAGTAATTATTGTTCTTATGTTACAAATTATAAGTTACCCACTTTATTCAGTCATGTCCTAAATTCCAGTCTGAATCAATTTAAAATATTCTCAAACAATTTTTGCGCTAACTTCGTTGCACCGAAATACGGGGTGTAACAAAACTAAGTGATAAAACTTAAGGTGAGGCCAGTTCGAAAAGACTGATTTTTAAACGTCCAATCTGAAGAAATTATGTGAAATTCTCTGACATCAAAATTCATGTAGACACAAAAATAAACAAAGTAACGAAATAACCGAACAGAATATTGAAAAATGGCATGGTAATTCTGTAAAAAAATCTTGAATATCACTATAAAAATACACTTCAAATTCGAACATCTCGTAATTTTCAATGACAATGATATGATTTTTTTACAAAAAGGATAGCTTTTTTATAGTTCTAGCAAAATAACCGAATAGATTTTTAATAAATGATTCGGTCATTAAAAAAATAAAATAAAATGTATAATTATTAATTTTCTCCTATTTCACCCTATCTACAACGCGGCGAGCGTCGTAACCACCAAATACAAGGCGCGCTGATATGAATGTTATTTCAATGACCTTAACGTCGATATTCGCACTGACAGACATCGACCTGCTTATTCAGGGTCAGCCTTGCCTTCAGGACAAGCCGGGGGTCGTGACTCGTGGGTTCGAACCCCACCGACGGAACAAAAAGTATTTAATGTTCCTGGGTCATGGATTATCATATAAAACAAATCTTAAATATGTATAGTATAAAAGTATTAAATATATTTACGTTGTCTGGTACCTGTAACACAAGTCCTTCAAGTATTTACCACGGGGCTAGACTGACGTGGTGTGAAGCGTCCATAGATATTAGTTTATTACCTACTTTAGAAGATCGGAGCAAAGTCACATATATAACATGATTCAAGTAATATTTTCTTGAACAAGATATCAACGTTTCATAAGGGAGTGTAAGGAAGTGAATTTGAATATGCAGATTTCGAATCTTGATCGCCCTAGGGTCTGCGAGCGAACATACGTAAAATTAATATGTTTATACCCAGTCCTAACAAAGCCTAAATATGCTAGGTCAAATCAAATTGAAAGCATGATCACAAGATGTTTAAGTTTTGCATTCTCCGCTTAGAATGACCTGGTCAACGAGGACATAAAATCCTCTTGCTAGGCCAGCAAGAGGACAGGTTCTTCAAGTAACTGACAAAGACTGGAGACTGGAGTTTCTTGAAGGGAAAGCTCTAACTAGCCTGTTGGTATAATAGACGTAAATATTTGAAAGATGGCCATCAACATATGAGGTATGGGAAGCCTTTACTACATTTTCAATGTTCAGCTCCTAGTTTTGCTTGCTCTTGATGGAGGCATTGCCATAGAAGTTACCGTAGTACCTACATTCTCTTCTAGGGCAATACTTTCACATTATTGACCAGCTATTTCCTCAATTCCACACCCTCTTGCGAGGTATTCATAAATAATGGGACGTCGGAGCTGGAATGTCGTAACGCGATAGCGGCTATCTGAATTCGCCGCTCGCCGGTAGAATACTGATTCGTCCATTCAATATAATGCACAATCTCTCACTTTATGAGAGATTGTGCGGGGTAATCTTCGAAAGACCATGATCATGCTAACGGGAAACGAAAGTTTTTAATGCGTTGATCGGATGGGCTGGTGAAATTATTGCCAGGGCCATGTTTATGCCATATTTATCCACTTTAAGGGACAATTCATATTGCAACGACGTGAGTGTCTAGCATCACATAGCTTACATGTTCCGAGGGAATAATGAAGGTGGCAGTGACGCTACTGTTGAACATTTTCTAAAGATATTAGAGTAGCCACTATGGCCACTACCAATCACAGCGCCAACATATAAAGACGTAAAGCCATTCATGTTGAAATGGAATTTTAAATTCTTAGTAACTCAGATTGAGACGATATTTCTGTTTCGAAAAGCCCTTAAATTTCTAGACGTAAAAGGGAGCTAGGCTATAAAGTTTACGGCCTGCATGTCTCGTCAATTTTACTGCCGGCTCTGCAGTCTTTCATGGTAAATCTCGGGTAAGGAGCCAGTTCAGAAGCAGGCGTAGTTGTTAAGTTTGTGATACACTCCGCACACTCCAGATGAAACAAGAACATAAATATCTTGAAAAACTTTGAAAATATAGCCTTGAGGGATACGCTCTTCTTCATCAATCATCTTGCAAATGTAAAGGAATATGATCAGCTTTTAAGTAGAGATAGGCTTATCTCAATATGCCGTTTGTTTTTAAGCCTACCTTCTTGGGTAGAATTTGGTAGACCACTAGGAATCAGGACTGTTTTTCCCCTTTTTTATGTAGATCCTGATGTCTGGTAGGTTTTAAGGTAGGTCCGGTCAAAATCTCACTGTAATTCTGACCAGAATAGTTAAGTAAAGCCAAATAGTTTTGGTCAGAGCAACACTAAAACTATTTTGGCTATCTGTAACAGCACCTTTCCTGTAATATTTTCTGACGTCTGTTAAAATATGATCAAAACTTTATGACTCCAATCGTCAATTCCAGGAGCTGCACTTTACGAGTGTAGTTTTACTGCATCATACGGTATTATAGTGTCTATACGATGCGGCTCAAATAACCTGCTCCATCTTAACGGTCATATGTCGGCCGGCCATAGAAGGCAGCAGTAAACTTCTGATGGAAATTTCTTGACTAATCCTGCCACCTGCTCCCCTTGTTGATAAGATCTTTAAGACGATATACTCCTGTGGAAATATTGCTGGTACTATGTCAAACACTAGAAAGGGTTATGGTATTTCAGATTTTCATTTTCAATTTAATATCATCAAAGTATGATATTAGCGCTTAATGCCAACAATAATTTATTGTCATAAATTTTTATGTTCCGGTTAGAACTAACAAAGAGGTTGGTTGATACAAAAATAAAAATAAATGTTATTTGTTAACTGCGAAAAAGTTATTTTATGATTGATGAGCTATTAATGTAGAAATAGTAAAGGAAGGTTCACTAAAGGGTATAAGACAAAGGGCTGAGGGTCCTGGCCCCGCCAGCTAACGAGATGAATAAACGACTCAATTCTAAGGGACAGCCTTATTATCTACAAAATGCCCTTTATAGTTCATACAATGAAACATCAGCAATATATTTTTTCTATTGTGCTATTTTTCGCTTGGATTCCTTTGTGTAATTGTTTGTTGCTTTAAGGTCAGACACAGAATAAACTCCCACACCGGTTCCGGTGACGGTGACCGGTTTCATTGAAAGCACGCCAGTTACGCAGGAGTAATTTTATAGTGCCCAATTGTGTGCGCAGTACACAAGAGCACTCTCTAATCTCTATTCCTTTACTCTCATAACCCAGTGGGACGGAAGACGGACACGACTAGCGATGACTTACATGCCCATCCGACGCATGGATCATCTTACTTGTTAGACAATCAGGTGATCAGCCTGCATTTTCCTAACCAAACTTGGAAATTACAAGTTTCTAACGATGGATTCGAACCCACGACCTCCGAGCCACGCAAAAGCAACACAGTGGGGCCACAGAGGCGTTAGGCCCACTGAGGTTAGACGCGGAAAACTATGTACTTTCGATGTATTCGGATCGTGAACAAGAAATTTAAACTTGACCAATTCAATTTGGCATACTTAATAATTCTTTTTAGCTATGCTAACACGCGTATTTTTTTGGTAATAAAAATGCTTAATTTATATTACAAGAACCACAGAATATTATGTTTCAATTTTCAAATTGTATTATTGACTACTTGACCAGATATGTTTGGACCTTACAGAATCTTACAGTTACAGTCCCTAACCCTACCTTTGAGATGTTTATTTTATTTATTTATATTATCACCTTTACAATCCATTTAACTACAATTTAGCATATTACATAATAACAAAAACATTTCATTATGTACACTTTACAGGAACATACTAGTTCCTGTAAAGTGCAACAGCCGTACTAGTAATAACTGTGTCACAGCTGCCTGATGTACTAGCAATAGGATATAACAACTTGTATATATAGCTTATCTAAAACAAAGAGGTCTCAAATCTTTCTAAAAAGATGTTTTTTCACAATCTTAGAAAGTTGTAGATGTGAACAGACGGGTCACGGCAGGAGTTGTAACGGGACCGGAGGGAAATGAATTTTAATTCGCCAACACGAGGGTCGGGGAATACCAACATCCAAGAATTTGAAACTTGAACCTTAAATTGCACTTTTTTATATATATTTTTATTAGATAGATAATTGTTCACTTGTTTCCTAACGGGTCACCTGATGGAAAGCAACTTCCGTCGCCCATGGACACTCGCAGCATCAGAAGAGCTGCAGATACGTTGCCGGCCTTTTAAGAGGGAATAGGGCAATAAGGGAGGCTAGGGAAGGGAATAGGGTATGGGATTGGGCCTCCGGTAAACTCACTCACTCGGCGAAACACAGTGCAAGCGCTGTTTCACGCCGGTTTTCTGTGAGAACGTAGTATTTCTCCAGTCGAGCCGGCCCATTCGTGCCGAAGCATGGCTTTCCCACGTGTAAACTGTAATACCAATGCCAAATTTAATCAAAATCGGCCCATTCGTTTCGGAGCCTTTACAATTATTGGTTTACCCATTTTAACTTTTTCCTGTTTATAATTGGTGTCGATGGGATGTAAAACATTAATCTTTATGTAAATAAAAGAATAAAGATTTTTTTAAATTGATCTAACTAACTAGCCTTTAAATACGAATCACCGATAGAACAAGATATAGTTTTCTAGATTTAATGTCACAATCGTATTCCAGTATTTACTGTAGCTCATGTTACGTTCTACCAAAGCTGGGATTGCAGGAACACGATTCTCCGCACACAAAAAGACGACAAGTTCCAAGGCAATTTAAAATGTCCCGGCCATTTTAAATTCTATGTTCGATATTCGAATGTTATGTTTGAGTATGGCTAATCATTGTTCAATTGAAGACACTTCTTTCGGTGGTCGTTTGGAACTATTTTGACATTTGAGGTACGTTTGGTACGGGTAAACCGACTAATAATAGCTCCCACACCGGTTTTGGTGACGGTGGCCGGTTTCATTGAAACCAGGCCAAATACGCAGGAGTAATTTTATAGTGCCCAAGTATGTGCGCAGTACACAAGAGCACTCTCTATTCCTTTACTCTCATAACCCAGTGGGACGGACGACCGACACGACTGGCGAGAGATCAGGCGCAGGACCGACTTTTTACATGCCCAGCCGACGCATGGATCATCTTACTTGTCAGACAATCAGGTGATCAGCCTGCATTGTCCTAACCAAACATGGAAATAACATGTTTCCAACGCAGGAATCGAACCCACGACCTCCGAGTTAAGAGCCGCGCTCTATACCACTAGACCACGGAGGCGTCCAAACCTACAACAAAGCTAAAAGGTAGGGAAATAGTTTTGACAATATTTGTATATTGTATGTAAATAATATAATATCTAATAATATAATATCTATGGACGCTTCACACCACGTCAGTCTGGCCCCGTGCTAAGTACCTAAAGGACTTGTGTTACAGGTACCAGACAACGGAAATATATTTAATACTTTTATACTATACATATATTTAAGATTTTTATTATATCATACATATATTTAATACACATCCAGACCCGGGAACATTGAAAACTTTTTGTTCCGTCGGCAGGATTCAAACCCGCGACCCCCGGCTTGGGCTACCAACGCGCTCACCACTGTTCCAGCCACAGAGGTCGTCAAATTTAAACCTGGTGGCGTTTTAACTGGTCAGATTTTAACAAACGAAGCGTCAAAAATTGGTAATGATGAATTTTTGAATTATTATGTATTTTTCTCACCTCCGGGTGGAAAACGTCAACTATCACGTTTTCCGCCTCCGTCGAGGAGAAAAATAGTATACGCACCATGGGCAGTAAATGGGGAATGCAAATCTCGCGAGATTGGGGCTCAAGCGAGATCCCGCGAGTTTATGAATACAATACCGCGAGATCTCGCCAATTTCGAGATAATAATAATAATAATAATAATAATAAAGTTTATTTGCAACTACATTAATGATACATGCACACATACTTTAAAACAAGACAATTCCAAATTGCAGCCGCAAATTGGCTCATGCTCGGCATGTGCTGGTACACCCAGGGGCATATTCAGCGCCGGTCTTCCGCAAGAGCCAATAATGACGACATGGATATCTCGCGAGATTAACAGTTTGGTGGGTTTTTTGCAAATAATCACAATATTTTAATAAATTACAAAAAAAAGTAATATTATAAGTACGTATTATAAGATTAACATTCATTTTCACGATTTTTTTCAATAGAATTTTATGCATCAAACATTGTTTGATGTATCTGTCTATAATTTTTACGTAGTAAACTTTGACATACGTATCTACTATCTATCAAATAACAAATGAAAGAAACAGCCAGTCTTCTCTTCTAATGCGCTTTTATAATTTTGGACGCACTTTATTTTTATAAAAGAAGCGTACTATCAAACACAAATCTTTTAGTAATAAAATAGTTCTTTTATATAACTAACAAAACAACGAGAAGTCAAAATTCAGGACCACAGTGCACAGTTGCTTAGGCCAGCTCCTCTTTGTTTTGACTCCGTGATCGCAACTCCGTCCGGCGTCCGTGTCAGTCCGCGCTTCAAATAAGACGTTTTTATGCTCAAGTGCAATCTCGTGAAACTCGCGAGATCTCGCCTTTTTTCGCCCGAGATCAGTCTCGCTAAAAAAGGCCGAGATCTCGCGAGATCTCATTCTCGCGAGATCTCGGCCTTTTTTAGCGAGACTGATCTCGGGCGAAAAAAAGTGATCGCAACTCCGTCCGGCGTCCGTGTCAGAGATTGCATTCCCTAGCAGTAAATAAGAAAGCCTCAGATCTTAATTTCCTGCCCAAGGTGCGTAATGTTACATTGTCGGGCAATAGTTTTTTGAATTAAAAAAACGAAAGATTTTACTGTCCATATATCGTCGTGGACATAATATATTTACTTTGAATAATGTTGCCTCAAACATGTAATGCGGCCTTAACAATCGACATGGACCATTCCATGTCGATTGTTGGGCAAATAATCAATATATGCGATTATAAACGTGTCTTCGTCTATTCGATATCTTCGCCCATGATCTATCATCTACGTTGATTGTTCGTGTTATGTAGCTGCGTAATCATAATGGCATGAGTAACAGTAGAGAGAGACCGGCGTTTCACTAATACGGAAAAGTTTTTCGATAGTTATAATAGCAACAATTTAGGTGAATTTACCTCACAAATGACGTATAGATCAAAACGCTATCGTTCAAAACTAACGCTTGAAACACGAGCAAACTAAAACAATTTGCAATAACGACTTTAATGTTTAGTTTGGTGGTGTACAGTAAACTGTTGAATATGTAAGTTGATTCAGATTTGTGGCGAATAATTATGTTAATATCATCGTTCATTGAAATGTTGGTGTGCTAATGATGGAACAATGATGAATATAATTATGCGTTTGACGTAGTGCAATTTTTTATTATCATTAAAATATAAAAAGCCCTAAAAATCAAACTTCCTTTTTGTTGAGCGCTCATAGGCGCTGCCTATAGCCGATTTTAGTCTCACGCTGGCCGCTTTGGCCCACCGCATATTCCCACCACTGTTTTTTTTTATGAAATAAGAGGGTAAATGAGCAAACGGGTCACCTGATGGAAAGCAATTACCGTCGCCTATGGACACTCGCAGCATCAGAAGAGCTGCAGGTGCGTTGCCGGCCTTTTAAGAGGGAATAGGGGAGGGTAGGGGATTGGGCCTCCGGTAAACTCACTCACTCGGCGAAACACAGCGCAAGCGCTGATTCATGCCGGTTTTCTGTGAGAACGTCCTAGGGGGTACTAGTTTGCTCGTTTGCATCTTTAATTTTATATAAAAGTAAGTTATCTGCATTGCTGATCTTTGAATAGTACCATCGAAGAAATTGATACATAGGCAGCTGGCGGACCTATGCCATTTGGTCGAATTACGTCAATTCAATGTTAATCGTGATCTATCGGCTGGGTCTGACACAACGCGACCAATTTACATAGATCCCACATCTGCCTATGAATCAAATTCTCTGATAGTACAATGTATATTGAACGTAAGATGCTATTGTTCATAGCTGGCCATATTGTTGTACGATGCAGCTGTAGGAGCTCGGTTACAATTTGTCAGTTATTACAACCGCCTCCAGCTTGTTTTCACTTCAATTAAATCCGAATCTTGTAAGATCTATTATTCGTGTAATTCTCTTTTCGTCTCGTTCATACAGAAACGAGACGAAAAGACAAGAAGTGACTTGGATATGCTTATAATAATAAGATTTTTTTGGGGTGAATTTATTATTTTACTGCTTACCCGTCTGTATGTAAGATCTGCTAAATTATTTACTGGTCGATTATCGAAGCCCCTAGCCAGTAGCTAACACATTAGAATCTCCAATTAATAATAATGTATAGCATTGACATGTTCGATAATATTATGAAGTCGACATGCGACTCATCTCATGTCAATTCCATACATTTTGATCGGCGATTCTATAAAGAATACGTGTTGGCTAGGGGCTCTGTACTTGATTTTATAAAGTACCTTATTTATATAACTGTTTATTTGTATACTTTTTTGTTCTCTAACTTCGCTATCATAATAATCGAATACAGTAAGTCTTGTTAGTTGTTACCCTGTGTGCTCTCTTGTGGAAACAAAGCGAACATTAAAAACTTGAGGACCCAACAATTAGCCACAAAGCCCTCACCTGTCCCAACTTTAATTGCCCTAAACACATCCTTTACCCTTTGTACATCCCTTCACATCTTACCTGTTTAATTTTGACCTTTACGACATCGGCATAAAAGTATTCCCGGAGGTAATTTAATTTGGAACTGTACGATACCAATTTAACCTGCCCGGTTATGCTGGTTAAAAGTAAAGAGTATATTAGAGTCTTTTCGTTGTACTATTTCAGTTTTCTAGTATAATTGACGACCTCTGTGGCTCAATGGTTGAGCGTGTGGCAGGTTCCGCCGACGGAACCAAAAAGTTTTGCAACGTTCCTGGTTCCTGTCAGGGATGTGTCCTGTCAGGGATGTGTGTTAAATATGTATGTGTATGATATAAAAAAAACACGGCCAAGTGCGTGTCGGGTCACGCCCAATATAGTCAATGACAGGATATTAATAACGTGTTTTACACTACTAACATCATCTCAGTTTCGTTCAAAGGAATTTGAACGAAAAGTTCCTTTATACTTCGCCGAATACATTTTTTTAGTTGATCGACGATTACTCAATAAGTTATGAAGTTTTCTTAACCGTGATAGTTCTCCTTTTAAATTCAGCATATTTCGTACTCTCGTGAATTTTTTCACATCGCTAGAAGCAACCGTTTAGCCGGTAGAAGGACTGGACTCTAATGATTTTTTCCTCTTTAAAACTTCATATTTCACAAATAAATCCCTAAATTGGAAAATGATCTATGACTACTCATAATATTTAAAAAAAAACTATCCAACGAAACCCTACACGGTGGAGTGGGCGCGAAAAAAAAATCATCCCCGCTTGATGTGTAGGGTAGGTCCCATACATTTTTGTAAGATTTTATATACTTACTATTTTGTCTGCACCATTAATATATGCATTCATGCCGAATTACAACTTTGTAGGTCCTATAGTCTCTGAGCAAAACCGCGGGCAGATATATATATATATATATATATATATATATATATATATATATATATATATATATATATATATATATATATATATATATATATTCCTGACTTCGGAACCCTAGAAATCTCAAACTCCCACTCAAAGTATCTCAATACACAGCAAAATCGGTGTAGCGGTAACAGACCGACGGACACTTTAACATTTATTATATTAGTATGGATTATTAAATAATTGCTTGATATTACAACAAAAGCGCTTCTTTGAGTTGTACTCGAAAAACAATTAATGCAATCGACGCTCAACAAAATAACGATTTAAATTAACTTAGCACTTCAATCAATGGCATTTTTAATTCACAACCTCTACAACTCAAGTGGGGGAAGGGGGAACAAACATGGCGCCGATTAATTCGCTCAAAATGACAATAACGCTCGCAGGTCCACTAATTGCTTTTATTCAATCGAGGTGTGTTATCGACAACGGGTTATTTGCACCTGCTTTTGCGGTGGACACAATTCTTTGTGAACTGTTTCTTTTTTATATTAATCACTTTAAATACTTTTACTACCTGTCCCGGCAAACATTGTTTTGCCATATAAAGTATTTCGCCCATATTATTTTATTGAAGTGACTAAATAAATATGTTACTATGGCAACGTCCATCGCTATCCCGTCACACAAACAATGGTCGCCGTCAGTTTCGAGTTGTACTAATTTTCTATTATATATTCAACAAATGCACTCATCAATGTAAAAAGTAGATCAACCCTAGCCGATATGCTCGCTAAGATTCACTAAAATCGGTCGAGCCGTTTCAGAGGTATTTAACCACGCACCCCGTGACACAAGAATTTTGTACAATATTAGATGATGACCACTTAACTAGTGGTCAAGTTGTAATTAGTAATAATCCATACTATCCATACTAATATTATAAATGCGAAAGTGTGTCTGTCTTTTACCTCTTCACGCGCGAACCGCTGAACCGATTTTGCTGAAATTTGGCATGGAGATACTTTGAGTCCCGAGAAAGGACATAGGATAGTTTTATCCCGGAAAAATGTACGTTTCCCGCGCGATAAACGAATTTTGGCGCAACGGAGTTGCGGGTGTCATCTAGTATGATATAATCACACAAAAATACTTGAAAAACTACAAGGTATCCTCATGACCTTTAGTCAAAATCGGTTGAATGGTTTAAGAAAAGGTAACCCGTAACAGACGCCTGTAAGGTTAACGTAGTTTGTAAGGATATCTAGACGTACAGGTACACTTTTTGACAAAAAAATACGTGTGGCACTCGAGGACTGCCGCGATTAAGCTATTTTATCGACTTATGCAATTACAATTCGCATACGTCTAGTAGAACGTACACAAAAACCGTGCCGAAGTCTGCCAAACTGAAACGACGTTAGATGAAGAAAGAAAGAAAGAAAGAAACTTTATTTGGTAAAACAATAAAATATTATGTACAATACAAATAATCAATAACATTTCAAATACAAGTCTCACCAAATCGGTGCCTACTCAGCATATGTTGCAAACACCAGTTCACAACGCTGGTTTTCAGTAAGCACCAAAGATAATATTAATTAAATAAAAAAAATTAACATTATGCCTAAGCATTTGACAAAGTCTATAACGCAAAACTGTAACATAAAACTATTTTAAAAATAAATAGAGTACATTTCGGAGTGTAGCTCATACGCAGATAGCTACTTATTGTATGTATATACTCCACCCGCTTTTGAACTAACAAACAAACAACAACATTTTGTATTAAAAGACTAAAATAAAATATTTGTGTTAAATTTCATGAGAAGTATATTATATTTTGTTACATATGACATTAGGTACATTATAATGTGGAATATTTTTGTTCGTTTAAGAGGTAATCGCGCAGTTTGCGTTTGAACGTGATAATTGACAAGCAGCTTCTGATAGGGGGAGGAATATTGTTCCAGCATTTCGTAGCCATATATTTGAAACTACCGCGGAAAGAAGACTTAGTGAACGACGGGTATATAAGAAGGTCGGAAAATCGTACATCTCGCTTAGAAAAGTTTAATAAATATTTAGGTTTATGAGATTTGATAACACCAATTAGTAGAGAGGCAAAGTGAAGTGTTCGTCGATTTTCCATTTTTAGAATATTGGCTTTGTTGATGAAAGGGGTGACGTGAACTCGGCGAGGAACTGAGAAACAGAAGCGGGTGCATGCATTTTGGACACGTTGAAGAATACTTTTGCTTCTTGAGAGAATACAGCCACTAATTACAGTATCAGCATAATTTAATTTGGATAATATCAGGGTTTCACAAATTTTAATTCTAAGGTCTTCGGTGAGATATTGACGGATAGGGTAAATTACTTTTAGACGATAGAAACAGTTTTTGACTACTTGTAGAATGTGTTCTTCGAAGTTTAGCTGACTATCCATGAGAGGGCCCAAATTACGAGTAACCGCAATGTTTTCTGAAGGTTGATTGTCGATTTTGATGATAGGATTTTTTTTTTATATTATTAATTTGGTTGTTAGTTCCCAATGTCTGAAATTTTGATTTGAGTGGATTTAAAATCAAGCCATTATCTTTCGAAATATTCACCAAATTTTTCAAATCTTCATTTACGGACTCTACAGCTTTTAAGGTATTTTGAGGTTTGAAATGGGTTAACAATTGGAGATCGTCCGCATGCATATTATGATGTTTACAATTTTCGATACATTTGATCATGTCTGCTGAATATAAAAGGTAGAGTTTTGGTGCTAATATAGCACCTTGTGGTACTCCATAGTCAAGAGTTACACATTCAGAGTAATTCGTCGAGCCATCAACATTTTGTGTGATAACTTGTTGAGATCTACCAACTAAAAAACTTTCAAACCATTTAATTGTGTTATAGTCAAATCCATAATAGTCTAGTTTTGATAGAAGGATGTCTTTATTTATTGTGTCAAAGGCACGAGAGTAATCTAGAAGGATATGTAAAGTACCATCTCCTTAATCCGAAGCTGATGTCATCAACTACGTCAAGTAGGGCAGTTGATGTGCTGTGTAGTCTACGAAATCCTGATTGTCTCTGAGGTAATATGTCGTTACATTCTAAATAGTCAGTCATTTGTTTACACACAATCTTTTCTAGTACTTTAGATGATGCACGGCAATGTCAAAGGTTTATTTTCGTTACGGAATTCCTTTATTTTTTTTTTATGAAATACGGGGGCAAACGAGCAAACGGGTCACCTGATGGAAAGCAACATTCGTCGCCCATGGACACTCGCAGCATCAGAAGAGCAGGTGGGTTGCCGGCCTTTTAAGAGGGAATAGGGAAGGGTAGGGAAGGGAAGGGAATAGGGGAGGGTAGGGAAGGGAATAGGGTAGAGGATTGGGCCTCCGGTAAACTCACTCACTCGGCGAAACACAGCACTAGCGCTGTTTCTCGCCGGTTTTCTGTGAGAACGTGGTATTTTTCCGGTCGAGCCGGCCCATTCGTGCCGAAGCATGGCTCTCCCACGTGTACTTTATTCGGTCGCCGCGCTAAATGCCCGCGATAAGACCTATGCAAAAAAGAAGTTATTTTTGATACGAGTATTCTGTAGAATGTACATCGTACCCGGAATTAGTCAGTATTCGGTACATTTACCCGCACGTCCAAACGCTACATTGTACAAGAGATATATAAATAATATGAAATGGGTCGCAGAATAGCCCATTACTATAGGCAATAAAAATGAATCACCTAACCGTATGTTTTGCCACAGTAAACTAAAAATGTAGCCTATGTAACCCTTCCATTTTGCCCACCTGCTGTCGGATCATATTTATTGTGAGTCTGATCTGCTTTTTTTTGCTAAAACCGTGTCGTGTCGACATAATAGGTTGGGGAAAAAGTATTTTCGCATTATAGCAGAGTAGACAGAATGATAGAGTATGCCGACTTAGAACGATGTTGAAATTTTTAAATTTGACGTATTATGACGAAAATCGTCGCTAGGGTTGTTAACTTGTCACCTACGAATTTAAAACTATGACATATTTGCTGGACGTGTTCCTCTTTGGTCGTATTGTTGTTTGTGTTTGGCACATGCGATTAAAATTGACAGATCTAATTTTGAAATCTTTATTTTAAATATTTAAAAATAAATTATATCAGCCAGCGCGAGGCACATTCCGTTCATAATCCTAGTGAAACCCGACGAATTTGACAGATATTGAAACCTGTCCGTCTCTTTGCAGTCGAACTACTGGTCGTTATATCTATTGTGATTATAGTATGTATGAACTTGTCATAAAATATCTTGGGCTATACCACAGATTTTAGAAGTAAGAGATATGTTATACAGCGTGTCACATGTCGCCAAATCCTGCTCATATGGGCACAAATTGTCAGTCGTATGTCAATCACTCCACGGCTTACACGTTTTCACTACGCCGTAAATTGTGAACAAAATGCTGACTTGTGCTATAATTACCTACAAAAATTGCAGCGATACTGTGAATTTCAAAAATAGCGGGATCACCTATCACAGCCAACTGTAATTTATACGACTTTTTAATTTAAAAATCAATTATTCTTCACGAAAAATGTTCCTGTTGTTGAACTATCAAACTAAGGCACTAGTGATGTGGTGTGATGCAGATTTTGGTATCGATATTTTTATCGACATTTTTTATGCGGTTGCGTTATCATCTACACTAATATTATAAAGCTGAAAAGTTTGTTTGTTTGAACGCGCTAATCTCAGGAACTACTAGTCCGATTTGAAATTTTGAAGTATTATTTCAGAGTTAGATAGCTCATAGCCAAGAAACAGAGGAAAATGTGGAATAAACGGGGAAAATTATTTGAAAGGACTTATTTCACGCACCATCCAACAATTTTTATGTTGTTTGGCATAAATAAAAAGTAGACCACATGATGTCATAGGCTATTTTTGTGGGCTAATTTGTCTTTGAAATTCCTAATTTACGGGGGTGAAGCCGCGCGGAAGGTCTAAATTTGTTATAAATATGCGGAAGTTTTATTTTATAGTCGAAAGAAGTGGTGCTTAATGTTTACTCATATAATAACTTACAATAATTAGTGCATCTTTGAAGATTGATTACCTTCATCGCTTTTAGTCCTATTTCAGTTTTCCCAAAGGCGCAAAATTCAAAGAGAAATGTATGAAAAAAATCGGCCAAGTGCGAGTTGGTCTCGCACACGAAAGGTTCCTTATCATAATAGAGCAAAATTAGGCAAATAAAGGTTTTTGTACGAATCCTTAATTATTTAGTTTATTTTAATTTTATTATTAATTGTTAAAGTATAAATACAATGGAGTATTTTGTACTTTTCAAGTGCCTACCTAGTACCTGTTGCCATTATTGATATCGAGCAAAAAATAGCAAAAAAATCACGTTTGTTATGTGGGAGCCCTTAAATATTAAATTTAATTTGTTTGTCGTATCTGTTATTTTATCGATAACAGACATACACAATCTGTGAAAAATTCAGAAGTGTAGCGGTTATTGAGATATACAGCCGAGACAGACAATAAGACATCGAAGTCTTAGGAATAGGGTCCCTGTTTTTCCTTCTTAAAGATATTCAAAAAATAATAAGCGGGGGATGTTACTACATCGCTATAGAAGCCAAAACTGTGGCTAGTTTTTTGTGTCTGTCTGTCTGTATGTTTGTTCCAGCATTACACGAAAGCTACTGATCCGATTTGAATGCGGTTTTCGCAGACATATTTATCTTTTTCCAACTTAACATCTGGTTATATAATATGAATGTTTATCTATTGCCTAGTTACGATTTTGCCAAACAGCTGATTATTTTGCCGAATTGAGTTGGTCCCATAGTAAAAGTTTTTGGTAATCATGGATGATTTCAACCCCTTTCGGCCTTTAAGTTATTTTTGTTAGACTCTGTAATATTAATTATTTATCACTTTCATTATTTTAATAGTATTTAAATAAATACATCGATATCGTCGTAATAATAATTAATCGACACCGTAGATAGACCGGACATCACTAGACCGTGTACCGTTGACACTATGCTGACAATATAGTGTCATTGAAGTCGGCGACATAGGTTTCCATATAAACGGCGCTACATAACACTTCTCCTTATTTCCCTGTTCTGAGGGCTATACCAATTGTATCTGGCTGATTTTAGTATCATTAAAAAATGTTTTAATTTTACAGATGACAATTCTAAATTCAAATTAGGTAAATGTGAGATTACCATTTGTTTTTCTTATTGTTAAAATGAGTGATTCTAATGAAGAAATTCGATACATTTTAAAATTTTATGACATAAAAGGTAAAAATGCAACACGAGCCGCGAAAAAAATTTGTGATGTTTATGGACCTAATGCAGTATCTCTGAGAGTAACGAAAATTTGGTTTAAGCGTTTTCAATCTGGAAATTTTGATATCAAAGATGCAGCACGTCGCTCTGGTCGCCCTGTTACGAACAAAACTGATGCCATTTTTGAAAAAGTGGAACAAGATCGGCATATTAGTAGTTACGATATTACTGGGGATTGACCACAAAACAGTTTTGGTGCATTTGAAAAAAGCTGGGTACACAAAAAAGCTCGATATATTTTGGGTGCCTCATGAGCTCACTGAAAGAAACCTAATGAACCGTGTACCTACTCATTTGTGATTCTTTATTATGACGTAATGAAACCGAACCATTTTCGAAGAAGCCGATTATTAGTGATGAAAAGTGGATCACGTACGACAAAAACGTGCGAAAAAGATCGTGATCAAAGGCCAGTCAGGCTTCACAGACTGTGGCGAAACTCGAGTTAACTTGCAACAAGGTGATGCTGTGTGTGTGGTGGGATTAGAAGGGCATTATTCATTATGAGCTGTTACCGCCAGGCAGGACCATCGATTCTGAAGTGTACTGCGAACAACTGATGAGATTAAAGCAAGAAGTCGAGAGAATGCGGCCGGAATTAATCAACAGAAGGGGTGTAGTTTTTCACCATGATAACGATAGACCTCACACATCTTTAGCCATTCAGCAAAAATTACGGGAGTTTGGCTGGGAGGTGTTAATGCATCCGCCGTATAGTCCTGTCAGTAGCTACTCAAACTGCAAACACCTTGTAATAGTAGGTACCTTTGCTTATAATACTGTATTTTTTGTTGCTAGTCTTGTCCTAATAAAAAGTCCCGTAGCAACCCTTGCGCATTTTTATTTCTTCCAAAAACCTTTCTTCATTCCGTTTAAAACCCACTCATCGTGTTATTAAATAACGCCGCGACGGGCCTCAAATTGATCATTAAGCGGGACTCAAATCCGATAATATCTTATTGGGATTGATTTATTGAAATATGACTTATTGCGGCCGGCGCGTCATACGTTTACCGAGCGCTGACTTGATCATCAAAACACACGGTATTATATTGTGAACGTTACCGCTGCGGAACTCCGTAATTTTGCTTAGAAATCTAAAGTTGGTCCTAGCCCCTATAGCTAAGTTGCATATCAGGCTGGCTAGCGCGGGTTCAAGAACGAGAGGAATATACAATATTGCAGCTGGAGTCATTGCAATAGTTGGAGTAGACACAGGCTCTTATAAAATCATCGAAGAAAGTTGCTCCATCCTAATTCATGAGCACACACGTTCTAAGATAAATGTTGGCGCTTATAATATCATTTTGTCAATAATAATTGATTACTATTAATGTTGTTTTTGTATTTTACTCTTTGTTTCATGAATTTGTTTAAGAAATTTAATTTTTAACGCACTTTTAGTAGCTTGGGCTATATAGCCCAAAAGTGATCAAAATACCGTAACTTAGATATTATGTATGTAACGGGATTTTTGATAACGATTTTTAGTCTTTGTTCATGTTCATTCTCCAGTAGTCTAATTAATTCGCAACTTTGCATACCGTACGTATTAAGAGCCAATGACAATGTAATATTTGTTGATTTTTTTGGAAAAAGACGTGTTTTTGTAGTTTTTCAAAACTATTATTTATTTATCAGTACAATATTATTTTTTCGCAGCGTATTCATGTCATTTATCTTCCCGTGTGTCCCCGCGGCGTCTGCTGGATTGAAATCCAATTGAAAACGGCTTAACTCTGGCGCAACATAATCGAGTGAATTCCATTTTTAAACGTCCCATTACGTCACTTCCGGCGCGTTTGCATTCAGTCTACTACCCCCGCCAGGTGGCGCTTCACGCTGTAATTCATTTAATGTTTATTTAATGTTCATCTTAATTTTCTTATGTAATATTCTTATGTTTGCTAAATGAGTTTTATCTATTATATTGGTGATTACTTGATTAGTTTACGTTTTTACTATTTAAGTTAACTAATCAAAAAAAAGTAGTAAATGCACTCCTGTTTAAAAAGGTCACAAATCGGGTAATATAATACGTCAAAAGTGATTATAATAAAATATTATGGCGCTCTTTGTTTGTTTACGTTAAAATTCAAAATGATTAGGTTACTTCAGCCATAATCAATACTAATGCAAAGTGATAAGTAAGTGATAAATGCAAAAATATGTCTGTTTTGCTTAAACCGATATTGATAAGATTTTAAAACTGTATTTTTTTTTTGACGACCTCTGTGGCTCAGTGGTGAGCGCGTCGGTAGCTCAAGCCGGAGGTCGCGGGTTCGAATCCCGCCGACGGAACAAAGAGTTTTAAAGGTTCCCGGGTCTGGATGTGTATTAAATATGTGTATGATATAATAAAAATCTTAAATATATGTATACTATAAAAGTATTAAATATATTTCCGTTGTCTGGTACCTGTAACACAAGTCCTTTAGGTACATAGCACGGGGCCAGACTGGCGTGGTGTGAAGCGTCCATAGATATTATTATTATTATTATTTTGCATGTCAATAAAACGGCAGAACATGACGTAACTAAAACTAAATTGTAACACCTTTCATAACATTTTTTACGCAAATAAAAATATTGAATTGAATTTCGAAGACAAACTTTGCCCCAAGAATAAAAAATAGGATAACGGAGAACAATTCCCAGTAAGTGAATTGCAGTAACGAAGTTACGGGCATTTACCCTAACAAGGTCTGCCTAATTTCCCACCTAGTACAAGATAGTGCTAACAAAGGCTTAGAACTTGCGAAGTTGGGGTAAACAGCTCAGCGGGCTGACAAGTTAGCACGAGCCCCCGGAGTTGAACACGTGCTGTTTAATAGGTGTGGTAGTTAAGCGCAGGCTTACAAGACGGTGAGGGGGGGCGGCAGTACGAGCGGCTGAAACAAGTTATTATGGATGCGTTTCCACCAGAGATGTGTTGCGAGGAATGTGTTTTTGAGAACCAATAGAATCGCTTCATTGACGTAAGCTTGCCGTGACATCGCTCAGCGCGGCGATGCTATTGGATCTTAAAAACACATTCCTCGCAACACGTCACTGGTGGAAACGCAGCCTAAGAGAGTTCTTTAGCTTTAAGGTGGCAGGGCTGGCAAAATGTCACGGTACCCCGACCCAAAAGCCCGCAAACTTAAAAAATATTATATTTTTACTAAAAAGGCCTCATCAATTTGCCAGAGGCTCCAGATTAGCTTCACCACTAGATATAGCTGTGATAACCTACAAAGTAGATATCATCTGTAAATTCGTTGCGTAGAAGTTCATGAATCATGTATCGCTTTTTTCCGGATACAAAATATTTAATTTCCTTTTTTGGGTGAATTGAAAATTATTCATGAAGCAAAATATATATGTAATAGGTACTAACCTACATTAAAATTGATGTAGTGGTTTGTGTAGAATTAACAGAAAGTGTAGAGACAGACACACTTTAACAAGTAAAATAATACAATCTATGTGATTCTTTATAAAAAAGCACAAGTTTTGTATACTATGTATTTTTCTCTTACACTTCTAATAATAATCATTGTGTTCTAGGTAATACCGTAAAAAGTATCTCAGAAATTTTAAAATATTTATAGAGATGTATTTTTAATATTATTTGTACTGCAGCAGCTAATAAAAAATGTTGGAATTGGCAGCTAACCAAACAAGGCTAGAACCATAAAGTTAATATACCTAGAGGAACAGAGCAACAATCTCGAGCTGTCAAACGAAACCGAAATTGGTTTACATCTGTGTGTAAAAATATGTGTACGTATACACTTACACAAGCGTGATTGAACATGAATTGTATGAGATTAAATTGTCAACGTGCCGATAAGTGCCGACTGAACGTCAAAAATAGAGTGCTGCTGTTATGTATCACACGTCTCTTTTTACCACGCAGTATTACTGATAGTGACATCTCTCTTGCTCAGGCCTTTGTTTCTCTATTCCGCTAGGTATATTAACTTTATTAACTAATAACTAACAATCGCTTTCTGCTCTCAACAGCGGCACACACATAAACTGATACTCTATTTAATAACAAGTGGGTACGTGCGATATGATTGAGAGGTAAACGGGGTAATGCCTCATTACCCTCCCTCCCCCCCGTCCCCCCTCGTCCGCTAGAGGGAGGTAACGACCGGACCTAATGCCCGGCCGATAGGAAAAGTTACACGGATGACTGTTGGAGTTTATTGTTTGTTTGTCAATCATCATCAGTGTGCAATCTTCCGAGGATGTGGCTCTTGGATGATATCATGGAAGAGTCTTTAGTAGTATCTAGCTAGCTTTATAGTGACAATTTAAGGTCAGTTCACGTTGAAAAGTCGCGAGACGGTAAGGCGTATTTTTAAATGAGCCATTCTATGAAATTTTAAAAGGCTTAGGTACTTCATTTCTTGATATCTAACGTTTTTACCACTAGTGTCAGTTACCCGTGCCATTTCATGCCACTTTGGTTACAAGAGGCAATAGCAAGAGATGTGTATTGCGCACATACTGGAGCACTATAAAATAATTCCTGCTGACTTAATTATTATTTCTTCGAAATTGACATGCCTTATTATGTCCTTTAGTGTTATGTTATGTTTATGTATGGCATGGCAACATAAAGTACCAAACATAAGTTAATTATACGGCTTTCAATTTCGTAATCCCTAAACGAAAGGGTTAACTTTTAAGATAAAAGCATTTATTTTAATACAATTAAGCGTAATCTTGTTGAAATTGTATACTATGAGTAATCTTTCAGGCTTCATTTTATACGATGTTGGGGTATGAAATAGCTAGCTCAGATGTTTTGCGCTTCCTAGACATTGTCATGGAGACCTGGATTTGCACAACTATAATAGCCTAGATAATAAGGCTGCGTTTCCACCAGACATGTGTTGCGAGGAATGTGTTTATGAGAATATTTTTTTTGAGAAAAGAAAAGAAAAACGCAGCCTAAAGTAGCTCTTTATTTGAATTTCAGTCGGTCGTGGCCGCTTGATGCGAGGATCGGAAAGCTGCCATTAGGGTCAGTTATCATTAAGATAAGGTGTATTTTTAGTGTTCCGTAGTCAACAAAGAACCCTTATAGTTTCGGTCTGTCCATCCATCCAGAGACTATAGGCCCTACAAAGCCTTATTTGACATGAATGCCGACAAAATTTTATGGTATAAAAAACTAAAAAAAAAAATTTTTTATGATACCTCCCCTACACATCAAGCGGGAATGTTTTTTTTCGCGTTCACTCCACTGTGTGGGGTGTCGTTGGATAGGTTTTATTTTTTTTTTTATTTTTATTTGAGAAATATGAAATTTTAAAGTGTTCAGTGTTCCGCCATTTTTTTTAAACAGTTTTTTTAAACAGTTGCTTCTGGAAATGTGAAAAAATTCACAGGAGTAGGAAATATGATGAATTTAAAAGGAAAACTATCACGGCTAAGAAGACTTCATAAGTTACTGAGTAATATAGTCGATCAACTAAAAAAACATACAGTGTTCGGGGGAGTATAAAGGAACTTTTCGTTCAAATTCCTTTGAACGTAACTAAGATGATGTTACTTGTTAATAGTGTCAAACACGTTATATAAATGTACACTAGCTATTTGAACGAGCTTTGCTCGGTATTCGATAAAACACGAATGAAATGACATTTTTTAAAAATGATTCCTAGCTAGATCGATTTATCGCCCCCGAAACCCCCTATATACTTAATTTCGTGAAAATCGTTGGAGCCAATTCCGAGACAAGAATTGCTCGTTGAAAGATATAAGATTCAGTGACTACGGATCCCTATATTGCGCTTGGCCCGACACGCACTTGGCCGGCTTTATTAAAAAAGCTACGACGAGTCTGTGTCTTGTGTTAGAGCCGATTTTGATGGAACTTGAAGTATTCCCTAAGTTGAACAATACCTAGTACAACAAAAAAAGAATCACTTAAATCGGACTTGTAATTCCGGAGATATGTGAACATAAACATAAAGACATACATACATACACTTTTAAAATTTGGCACATTTGTTCAGATTCAGTTCAGTTCTGGAAATATTACATACATACGCGACGAATTGATAACCTCCTTTTTTGAAGTCGGTTAAATTATATTACGTTATGTTACGTGTGCGAAGGTCTACAGGGGCGGCCCGCGTCAGCTAATCCGCATCAAATTCAAGCCATTATTCTTGATTAATCCACGCGCTGAAAAACGCCCCGCGTTTTTACTTCGTTGGATATTTTGTTTCTGGATATAGGTTTTCCAAGCAACTTTGTAGGCGTGGGGAAAGTAAAATCTATATATATATATATATATATATATATATATATATATATATATATATATATATATATATATAATTAAAATATAAGGGGGCAAACGAGCAAACGGGTCACCTGATGGAAAGCAACTTCCGTCGCCCATGGACTCTCGCAACATCAGAAGAGCTGCAAGTGCGTTGCCGGCCTTTTAAGAGGAATAGGGTAATAGGAGAGGGTAAGGAAGGGAAGGGAATAGGGGAGAGTAGGGAAGGGAAGGGAGTAGGGGAGAGAAGGGGAAGGGAATAGGGTAGGGTAGGGTTTGATGCGGTTTTCTTTAATAGATAAAGTGATTCGAAATGAAGGTTTTTAAGTATCAGAATCAGTATTCATTAAATGGTGGAGAAATACTGTATTTTTTGGGGTTTCTAATGACGTGATGTCGTAAATAATTACATTTTTTTCCGCTTACATTGCAAACACGAGCTGAACCCTACGAGATTTATCAAAATAATATACCTACCAAGTATTGCACGCATTGAAAAGGTCTACAGAAAACTCCGCGATGGTATACATATGTCTATTCGTATGGATATCCCACAATAACATTTTTTGTGGGATGCGGCTCGCGGCTCGGCTCTTTGCTGACACACAGGCGATTAAGATCGTCGAGCTAAAACCGCGTACGCACGTCTGTCACCCCTTTAAAGGTTGAAAAAATGACTGCTTCATGTTCAGCGCCCCTACTTTCACAGTGAACTCTATACAGGGGACTTATGCATACCCCAAAGTATTATCATTTTGTTTTGTTACACCCTGTATATAGTACAAGACAAAGAGAAGTAAACCTTGTATCACAATGTATTAACGTACGTATTATACAGGGTGCAAAAAAATTAAGTGATAATACTTTACGGTGTGTATGTGTTCCTTGTAGAGAGATCACTGTGAAAGTAGCAGCGCTGAAAAACCAAAAATCAAATCATTTAATTCAGGCATCAGAGGCCCATGTAACAAATACCTTAAATCTAACATACAAATAATTATATAATAAATACCTTAAAACTAACATACATATTTTATATATACTTAAAAACTAACACTGTCACATTTTGCCGGCGACGTGACTCGCTTCGTTCCGGAGTCTCCCCCGGAACCTCCGATAGACTACATCCATCGGCCAGAACTCCGGCGCCTCGAAAGTCGACAGAAGATTCGTCGGTACTCTCACCACAAAGGAGCTAAAGTTAACCTTGTGGCGAGACTGCAGACGCTCGACCCTCAGGCGCAGTGTCGTCTTCTTTTGGATGTAGTCCACGACGTCCTGGACCTCCATGGACGAGTGCAGGCGGGATATGTACAGGGGCGTCGCCGGGACCTCGCTCCGCAGACGCAGCTCAGGTACATATGGTGCGGTGCCGTGATGGTTGCGGGCGGCGGGCTTCTCCTCTCCACCAGTATATAAAAGGTACACGTACACACCCTAAAGTCACTTAGTTTTGTTACAGCCTTTATATCCTTTATATAAAATTCTCGTGTCACAATGTTAGTTACCGTACTCCTCCGAAACGGCTTTACTGATTTTTACCAAATTTTATATGCATATTCAGTAGGTCTAAGAATCGGCTACTGGCTACTTTTTATATTGATAAGTGCATTTGTTGAATAAATAACAGTAAATGATTACAACTCGAGACTGACGGTGACCATTGTTTGTGCGACGGGATAGCGATGGTCGTTGCCATGGTGACATACTTATTTAGTCACTTCAATAAAGTAACAATACTTTATATGGCAAAACAGCGTTTGCCGGGACAGCTAGTTTTCATATAAATGGTGGTAAACCTCCTTTACATACCGTAGTTTGTTAGAAAGGTTTCTGAATTCCGGTTGAATATTTGCACAAACAAAGTGGCGGGCAACGTCTAGTATTCAAACTAAGAATATGAATTGAATAAAATATGAATCCCGCAGAACACCGTTTTTGCGGGGTACACTCGTAGTCTGTCGTTTGCATCTCGATTTATCTGAAAACAAGACCAAGAGGAGATTATGGATGAATTTAGCTGAAATAAACTTTTTACTGCGGCACAAGTTGGACTTAAGTTCTGGGTTTTACTTCGTTTTGCACGAAGCCGTATTGTACGAAACTGGCGCTTAAAAAATTAATGGCAACCATATTTTATTTATTTGGTGACATGTACGAATTTAGTAATTTTATACGTGGGAGAGCCATGCTTCGGCACGAATGGGCCGGCTCGACCGGAGAAATAGTACGTTCTCACAGAAAACCGGCGAGAAACAGCGCTTGCGCTGTGTTTCGCCGAATGAGTGAGTTTACCGAAGGCCCAATCCCCTACCCTATTCCCTTCCCTACCCTTCCCTATTCCCTTCCCTTCCCTTCCCATCCCTCCCCTCTTCTATTACCCTATTCCCTCTTAAAAGACCGCCAACGCACCTGCAGCTCTTCTGATGCAGCGAGTGTCCATGGGCGACGGAAGTTGCTCTCCATCAGGTGACCCGTTTGCTCTTTTCCTCCCTTATTTCATTAAAAAAAATTAGCTATTAAGTATAAGCGGAGTAGTTAGGTAAAGATATACACCATTCCATCAAAATCCGTTCAATGATGAAGCACTCTCATTGAACAGATTTTGATCAATGCATAAGTTACCTATAGACATTATACATATAGGTAATAATAATAGCCCCTACACCGGTTTCGGTGACGGTGGCCGGTTTCATTGAAACCAGGCCAGCTACGCAGGAGTGATTGTATAGTGCCCAAGTATGTGCGCAGTACACAAGAGCACTCTCTATTCCTTTACTCTCGTAACCCAGTGGGACGGTAACGACCGTACCTAATGCCCGGCCGATGGGAAAAGTTACACGGATGACTGTTGGAGTTTATTGTTTGTTTGTCAATCATCATCAGTGTGCAATTTTCCGAGGATGTGGCTCTTGGATGACATCATGGAAGTGTCTCTAGTAGTATCCAGCTGGCTTTATAGTGACAATTTAAGGTCAGTTCACGTTGAAAAGTCGCGAGACGGTAAGGCGTATTTTTAAATGAGCCATTCTATGAAATTTTAAAAGGCTTAGGTACTTCATTTCTTGATATCTAACGTTTTTACCACTAGTGTCAGTTACCCGTGCCATTTCGTGCCACTTTGGTTACAAGAGGCAATAGCAAGAGATGTGTATTGCGCACATACTGGGGCAATATAAAATAATTCCTGCTGACTTAATTATTATGTCTTCGAAATTGACATGCCTTATTATGTCCTTTAGTGTTATGTTATGTTTATGTATGGCATGGCAAATTGGCAACATAAAGTACCAAACATAAGTTAATTATACGGCTTTAAATTTCGTTACCAATAAACGAAAGGGTTATTTAAACTTTTAAAATAAAAGCATTCTTATATTATTTTAATACAATTAAGCGTTATTAATTATTATCTTGTTGAAATTGTATATTATGAGTAATCTTTTAGGCTTCATTTTATACGAAGTTGGGGTATGAAATAGCTAGCTCAGATGTGTTGCGCTTCCTAGACATTGTCATGGAGAACTGGATTTGCACAACTATAATAGCCTAGATAATAAGGCTGCGTTTCCACCAGAGATGTGTTGCGAGGAATGTGTTTTTGAGAATAAATTTTTTGAGAAAAGAAAATAAAAACGCAGCCTAAAGTAGCTCTTTATTTGAATTTCAGTCGGTCGTGGCCGCTTGATGATGCGAGGATCGGAAAGCTGCCTTTAGGGTCAGTTATCATTAAGATAAGGTGTATTTTTAGTATTCCGTAGTCAACAAAGAACCCTTATAGTTTCGGTCTGTCCGTCCATCCGTCTGTTTGTCCGCGGTTTTGCTCAGAGACTATAGGCCCTACAAAGCCTTATTTGACAAAATTTTATGGTATAAAAAACTAAAAAAAAAATTTTTTATGGTAACTCCCCTACACATCAAGCGGGAATGTTTTTTTTCGCGTTCACTCCACTGTGTGGGGTGTCGTTGGATAGGTTTTATTTTTTTTTTATTTGAGAAATATGAAATTTTAAAGTGATCAGTGTTCTGCCATTTTTTCAAACAGTTTTTTTAAACAGTTGCTTCTGGAAATGTGAAAAAATTCACAGGAGTAGGAAATATGATGAATTTAAAAGGAAAACTATCACGGCTAAGAAGACTTCATGAGTTACTGAGTAATATAGTCGATCAACTAAAAAAACATACAGTGTTCGGGGGAGTATAAAGGAACTTTTCGTTCAAATTCCTTTGAACGTAACTGAGATGATGTTACTTGTTAATAGTGTCAAACACGTTATATAAATGTACACTAGCTATTTGACCGAGCTTCGCTCGGTATTCGATAAAACACGAATGAAATGACATTTTCTAAAAATGATTCCTAGCTAGATCGATTTATCGCCCCCGAAACCCCCTATATACTTAATTTCATGAAAATCGTTAGAGCCTATTCCGAGACAAGAATTGCTCGTTGAAAGATATAAGATTCAGTGTCTACAGATCCCTATATTGCGCTTGGCCCGACACGCACTTGGCCGGCTTTATTAAAAAAGCTACGACGAGTCTGTGTCTTGTGTTAGAGCCGATTTTGATGGAACTTGAAGTATTCCCTAAGTTGAACAATACCTAGTACAACAAAAAAAGAATCACTTAAATCGGATTTGTAATTCCGGAGATATGTGAACATAAACATAAAGACATACATACATACATACACTTTTAAAATTTGGCACATTTGTTCAGATACTGAAATAGACTTACATACACAAAAACTAGGCAGTTCTGGAAATATTACTTACATACGCGGCGAATTGATAACCTCCTTTTTTGAAGTCGGTTAAATTATATTACGTTATGTTACGTGTGCGAAGGTCTACAGGGGCGGCCCGCGTCAGCTAATCCGCATCAAATTCAAGCCATTATTCTTGATTAATCCACGCGCTGAAAAACGCTCCGCGTTTTTACTTCGTTGGATATTTTGTTTCTGGATATAGGTTTTCCAAGCAACTTTGTAGGCGTGGGGAAAGTAAAATCTATATATATATATATATATATATATATATATATATATATATATATATATATATATATATATATATATAGTCGCTTTTTTCCCTCATGTCCCTTTTTTATGAAAATATGAGGAGGCAAACGAGCAAACGGGTCACCTGATGGAAAGCAACTTCCGTCGCCCATGGACTCTCGCAACATCAAAAGAGCTGCAAGTGCGTTGCCGGCTTTTTAAGAGGAATAAGGTAATAGGAGAGGGTTACATTGTAAATTTTATTTTTTTAAAAGACAAATTTTCCACTTTTTTACTAAAAAGTGGCCCCGTGCGAGTTTCTTACGCCGGTTCTTCTCGCCGGGTTAGTTCCCTAACCGGTGGTAGGCAACATGTAGTTCAACATTCTGAAAATATTTGATTCAAATTTATTCAGAAATAAAACAATTTTTATTTTTATTTTTTTTTTATTTATAAGGAAGGGAAGGGAATAGGGGAGAGTAGGGAAGGGAAGGGAGTAGGGGAGAGAAGGGGAAGGGAATAGGGTAGGGTAGGGTTTGATGCGGTTTTCAGATAAAGTGATTCGAGATGAAGGTTTTTAAGTATCAGAATCAGTATTCATTAAATAGTGGAGAAATACTGTGTTTTTTGGGGTTTCTGATGACGTGATGTCGTAAATAATTACATTTTTTTCTGCTTACATTGCAAACACGAGCTGAACCCTACGAGATTTATCAAAATAATATACCTACCAAGTATTGTACGCATTGAAAAGGTCTACAGAAAACTCCGCGATGGTATACATATGTCTATTCGTATGGATATCCCACAATAACATTTTTTGTGGGATGCGGCTCGCGGTTCGGCTCTTTGCTGACACACAGGCGATTAAGATCGTCGAGCTAAAACCGCGTACGCACGTCTGTCACCCCTTTAAAGGTTGAAAAAATGACTGCTTCATGTTCAGCGCCCCTACTTTCACAGTGAACTCTATACAGGGGACTTATGCATACCCCAAAGTATTATCATTTTGTTTTGTTACACCCTGTATAAAGTACAAGACAAAGAGAAGTAAACCTTGTATCACAATGTATTATCGTACGTATTATACAGGGTGCAAAAAAATTATGTGATAATACTTTACGGTGTGTATGTGTTCCTTGTAGAGAGATCACTGTGAAAGTAGCAGCGCTGAAAAACCAAAAATCAAATCATTTAATTCAGGCATCAGATGCCCATATAACAAATACCTTAAATCTAACATACATATAATTATATAATAAATACCTTAAAACTAACATACATATTTTATATATACTTAAAAACTAACACTGTCACATTTTGCCGGCGACGTGACTCGCTTCGTTCCGGAGTCTCCCCCGGAACCTCCGATAGACTACATCCATCGGCCAGAACTCCGGCGCCTCGAAAGTCGACAGAATATTCGTCGGTACTCTCACCACAAAGGAGCTAAAGTTAACCTTGTGGCGAGACTGCAGACGCTCGACCCTCAGGCGCAGTGTCGTTTTCTTCTGGATGTAGTCCACGACGTCCTGGACCTCCATGGACCAGTGCAGGCGGGATATGTACAGGGGCGTCGCGGGGACCTCGCTCCGCAGACGCAGCTCAGGTACATATAGTGCGGTGCCGCGATGGTTGCGGGCGGCGGGCTTCTCCTCTCCACCAGTATATAAAAGGTACACGTACACACCCTAAAGTCACTTAGTTTTGTTACAGCCTTTATATCCTTTATATAAAATTCTCGTGTCACAATGTTAGTTACCGTACTCCTCCGAAACGGCTTTACTGATTTTTACCAAATTTTATATGCATATTCAGTAGGTCTAAGAATCGGCTACTGGCTACTTTTTATATTGATAAGTGCATTTGTTGAATAAATAACAGTAAATGATTACAACTCGAGACTGACGGTGACCATTGTTTGTGCGACGGGATAGCGATGGTCGTTGCCATGGTGACATACTTATTTAGTCACTTCAATAAAGTAACAATACTTTATATGGCAAAACAGCGTTTGCCGGGACAGCTAGTTTTCATATAAATGGTGGTAAACCTCCTTTACATACCGTAGTTTGTTAGAAAGGTTTCTGAATTCCGGTTGAATATTTGCACAAACAAAGTGGCGGGCAACGTCTAGTATTCAAACTAAGAATATGAATTGAATAAAATATGAATCCCGCAGAACACCGTTTTTGCGGGGTACACTCGTAGTCTGTCGTTTGCATCTCGATTTATCTGAAAACAAGACCAAGAGGAGATTATGGATGAATTTAGCTGAAATAAACTTTTTACTGCGGCACAAGTTGGACTTAAGTTCTGGGTTTTACTTTGTTTTGCACGAAGCCGTATTGTACGAAACTGGCGCTTAAAAAATTAATGGCAACCATATTTTATTTATTTGGTGACATGTACGAATTTAGTAATTTTATACGTGGGAGAGCCATGCTTCGGCACGAATGGGCCGGCTCGACCGGAGAAATAGTACGTTCTCATAGAAAACCGGTGAGAAACAGCGCTTGCGCTGTGTTTCGCCGAATGAGTGACTTTACCGAAGGCCCAATCCCCTACCCTATTCCCTTCCCTACCCTTCCCTATTCCCTTCCCTTCCCATCCCTCCCCTCTTCTATTACCCTATTCCCTCTTAAAAGACCGGCAACGCACCTGCAGCTCTTCTGATGCAGCGAGTGTCCATGGGCGACGGAAGTTGCTCTCCATCAGGTGACCCGTTTGCTCTTTTCCCCCCTTATTTCATTAAAAAAAATTTGCTATTCGGAGTAGTTAGGTAAAGATATACACCATTCCATCAAAATCTGTTCAATGATGAAGCACTCTCATTGAACAGATTTTGATCAATGCATAAGTTACCTGTAGACATTATACATATAGGTAATAATAATAGCCCCCCACACCGGTTTCGGTGACGGTGGCCGGTTTCATTGAAACCAGGCCAGCTACGCAGGAGTAATTTTATAGTGCCCAAGTATGTGCGCAGTACACAAGAGCACTCTCTATTCCTTTACTCTCGTAACCCAGTGGGACGGAAGACCGACACGACCAGCGAGAGATCAGGCGCAGGACCGACTTTTTACATGCCCATCCGACGCATGGATCATCTTACTTGTCAGACAATCAGGTGATCAGCCTGCATTGTCCTAACCAAACTTGGAAATAATATGTTTCCAACGCGGGAATCGAACCCACGACCTCCGAGTCAAGAGCCGCGCTCTATACCACTAGACCACGGAGGCGTACATATAGGTAATATGCATTGATTGAACTAAGAGCTGACCCGGCGACTTTGTTTTGCCCTAATTGCTATTTCCGGTATGAAGAAAAGAAAGGAAAAAGCCGTTGCAAAAGATTTGAAAACCAACAACGCGACACGAGAATTTTATACACGAGACGTACTTTTGAAACCGGAGCCCGATCCTCGGATCAAAAGCTGAGAAGATAATTCATTTCGATTTCAATCCAAACGAAAATTGGTTCAAGTGTCAACTGGAATTGAGTTTATAGAATTCAACACTTCAGTAAAAGATCATCACAGCGGACATGAGACGGAGGACAGGCCGTCTCGTTTCAGGAATATTTTAAAATTTTGTTTCTGAATTTCAGACTTCAGTAGCGCGCGATCTGCGGTAGCGAGCGCACGTGTGGCTCTCGTCGGTCTGTGTGTGCAACTTTCGTAGTCAGTGAAGTGTTTGCAAGTGTTGGTTTTTTGAGGATTTATCCAAGGATTAGTCTGGAGTTTGGGTAAGCTTCTAAATATAGTTATTAGGTGTTAAATGGAAATGTGATATAAATAAACTTGTGAGAGAAATGTTAGAAATAAACTCTATATTAATAGTAGTTTAAGGTTTATGGCATTGACGGGCAAGTATATTTTTTGCAACGCTGTTTATTGAGTGAGATTATTATGAATAGATATTAAATACTTTCTCAAATAAATTGTTATAAGTAAACAATCATTTTTAACCATCATAAAGAGTTTTGTCACCGAGTGGCACACACATCAATCCTATCTTGGGATGCCGGCAGTCGTCACTTTGGTATGGTGGTATTATACCAGGTGGTACGTGAGTTACCACTTATCCCATGGTATATTATTATCACCTGGTATCTGGCTTGGCAGATTTTGGCCACCTTTTCGTCATAATTAAATTACTGTAATATTTTATTTTTAGTGTCTCTAAGCTCATTTTTATAAATTCGCGTCCACCTAAATCAAAACTTTAACCTAGTTTTGTAGCTGACAGTAGAACTAAACGTACTAAGATGAATAGATCTGCCCATTTCTTTAAAACTACTATGTATACAATATTTAAGTACATACTCTACCAATAAATCAACAAATAATAAGGTCAATGCTATATATAATATTTTTAACCGTCTTCAAAAAAAGGAGGTTAATGGTTATCAATTCGAACCGTATAATGTATGTAATATTTCCAGAATTGTCTAGTGTCTAGGTCATTTCAATTATTTAATCTTTAGTCATTTAAATCGTACAAGGATTTACATAAAATTATTAATATCTATAAATATTCTGCTATGCCTTAACTATTGATGTCAATAATAAGCACAGAATATATTATTAATTTACATCCACCCGGATTCTGAAATGTTTTCACAGGAGTTCTATATTAAAGTACCTTGTTCTAGCGATGGTGATTGGTTTACGTTTTGAAGATAGCCAATAAAAAGCTCTAGTAAATAAATATAAACTTATTACTAGCCGGGGCCAGACTGACGTGGTGTAAAGTGTCCATAGATATTATTATTATTATTATTTACGTCAAAAAAAGTAATTAATGTTTGTTAGGTTACTCTATGTCCTAAGTTGCTTTTACATGCACCATACAAAATACGAGGAGTTTTATCATAATTTAGGAGTTTTATCATAATTTAGTATTTTGATGCCTTTATACTATCAAGCTACATACCAGCTATCATATCAATCATAAATTATATTTCACGGGCTCTCCAGTATCAATAAACATTTCGTTTGGCGAGTATGCAACATTTTTCAAATGTGAAATTCGTTAAGAGGATACACCAGGGGCGAGAGAAATTGAAAATAGGTATTGGAAAATGTATTGCTGTCTCACCAATCTCAAGTCTCCCACCGCAGAGCGCGATAGAGACAATACGACAAAAGTTCTAATAAAAGAACAGAAAATCTTCGATTCGTTGTCCGCTGATTCCTTCTCCGATTTAAGTACTTTTTTCATTAAGAATTAAAGCAAGGCTTGAACTGTGTTCCTATGTTTTATTTTTTTTGTATATTCTAGCCAGTTTTGTTTTCTGAGTGTTTGAACACAGAGGAAAATCTGGCCATTTTTTTGGGTTTTTGGACGTTCTTATCTTTTTTAATAATAAAATTATCAAAAAAAACAAAACATAGGGACATGCTAATAGTGGCCATAGATATTCAGGAAAAAAATCATAACTCTACCGGCATTATCCAGGGAGGAAACAGGGGACAACGTTTGTATGGAAAAACGGCGGTGTGGACTCCTCTTAATATTGGTATTCCATTTCGTTCTCGGTTTATAAATGAAAAATTGGAAAAAGTGGATTGAAATAATTCAAAATATTTATTATGCTTGTATTAAATGGAAAGCCGTAGAGTTCCATTTAATTAATTTTAATCTTAATTTAAAGAAGAAATTAAAACTCGACCAAATTAATGTGTTACCTATATTTGTTATTCTTTGTTGCGAAGTACGTATAGTAAATACGTTTGTAAATTGGTAGCAATATAATCGTCGCCTAATGAATTAAAACAAAGCATAGAATCACATAAGTGAATTGTAATTACTTTGTTTAAGCTTTATCTAGAAGCCATCTGTTTGGGTTTTCGTAGTACTTTTTTTAGGTAAGACCCCCTTGGATAAGGAGGTCTAACCTTTCCCGACTATTCTACATTTTAATGTTAACTATTATTATGTTTCCACACTTGTCCTGCGTTTATAGGGAAGAGATGACACAGCATTTTTTTTATTATGTAATTTGGGGCCGTCTATGGGCTATTCGCCCGGCATATCCTTTTTTTGCTATCTTTGTACATATAGGGTTTTCGCACCTAGTCCATCACGCCATGGACTTATTATATTATTTTCTATTGGACGCCATAGGCTTATTATTAATTTTCGATTTCCTTAGATATTATGCTGCTCCATGCAGCATCACTAATAGGTGGTATCTAGATTAACACTCATAGGTTTTAGTATGCTACTTTACATCTGGAAGCACCTAGATCTTTTTATATCTTTTGCTGTTTTTTCCAGAAAAAAAACTTCATTTCCCTCCAAAAGCAGCGATTGTTATTCAAGAATTGTATCAAGTTTTTATGTGTAAAGAAGTTTCATACCCTCACTCGGCGGTGATAAAAAGTGATAGATATTGTCATATTTTTATTTCCATACTCCTTCTGATGTAACGTTTACGAGTGTTTTATGATTAAATTATTCATTCATTCGTTGACTTATTTTTCCGGAAATACTTATTGTGATACTGGTTTTTAGCACCCATAATATTATGGTTAAATAACAGAAAAATTATACAAGAATTGTAGGCTTCTTACGGAGGTTCTAAAGGAAAAACACAAGAACGTCTTGGAATAGAGTAAGTTGAACTTACACTAAGTTTCGACTAATTTTGATGTTAGTGATATCTGAAATTTGAAACATAACCCCCGTTGGCTATGTTTCAAATTTCGGATATCATGTACATCGGTTTTTGATATTTCATAAAGCGTTAAAAAACTGCAAATAAGAATTTTCCGACACATTCTTGAGTTTGACGACCTCTGTGGCTCAGTGGTGAGCGCGTTGGTAGCGCAAGCCGGGGGTCGCGGGTTCGAATCCCGCCGACGGAACAAAAAGTTTTCAATGTTCCCGGGTCTGTATGTGTATTAAATATGTGTATGATATAATAAAAATCTTAAATATATGTATAGTATAAAAGTATTAAATATATTTCCGTTGTCTGGTACCTGTAACACAAGTCCTTTAGTGTTGTGAAGCGTCCATAGATATAAAAAAAAATTAGAAAAAAGTTTAAAGCGTATATGACTTTCATATAAACATATTATAATTTTCTTTCTTCGGAAAACATTTTTCCCGTGTCAGTTGTTTAAAAACCTCATCGTTTAGGGGACTGTCGTGACAGAGGGTGTCCCTCAGGGTAATTAATTGGCCCCCATTTTAGTGATCGCTCTGTTGAGGGAAGCCGTAAGATAAGGATATCTTTAGAAATAATTACAGTGTAGCATAGATATAAAAGATACTTGAGTTACTTTTAAATTGTCTTTTTTAGTTCAAAGTTATCTATGAGTTTCTATGCGTTAAAAAGAGGGTGACATCAGGGCTTAGGAACTTACATCGTATTTTGTAATTATTTAAGATAAAACAATAATATTATGATATTTTACCCAGAGGTTTAATTTGGCCCACATTACAGATCTGTATCAGAATGGGCAATAGAGAATCAAACATAGTCTATATACATAAATATGATTTTTTTAAATACTTCTTTATTTACCTAGAGCAAAATAAGCTCCTACAATTTTAAAATTATAAATAGCTATTACATAACAATAATAATATCTTATGATAATATTATAATTTGAATACGTCCTGCTTTTCTCCCTTTATCGCAATCCACATGTTGAAAACTTTTAATCCGTGTAAAACATTTTAGATTTATTCATCCTGTTTCAAATTCCGTGTATTTATAATATTACTAGCTGTCCCGGTGAACTTCGTGTCACTTTAAAACCTTCCCTGGACATCTACGAATATTTTAAGACTAAAATTAGCCCAATCCGTTCAGCCGTTTTCGAGTTTTAGCGTTACTAACCCAATTGAAAATCCATTTTATATATAAAAGTGTTGTTTTTAGATTTTTTCAGGAAATTTAATTTTTTTTTTAGAATTTTTCTCTCCGTAAGAACCATCCTCGTACTTCAAGGAATATTAATAAAAAAGAATTAGCGAAATCGGTCCAACCGTTCTCGAGTTTTGCGCTTAGCAACACATTCAGCGACTCATTTTTATATTATATATGTCTGTAGTTATTCATTATACTTTTCAAATTAAAAACGTCTATACATAATAATAATTATAATTTATGTTGAATTTATTATGAAAGTGTGTATGTACCTACCTCGTATGTACTTATTCGCCTTTTCTAAGTATTTTGCCAAAATAAAAATAATACTTTATTGCATGAATATAAGTGTTATTATTCCTTAATAAATAATATTATACTAGAACGCCCGCCATTCCGCTGCGCAGAAACTCATTTATCGAGCGAAACGGTCATTTTCCGGGACAAAAACTATCCTACGTCCTTTCCCGGAACTCAAACTATCTCCATACCTAATTTAATCAAAATCGGCTAAGCGGTTTAAGCGTGAAAAGGTAACAGACAAATAGTCAGACACACTTTGCATTTATAATAAAAATATATTATTACTAGATGTCCCAGCAAACGTTGTTTTGCCATATAAAGTATTTCGTTTTTCGCTGGCATTATTGAAGTGACTAAATAAGTATGTCACCATGGCAACGTCCATCGCTATCCCACTAAACAATAGCTATGTCCACAGTCCACACTGTGCACTTTCATCTTCAATTTTCGTCATCAACTTTCATATTGGCGCATTCATAATTGAATGCGTCAAGGAACGCATCGCCAATATTGTCATTTTTGAAGTTTGAGATACGGTCAGAAGGCATGCGTCGCGGGCATGCCTCACGTTTTTTTTTTTTATGAAATAAGGGGGCAAACGAGCAAACGGGTCACCTGATGGAAAGCAACTTCCGTCGCCCATGAACACTCGCAGCATCAGAAGAGCTGCAAGTGCGTTGCCGGCCTTTTAAGAGGGAATAGGGTAATAGGGGAGAGTAGGGAAGGGAAGGGAAGGGAATAGTTGAGGGTAGGGAAGGGAATAGGGTAGGGGTTAGGGGATTGGGCCTCCGGTAAACTCACTCACTCGGCGAAACACAGCGCAAGCGCTGTTTCACGCCGGTTTTCTGTGAGAACGTGGTATTTATCCGGTCGAGCCGGCCCATTCGTGCCGAAGCATGGCTCTCCCACGTATAAAACGTTCGCTGTTGACTGCGCTATAACGCATGGCCTTAAGGGGGCGACTAACCCTAAAGTGTCGATTTTATAATTCATTTTTATACTTGAAAGTAAGTCTCGAATTGTTTCATTTTCTGAAATTAGATACTACATTATATTTTCGAGAATTCGATCTGAGCAAAAACACAATATCTTAAAATTTTCTCGATAGAAAAAAATCACAAAGATGCATCTAATTTTCACGAATTTTTCATTTATTGTCGTAACCGTGCATTAAACTAAGTTAGTATTTTAACACGTTGTATAAAATTCTATCATTGAGAGATCGACCTAGCGGATTTTTTAAATGTTGTATATTTATCGAGTTATTGAGAAAAAACTAATTTGGCGAAGAATCCGCGTCGTCCTTTTTCACCTGGCATATGAAAGACTGGCGTGAGTGTGAAGAGAGAAGGACGATGTTTGATTTTTTGGGTTAGTCGCCCTCTTAACGAACAGAAAAAGGCACAGTGTGGACAAAGCTAATAGTCGCCGTGAGTCTCGAGTTGTAATAATTTACTATTATTTATTCAACAAATAATATTCACTTATCAATATAAAAAGTAGATGCTCGCTAAGATTCACGAAAATCGGTCGAGCCGTTTCAAAGGAGTTCAACCACGCACACCGTGACACCAGAATTATATTAGATGAATGCGATATGTGGTAGTTAGGATATGGATCTCATCAAATGCGGGAAAACCGTGATTCGGCAAAAAGGGAAACCTCAGGAAAACACGTCCTTTATCAATGTTATGTTTCGCGATTGAGTGAGGTAAACCCCGTGTGACGTGTAAAATTATACAAATCTCACAACACTAGAGGAGTTGCACGTGTAACAATCTGTCAAATCCATACAAATTTAGAAATACATCTTTACACGGCACTTTTATATAAATGTACCACTTTTTACGTACCTAGTGTAAATTAGCTTAAGCTATTATTGTTGTTTCCCTACTAAATTGTTAAAATAAGTTAAAAATACACTAAATTGTTAAAATAAGTTAAAATACCTACACTAAATTGTTAAAATAAGTTAAAATAGTTGTTAGGGGGGGCCTGGGGCACCAATATACAGGCTTCGGCTTAGTTTGGGCTCCAAGTCTCCCACAAATTACTACACTGTAATTTTTGGGAGAAAATAAATAAATTATTATTATTATTATTATTATTTCCACTGTTTTGGTAAAAGGCGGCCCCGTGAGAGTTTCTTACGCCGCCCGGTTCTTCTCGCCGGGGTTAGTTCCCGAACCGGGGGTAGGCACCATGTATACTTCCTGAGAACATTTGTTTCAAAATTCAGAAATAAAACAATTTTTATTTATTTTTAAATTTATTTTTTTATCTACACGTCGCGTTGCGGTGAGAATTGACCCTAAATCCATAGCTGTCGATCCTGGCTATGCATAGCAGTGCATGGAAATGTGTGGTAGGAATTGTGCCCGTAAAAAAGCTTAAACCATCAAGCTGATCAGGCTGCAGAGCTCAAACTCCTTTTGGTGCAGTCGGGTAAAAATGTTAAATTAAAAAACTTGCCTGATTGGAAACTCTAATGAGTGTCATCAGAATATGAAAAAGAAAGAAGGAAGTAAGAAGTACTCGTGACGCTGGGGCGCTTGCCCTCACACCCTGTATACGTCCACGCGAACAAACGGCCTGGGCCTCTATCATGAGCTCTTAAATCCATTCTCTTTACGTCCTTATACTGACTGTATAAGGACGTAAAGTGAATGGATTTAAGAGCTCATGATAGAGGCCCTGGCTGTTACATCTAACATCACGAAATAATAAGCAATGTGGCGCGCTATTAGAATAAATCTTTACATACAATTGCTTGTGATCGCGCGGTTTAGCGGCCAAAACGCTCGTTCGCGCGGACGCATATAAATCGAGTCTAAAGGTGCCGGTTGGCAGCGGGCGACATGAAGCTACTGCAGACGACATGTGGCCGCGACACTACTGGTTTCTATATATTTCTATGAAATACCCTCCGCAGCTAGCGATACGAAGCTGGCGACACATTCATAGAAACCAGTAGTGTCGCGACGACACGTCGTCTGCCGCCGCTTCATGTAGCCGGCATCCAACTTGCGACAGCGACATTTTCCTTAATTGTTTAGCTTCATGTAATTAATTACTATCCAATCGGGACTCGTTGAGCCCCAAAAGGTCTCCATGAGGAAAATAATAGTTTTACGCACGGGAAGTTTGTCCAAGTCGCTATAGGTAAACAGTTCCTAATATAATAATGGGGAAGTAAGATATTATTGAATGCTTGAAATAAATGTTACTTATATTGTTATGGGAAATTCTTTTGTCGCGGTCTCAGTTAACAAAATCCTCAGAAACGACTGGACCGATTGCATTGAAAATTTTAATAAGAAACATACTCTCTTTTTAGGGTTCCGCACCCAAAGGGTAAAAACGGGACCCTATTACTAAGACTTCGATGTCTGTCTGTCCGTCTGTCTGTCTCCAGGCTGTATCTCAAGAACGGCTATAGCTAATTTTTTACAGATTGTGTATATCTATTGCCGCTATAACAGCAAATACTAAAAACAAAATAAATTACATATTTAAGGGGGGCTCCCATACAACAAACGTATTTTTTTGCAATTTTTTGTTCGTCAATAATGGCAATAAGTAGGCACTTGAAATGTTTACAAAATACTCAGTTGTATTAAAAATTTAATAATAATAATATTATAAGCCTTAAGCTAAGGATATTATTAAACAAGAGTCAAAAACAAATGATTTTAATTAACAAAACAAGTTACACTTAACAATTAGATAAACAATTAAAGAAAAGAGTTAACATTCGTACACAAAAGTTATAAAATCTACCCAACTACACTTTTAAACTAAAAAATAATTATCACAGCACAATTTAACGTTAACATAAGCACAGTGGCTCACTAGTCCTATTCTACACGCACTAATACAATCCCTAATATCACCTGATCGTTGTTGCACGAGCAAAAAGAGAGCGAATCACAGCACTTAGCGTCTTATATAGGTCACGAGCATGTCACTTGTCACAGCACTAGTTTGACAGTTGACAGCTGTCAAGTAATCGAACTTGACAGCTTATAGGTGTTGCCAAGATGTTCCGCTAACACGGCCTCTCCTGACGGTGGGTCGTCCACGGCCCAATATACGCGGTGGGCGATGGGTCCTAGGATTCAGCATTGTCTTCCAGTGATGCGTCGGCACTTCCACATGGATCTGGTAGAGGCAAGGCAGGATCACTTCCAGATCCCGTGCTGCTGGAGGTTGCCTGGTCCTCGTCCTCACAGTTTTCAGGATCATCATCTGCGGACAAGCACAATGAGCTTAAAAAAAACGTTTAAAGACAACCCGAAAACATTTCCTGCGTCTTTCACTTATCTTTCAGTCAATTCATACATCTGATACAAATTTCACTGATTAGTTATTACACACTCGCCATTCACTAACTTAAATAAAAATATGTGTCATCTGCCGTCCAAACTCAGACTGGTCAAATACACTTGACCTGAGAAATGCAAAATAGCAATTCCCCTGCCGACGGATATACCGTCTACTTGATATGTCGCAAATCAAGTCTGCCAACAGCGCCCATTTGCCGTCTACCTGATAAATTGTTTATCAGATCTGCCAACGACAATCATCCGTCGTTTACCCAACTTATGAGTGGGTCTGCCAACCATCTATTTATTCAAATCCACACGTCAGACACAACGCCACCAGCCGCTATTCTTTTGTAACGCGATAGCAATTAGTGGAGATGTGAGTGCTGGGGATAAAAATAAAAGTGGTCAATTACTTACTATGGAAAAATGCAGCGCACGTCTCCGGGCACCACTCGCCATTCCAAGGCACCATGAACTGCGCTGCCGCCTGGGTCGTTTTTCCGTAGCTGCCGCTAAGTAACTTGAGTTTGTATCGACCCCTCGGCAGCACATCGATAACCTTGTACGGTCCTCGGACACCAGGATCTAATTTTCCTGTAGACTGGGAAAATTTTATTACAAAAACGAGATCATTAACTTTGAACTGGCGGGGTGGGTGTTTGCTACGATTTTCGTGAGCGTCTTGACGTGCTTGATTATCATCAAGATGCTGTTTAGCTTTACGTCTTGTAATTTCACGCAATGCTTCTCGGTTCATTCCAGGGCCATTTGCTGCTAAGTCTCTAACCAGCCCTTTAATAACTGGTGTGGTGGCTTCTGTACCTATTAAAAGGTTAAGTGGAGAGGTGCGCGTGGACTTCTGCTTGGTGATGTTGAGAACCAGCTGGAGCTTCCAGAGTACTTTCGACCATGAGGCACGTTTATGATTCACCTCTATACGAATCATATTTAACACTGTTCTCACGTACCTTTCGACTTGACCATTCGCATGGTGCATCTCCGGCGTGATAAAGTGAAGATTACACCCGAGGTCGTTGATCCATGTAGTAAATTCGCTGGACTCGAACATTCTTCCTTTGTCTGTGACCATAAGCGAAGGCACCCCGAACAACGAGATTGATTGGGTTATTACTCGTTTTAGCTCACTCACGTCTTGACGGCGAATCGGGTGAAGCAGACAGAATTTTGTGAATGCGTCGACTATAATAAGAAGAAATTTATACCCATCTGACACAGGTAATGGACCCAATGCGTCGACATGAATCGTATTGAAGGGAACATCTGGTTTTTCCCACGAAGTGATGTGCTGCTGTGGAGCTCGAGGTACACGCTTCTTTGACAAACATACCAAACAGTGAGCCACGTACTTATTTACAAAATGTTTCAGCCCCGGAAACCAAAAATGTTTTAGGATAAGATCGATGGTCTTGTCCACACCGATATGCTCATGTTCGTCGTGGAACACTCTTAACAAACTAAGCCTATGTCCCTTGGGGACGTAGCAGAGGAGTCTAGGCTCCTCTCCCACTGGAGCATATCGGTAGTACAAAACCTCGTTCTTAGATACGTACCTATTTGGATCTAACTTACCTTCCTGTAGATTTTCCAAAAGTCTCTGTGTGTCTTCGTCAGCCGCCTGAGCTATCTGAGCCCAATTGCGAGGCTTCGAAATTTGGTTGGCTAAATAAGGAGGGTTGCGACTTAAATAGTCGGCATGTGGCATCATTATTCCCTTTCGATATTCGATCGTGAAATCAAAATCTTGGAGATAAATCCACCACCTTGCGACTCGTGGAATTAAATCTTTTTTTACGTTCCGTCGACTTCAGCGCTTTACAATCAGAGACGACGACAAATCTCAATCCTACGAGGTAATGGCGAAAATGTTGTAGTGCTTTAACTACCGCCAAGGTTTCAAGCTCGTAAGAATGATACTTGGCTTCGGCTCCCTGTGTTAATCTGCTGAAGTAGGCAATGACGTGCTTCTTACCATCCTGATGCGTCTGAAGAAGTACCGCTCCGTAGCCTAAGCTGCTTGCATCTGTGTGAACTTCAGTACTTAAATCGGGATTGAATATGGCTAAAATTGGTGCACTTGTTAATTGCTGGATTATATGCTGGCGGGCTGTTTCCTGCTCATTTCCCCAGTAAAACGGAACAGATTTTTTGGTTAAACGACTTATACAAGAGGTTTTCGTGGCATAATCTTTAATGTAGCGTCGGAAATAGCCCGCAAGACCCAGAAATTGTCTTACCTGCTTGACATTTGCTGGCGGAGAGGTGTTCACCAAAGCTTCAACCTTTCTAGGGCTCGGCTTAACCTGACCACTGCTGACCAGTCTCCCCAGGTACTCTACCTCGGTAGACATAAATGAACACTTGCGTAAATTAATAGAGAACCCAGCCTGGGTTAGGGTGTTGAGCACGCAGTGTAATAACTCCACTCCATCAGGAATTGTATTGCTCAAGAGCAAAACATCGTCTACGTAAACCAAAACATTACCTTTATCGATGTGTTTTCGCAGTGTATCATTGATGATCCTTTGATATACTATCGGAGAGTTGGCCAACCCGAACGGCATTTTGACGTATTCAAAATGGTCTTCCGGAGTAACAAAACCTGTAAGATGAATACAGTCCTCCCTAATGGGTATCTGGTGGAAACCAGTCGCCATATCCAAGCTAGTGAAAAATTTGAAGCTCCCCAAACGATCAATGTGATCATCAATTAAGGGAAGGGGATACCTGTCTTTGACTGTTATTTTATTGAGGGCCCTAAAGTCTACGCATAGCCGATCTGAACCGTCACGCTTCTTCACAAGGATTATTGGGCTTGCATACTCAGATTGAGAGCGTCTAATAATTCCTTTCTCTAACAGATCGGTTGTTATACTGCGAACCTTAAGTTTTTCTTGGTAGGAAAGTCTGTACGGTCGGTATACAATAGGCGTAGAACTAGTAAGCTTAATTTCCATTACTCCCGTAGTAACCGTTGTGGTAGCCGTACCGGAAATCAAGAATATGGAAAACTTTCGGATTACTGACATCAAAATTTCTCGTTCCTCACCTTGAAGTGGCGAGTTAACTTCTATATCAGCCGACTCAACCGTGTGAACACTAGATTTAATAACGTTTGAGTGCGTAAGACATTGATGATCTTTAGTGCGAACGTACGTAACACCATCACGATTGAGTACATCGGTACCAATAACGATAGGAGTATTCATGCACGGTTCTGGTACTACTACTAAATCTACTTCTAAAGATATATCGTTAAATTCAAGGGTAACCGTAACGTAAGATGTGCACTCGATCTCCTTATCGCTAATTCCTTTTATTACGCATCGACGAATTTTCGGTTGACACGAGAGATATTTTAAAGCACCCGAGGAAATAAGTGAGATATTAATTGCGCCACTGTCGATTAAGATGTCCATAGGGATACCATTTACAACGGCTACGGTCACGTCCTTAGTTTTTAGTGGGTATTTGGAAAGATCTGAACATAAATTAACGTTCTGTTGGTTACGATTCTCAGAACGAATTTTAGAAAAGCAAGTTTCTTCTTTATGGCCAGGTTTTTTGCAAAAAGTACACGTCATACTAGAGTTCGATTTCATGCGCGGGGCTGTGTCCGTATTGTTTTTAATTTTTTTCGGACAATTACTTCGAACGTGGCCCTTTTCACCGCAATTAAAACATGATTTCTCACCACTAACGATTGGTTTACTTTGATATGTGCGTCTTTGAGAAGGACGATTCAAAGTAGGAAAATTATTGTGCTTATGCGGCTTAGAATAAATCGACAGAAACGACACTAGTTTATCAGAAGTTAACTCTGCATTAGCAGCTGCTGCTCTTATTTGAGGGTTATCAATACCGCGAATCACAATAAGCGTTCTTAACTCCTCGCTAAGACCGGTTACTACTCGAAGACGTAACAATGTGCGACGCGCGTATTCAGCATAAGTCGTATATTTATCAGAAGTATTTTTCATGGCTTCAAATAAAATATTAGCGAAATCTAATTTACCGGGACATAGAGGAATAAATTCTTGTTTAAAATTAGACCACGTACGATCATTCGTTACCCACTCGTTTAACCAAATTTTCGCATCCCCTTTAAGACAAACGGCTACACGAGATAAGCACTCATGGTCACTCCAATTATTCGTATTTTGTATTTTTAGCGAGTTCGACCTCCTTACACCACGTGTCGATATTGTGGATTGAAGGGTCAAAGTTAGAGACAAAGTAATTTTGGGACCTCTCTGGCCGAATAGTAGAGATAGCTTTAATAATAGCTTGTGCCAGTGTAGATGATTCGGAAGCTTGAAATGAACCGTAAGATTGGCCACAATCATTAGGCGTGGAATTTACTGGACCGGGTACAATCAAAGACGAACGGACGTGTGTATTATCTACCACAGAATTGTCATTTTCGACCACCTGTAACACTTCAATATGATCACGGTTTTGATTTGAGATATTTGGCGAGTGAACGGGCGTTTCCGTGCGTCTAACACTACGGTCTTTTTCCGTTAGACGCCGGCTTTGTCTTTTTGAATTACGATTTTCGTTATTTGAAGCACTATTATCGCTGCTACTGCTAGAAGAAATCGAACGTTTACGGTCCCTAGCACGGGAACGCGTTCTATTTTTAGAATTACGCGAATACGAATGACGTGTAAGCGAACGTGAATTTCTTTCAGTGCGGCTACGCTTATATCCCGAATTATTCCGCGATTTTGTCTTGGACGGGCTACGTCGATGCGTTCGTTTTATACGTTTTGATCTATTACGCGACCGACTACGCGACATTGTGTTTCAACTTATCACTTATTGTAAATAACAGAACAAATAAGCACTTAATTTAACACGAAAGAAAAATAACCGTTTAAAAATTAACGAGCATTTAAGGTGGGTAGATTTAAATAACTATTGTTGTATTGTGGGCGTTATGAGGGCTTATTATCCCGGTTCTGATATAAGCCTTAAGCTAAGGATATTATTAAACAAGAGTCAAAAACAAATGATTTTAATTAACAAAACAAGTTACACTTAACAATTAGATAAACAATTAAAGAAAAGAGTTAACATTCGTACACAAAAGTTATAAAATCTACCCAACTACACTTTTAAACTAAAAAATAATTATCACAGCACAATTTAACGTTAACATAAGCACAGTGGCTCACTAGTCCTATTCTACACGCACTAATACAATCCCTAATATCACCTGATCGTTGTTGCACGAGCAAAAAGAGAGCGAATCACAGCACTTAGCGTCTTATATAGGTCACGAGCATGTCACTTGTCACAGCACTAGTTTGACAGTTGACAGCTGTCAAGTAATCGAACTTGACAGCTTATAGGTGTTGCCAAGATGTTCCGCTAACAATATTTAAATAAAATAAATAATGAATAAATAACTCCCATACAAAAAAAACACATTTTTTACCTATTTTTGCTCTATAATGGTACGGAAACCATCGTGCGTGAGTCCAACTCGCACTTGGCTGATTTTTTCTATACAATACAAGATGACGCCCGTTACTCCGTTGCACAAAAATTTGCTTGTCGCGCGGGAACCGTACTGAAATAAAAAGTATCCTATGTCCTTTCCTGGTACTCAAAGTATCTCCATACCAACTTTTGCTTGCTGAAGCAAAATCGGTTTAGCGGACAGAAATACACTTACGCATTTATAATATCATTAGTTCGGCTAGAATAGAGTAACGAGATCAACAGAGTGAAACATTAGTTTTACTATTACAAGCGAGACCACAGGGACACTGGGAGTATCTGTGTAGTGGATATAGTCTAAATTGTATATTTGGCACACCCGACGTGTCTCGACGATTATTCACCGCGACAAGACGATTCGTATTTTCGACTGCCGATTTATTGAAACAATCCGACTTTCGTCTAGAATTTGTACAGTTGCGCTTAAACGTACGTGGGAGAGCCATGCTTCGGCACGAATGGGCCGGCTCGACCGGAGAAATACCACGTTCTCACAGAAAACCGGCGTGAAACAGCGCTTGCGCTGTGTTTCGCCGAGTGAGTGAGTTTACCGGAGGCCCAATCCCCTACCCTATTCCTTTTCCTACCCTCCCCTATTCCCTTCCCTTCCCATCCCTACCCTCCCCTATTACCCTATTCCCTCTTCAAAGGCCGGCAACGCACCTGCAGCTCTTCTGATGCTGCGAGTGTCCATGGGCGACGGAAGTTGCTTTCCATCAGGTGACCCGTTTGCTCGTTTGCCCCCTTATTTCATAAAAAAAAAAAAAAAAAAACATCAGAACACGGAATTTTTTAGTATATTAAGCATTTACGGTCATCGTCGTCGTTCCACGCGAAAAATATACCATCCTCATAACCTTGATGAGTGGCAGTCTTCCACCGTGCGTTTTTCGCGTAACCTTCTGCCGCGCACTGTAAAACTCTGGAACGAACTGTCACCAGCAGTATTTCCAGACCTATACGACCTGCAAACAGAAGAGAGCGTATTTCCTTTTAAAAGGCCGTGCATCTGCAACTCTTCTGATGTTGCGAGTGTCCATGGGCGACGGTCGTTGCTTTCCATTAGGTGACCCGTTTGCTCGCTTGCCCCCTTATTTTATAAAAAAGGAAGGAATCAGGAAGAAACTGATGTAAGAAGTTAGATTGCGGCTTTTTACCGTTACTATAGCTAATTGTGATTGCTTAGAAATATTAGAGAAATGTGAAAATTAAGAGTATTCTTTGTACAGAAACAGATGCAGATAAGCGAGATGTTTTATCAACGTATCTTAGTACAATAATAATAAAGAATTTAATAATGTTGAATAGATTGCATGAATTGCATCATAACAACTACAGCATCAATTTTGATGAAATTTGTCACAGACATATTGAGTTGAAAGGGAAGAATACAGACATAGAATTGAAAGAGAAGAAAACATAGGGGAAAGCAAAACGTACGATTCTCTCGAAGTTTCCTTTCAAAATAACTAACATACAAGCTCCATATATTTAATGAAAGTTGCTCACTTAAACATTTGAAACACATATATAATATGAAAGTTACGGGGGAATCAAAGGCAAAATTAATTTACTGTAGCGTATCTCGTAAGAAACTCACGCGTTATTTACCTTATTTCTCTGATAATGATCCTTATATCTTTTCCATAGGGTCGGGGCAGAGGCAAATAATTTCCGAACTACAGAAGCCGCCAGTTACGGAAGTTTGTAAGACAAACGCGATTCCCACTCGTCAGGAATGAAATGAAATTAACAGAGATGGAAATATGCGTATGTAGGATGATTCAAGTAAACATAATACTTAGTTGGTACTTTGCAAAACCCTTAGTAGTACATAGTAGTGGTAGACTTAATAAGGTGAACATAATTTAACCTTATACCGAAGTTGCCTAAGACAGTGATGCGCAAAGTGTATGCCGCGGCAGACAGATATACCGTGGTCAGCAGTTGGTGGGCTCCGGAAAAGGTCATCGTAGGTACTTAGTTCTAGTGCTAAGTACCAAAAAGGGACATTTCAGGACGATCGACGAGGGGGTGGGTGCCCTATACATACTGATTAATTTGTGGTGTAACTCCAAAATTTTTATTTTCCTAGACGTATCTTGAACACAAAAAGTTTGCGGAACACTGGCCTAAGAGACGGATGGTTTTGAATTTTGATATTATAAATGGTAACAATTGCAGTCGCAACTCGCACTACATCGGCACTTTTTTAGAAAGAGCTCTCACATTAATTGGAACTGACGCGACCGACGCGGGCGCGCGCTGGCATATTAGTATAGCAGAAATCTGACTTAATTATATAGAACAATAGAGATGAATTATTGAATTGAAGTTCCCGAACCGGTGGTAGGCATTCTGAAAAAAAAAATTGATTCAAATTTACTCAGAAATAAAACATTTTTTATTTATTTTTAATTATTGGAATATGCTTTGGCGAATAATATGACGCGTCGCTTCGACTCTACCCCAATGTGTGTTGAGTCCCCAAAAATAATTAAACACATGTCACTATTTTTCCATCTATCCATACTACATAACTCCCACACCGGTTTCGGTGACGGTGGCCGGTTTCATTGAAACCAGGCCAGTTATCCAGGAGTAACTTTATAGTGCCCAAGTGTGTGTGCAGTACACAAGAGCACTCTCTATTCCTTTTACTCTCATAATCCAGTGGGGCGAAAGACCGACACGACTGGCGAGAGATCAGGCGCAGGGCCGACTTTTTACATGCCCATCCGACGCATGGATCATGCATCATCTTACTTGTCAGACAATTAGGTGATCTGCCTGCATTGTCCTTGAACCTTGAAATAACATATTTCCAACGCGGGAATTGAAACCACGACCTCCGAGCAGGGATGTTGCGAATATCCACATTCGCATCCGCAAATGCGGAGCATCCGCATAGATTTGGACATCCGCATCTGCATCCGCATCCGCATTAAATCAATGCGGATTTTTATGCGGATGCGAATGTCATACGAGTTGCGACAAGAAAAAAAGCAGCGGGGTCTGTGAATGGTGCGTGCCGTTTGCGCGTGACAAATGACCAATGGGAGCGAATAAGCCGCCCAAGTGGGTGTTGGCCACGCACAATAGATTATATAGGTTCCGTAGTACCGGCAGTTTTTGATAAGCTGTGTATCGTCAATGAATGTACAATTATAACATGTTTTACACTACTAACAACATCATCTAAGTTACATTCAAAGGAATTTGAACGAAAAATTCCTTTGTACTTGTCAATAACTTATAAAGTTTTCTTAGCTGTGATCATTTTCTTTTTAAATTTAGCATATTTCCTACTCCCGTGAAATTTTTCACATATTTTTCAGAATCAACCATTTAGCTAATAGCTGGTAGAAGGGGGAGTCACTGGACACTAACAATTTCTTCCACTTTAAAACTTTGCATATTTCATAAATAGATCCCTAATTCGGAAAATGATCTTGGAATACTCGTAATATTTTTAAAAACCCTATCCAACGACACCACAGTCCACACACGGTGGAGTGGACACGAAATAAAAACAATTATCGCCGCTTGATGTGTAAGGGAGGTCCCGTAATTTAAAGGTTTTAAAGGTCTTATTACCATTTTGTCGACATCGTTTTGTATGTGCATTCATGCCAAATTTCGGCTTTGTAGGCTATTCTCTGAGCGAAACCGCGGAGAAACAGACAGACAGACGGACAGATAGACCGAAAATATAAGGGTTCCTTGTTGATTACGGAACCCTAGAAACGGTAACAGTATCCGACGCGTTTATTGTGGTGCATCAATTGCCTTGTGTAAATTAATCACTACGTGTTCGTTTGTGCTTCATACTTAATAAAAAGCGGCATATTACTATTTAATAATTTAATTATAATGCTTTGTGCTCCTATCTATAATTTTTGTTAATAAGTATACGAGTACTTACTAACAAAAAAGTGGTAGAGGTTATTCAGGGGAATTAATGCAATTTTCATTTACAAATTATTATCTCTTTAATACAAAAGTATTATTATAGTACAGGTTCCCTAGAACAATTTTTTTTATTACTATCAAGGTAATTTTTCGTAAGCAGCTTCATTTTGATAAAACGAACAACAATTTCCTCTGCGAAAGTGGTAGCTAACAGAGAATAAATATGATTTAATATTTCGATTTGATGGTCCTAAAATATGGATTGTTCTCTTCAAAATGTTATATTAATCAAAAAAATGGTTCTAGGGAACCTGTACTACCATTTTAACACATTAATAAAAATTAAAATAATACTTTTTCATTTTATAAACTATCTTTATGTGGGATCCGAAACATCCGCATCCGCATCCGCGGATGTGAACCTCTAAAAATCCGCATCCGCATTCGCATCCGCGGATGTGAAAAAATCGGGATCCGCAACATCCCTGCCTCCGAGTTAAGAGCCACGCTCTTAACCACTAGACCACGGAGGCGTTAAAAGGCGTTATCCATACTAATAATATTATAAATGCGAAAGTGTCTGTCTATTTGTTACCTCTTCATGCCCAAACCGATTTTGCTGAAATTTGGTGTGAAGATGAACCCTTGAATCCCAGGAAAGGCCGTAGGATACTTTTTATCCCAAAAAAATTTACGGTTCCCAAACGATAAACTAATTTGGCGACTTTGGTCATCTTGTCTGAGTGAGCCCCTAGACGAGCAGTTTTATTTTGTTTCACGTATTGCGTAATATTATTGACCGTCTAGGGTTGATTGAACATCGCGCGCCTTTAATCTTGTCGAATAAACTGTTGAATAAAATTGAAGTGTGATATTTCAAAATACTAATTGATCGTCTAGGGGCCGGTTAAAAATAAAGTTTAAAGCAATTAAAATTATAGAAGTAATCTACTAATGATCGGCACGAAGTGTGAATGGCGCGCGCGCTGCCAACAGCTGCGGCGTGGCCGGCTATTTCCACGTCACCTTGCCGTCTCCGTGACCTGGATGTATTTTGGCCTATTTCATTACCCGCGCTCCATTTTGGCCTATTAACTCTTAAAAATTCTTGTACTAATTCGGCCTAGATATAATATATAATCCGCGCTCAATTTCGGCCTATTAACTCTTAAGAATTCGTGTACTGTTTCGGCCTATTTTTTAATTCACAAGAATAGCAAAAGAATCCTAATTATTTCGCTACACAGACGTAAAGTTGAGATGTCTAAAAATAAAGTTGAGATGTCTAAAAATAAATAAGTACACATGGGACGTTGTATAATATTATATTTGTATTAACTCTGTCGACTTAAAAAAATCATAGTTGATATTTAGAAACAGCAAAACGATATCTAAAACCCATTTTCTTAAAAACACAAGATTTTGTATAGTTTTTACTCGATTCACAAATTTCTTTCAGGCAAATTTAAATTCAGGCGACACACACTTTACTGCTACAAATATTTACAAAATTTAATATAGCACAATGTGTTCTTTTTCTTGGCTTCCGTAGTCTTCTCTATCGTTGGCCGAGAACTTTCGGAAATTCTTCCATAAAAAAAATTATCATAGCTTTTTATATTACCTACTAAGATGAAGATAAAAAATTCTTTGTAGCCAGCATTTTTGTGCATGATAAAAGAACGTTATTAGTGGACTCGTATCTTCAAAGTATATAAGTACATAATAACTTGGGGTCCCTTCAAACGGCCGCAGGGCAGACCCTTGCGAAAGCCTCTTGAGGAATCACGCTCTCATGAAAGGGCCATTTCGGATGAATTTCACTTCTTGAGAAATTCTTGTACCTTTTCAAGATATGTTAAGTTAATACTTTATAAGTGTCAAAAGACTTTATTACGGTGGTTCCCAATCTTTTTCAGCCTGCGGCGCTCTTGCAAGTCCCTTTTTATTCACGACGCCCTTCTCTACCCAACTATTACAAAAATACACATATAAAGAAACACCTTTAATGTTGAGCAAGTAAATAATAATAAACAAATATTTAATCATCTGCCTGCTTTGTATAATTCATATTATTATAATTTAATTCTATAATATTTGTGGTTATCGATAATGATGGAGGATTGACTCAAGGCGCCCCTCTTGCCTTCCCTCGGCGCACCAGGGCGCCCCCGCGCATAGTTTGGGAACCCCTGCTTTATAAGTTAAACAGTTTTTTGCTTCGTGTACATAAAATTAATTGACAGTACATTTTTTACATTTTTTTTCAATTGACATTAGAGGTGTAAGTGCTCTGTTTTCGTAAAAAAAGCTGAGAAAAAAAAATGCTGCAGCATATTTAACGACCAAAAAACAGTGACTACTAAACTTAAGCTCAATTTGTATAAATTGATGTTGAACGTCACACCTTATATTATAACTAGATGTCGCCCGCAACTCCGTTGCGCCAAAATTCGTTTATCGCGGCGGAGCCGTACATTTTTCCGGGATAAACAGTGTCCTATGTCCTTTCTCGGGTTTTAAAGTATCCCCATACCAAATTTCATCAAAATCGGTTCAGCGGTTTAGGCGTGAAGAGGTAACAGATAGACAGACAGACACACTTTCACATTTATAATATTAGTATGGAAGTATGGAAGTATGGATTATCTTTCTCAAAAAGATAATTCAACCGTGTTTAATTATTTACATCTTAAACTCTTATTTAAGTAGGTACGGAACCCACGATCAGTCTTCAATTCGCGCTAGCCCAGTTTTTCTATAACTACGTATTTTTATGGTTATTGTGTATATTTAGTATATTTTTCTTCTCATAATAGTTCCTGAACCTTCGGAGGGTAGCAATAACTAGTTTATTGATGTAAACAACTTATAATAATCATATACTCGTACAACCAATGTTCTAGTATTCAATTTGGTACGTTTTATTGTTCTTGCTCTTAAAGACAGCTGGGTTAGTAGCTCTAATAATTCTATACGTATTAATTATACAAGGCGTAACAAAACTACAAGTGATAATAATTTAGGATTTTATGTGTCCCTTCACTGTAAAAGTAGCTGCGCTGAAAGAACACTTTTTGTGATTTGTATGAGCAAGCGCCCGAGCGTCATGTATTTTTCCATACAAAAGTGAAAACAAAGTTACTCTTCCAGCGCTGCTACTTTCACAGTGAACTTGAGGGGCGCAATATAAACAACCTAAAGTATTATCACTTAGTTCTGTTGCACCTTGTATACAGTAATTTATTATTATGGCAGTTCTTTAGGCTCTAGGCTCTTTTGCAATAGTAGAATCTGAGTCTTTAGCCAATATAAATAGAATATAAGCCGTCTCTATAGAATACTAGCTGTCCCGGCAAACGTTTCTTTGCCATATAAAGTATTTCGCCCGTATTATTTTATTGAAGTGACTAAATAAGTATGTCACCATGACAACGTCCATCGCTATCCCGTCGCACAAACAATGGTCGCCGTCAGTCTCGAGTTGTAATAATTTACTATTATTTATTCAACAAATGCACTTATCAATATAAAAAGTACCCAGTAGCCGATTCTCAGACCCACTGAATATGCATATAAAATTTGGTTAGAATCAATAAAGCCGTTTCGGAGGAGTACGCGGCCTAACATTGTGACACGAGAATTTTATATATAAGATAAAAAAGCGATAAACATCATTTATGGAATTGACATAACATGAGCCAAATTTCGACTTCATTTATTATAGAACCCTTATTATGCCAATTCCATACATTAATAATTTGGGATTCTTTATAAAAGCGATAAATACAACTTGTTGGCTAAGGGCTCAGATTATATTGAAACGGCTCTTAAATCCGTATTTAAAACTCACTACGCAAAAAACGATTAAAACGCAATGACCCGGATTGAACTCGAGCGGAAGAGGGGAAACTATGAAAGAGGGGGGACTATGAAAGAGAGGGGACTATGAAAGAGGGGACAGTATGAAAGGGGGGAGTGTGTGAGTCTCGGAACACCTTTGATCAGCTTTGACGTGACGCAATTAAATGAAAAATGTCGGTACTCTGAAACGCTAATGGCTGAAGTGTTCCCACTTTGAAACGGAAAACGTATTGATACGTTTTTTACCGTAAAATGCATATTTCGGTCCAATATTGACGACCTCTGTGGCTCAGTTGGTGGGCTGTTGGTAGCTCACGCCGAATCCCGGTTCGAATCCCGCCGACGGAACAAAAAGTTTTCAAAGTTCCTGGGTCACGGATGTGTATTAAATATGTGTATCATATAATAAAAATCTTGAATATATGTATTAAATATAATAAAATAATTAAATATATTTCCGTTGTCTAGTACCCGTAACACAAGTCCTTCAGGTACTTACCATGGGGCTAGACTGACGTGGTGTGAAGCGTCCATAGATTTTATTATTATTATTATTATATTTATGTTAAATCTCGTCAAAATTTGACTTGTTATTTTTAACAAACTGAAATAACAAAAATAAAAAATCTGGTTATCAATAACTTTTCACAACGGTTCGGTGTCGATGACCGGTTTCATTTAAGCCCAGGATAGGCAGGAGTTGTTATTATAGTGCCCCTGTGTGTGCGCATTTATGAAGAGCACTTTCATTTTCTTACGGCCTCTTTCACCAGTTTCTGATAAAGTGCCAAATAGGCTATCCACAACTTTTTTGACAGATTATCCATACTCTATCTGTCAAGTTAAGTGGATCGTCTATCCAGCACTTATCAGGAAGTGATGAAACAGGCCCTTAGTCTTGTAAACCAGCGAGACGGAATAACCGACACAACTGGTCAGATACCAGAATCCCAGTTATTTATTATATCCCAGTTTATAGTTACTGAGGTTTAGCGCTCCTAATTATCTAACGTAAAAATAATGACCAACCAACAATCCTATAGAATACAATATAAACTCCTCTCAAAAGCCTCAGAAAATGGGCACTGGTCATTTAGGGCCTGTTTCACCACTTCCTGATAAGTGCCGAATAGGTTATCCACCAATTAACTTGACAGATCAAGTATGGAGAATCTGTCAAAAAAGTTCTGAATAGCCTATTCGGCACTTTATCAGAAAGTGGTGAAACAGGCTCTTAATAAAAAATAATTGAAAAAATAAACTTTATAAAGTTTTAACCTACGATTTTAACTTTGAACGTAGCTAACTGATACGCAGCTTGTTTAGTTAAATTAAAAAGCAGCTGCTTTTTAATTTAACTAAACAAGTATTAAGTACTCTTTGTGGTACATATTCCATTTACTTTTGCTTTTTCATTAGGTATTCATAACAAAATATTTAATTTGGTAAAATAATAATATTGTAATTCCTAATGCAATTTAAATAAGTGTACACTCGAATCATGTAATGTATTGTAAGCAACCTAAATATTGTGAACTCCTTTATTTATGATGTTATGTAAGCTAAATAAATAAATAAATAAAATAAATAATTAAAGAACTGCAGCAATTGCTTATTTTCACAATCGCTATGCTTGATTTGATTGTCCCTGTCTGATCTCTCAAACGGATTTTGATACAGTTCTAAGGTTTTGACCCGAAGGGATTGGATTGGACCCATTACTGAGACTTAGATGTCTGTCCGTCTGTCTGTCTGTCTCCAGGTTGTATCTCAAGAACCGCTATAGTTCGTCTTCAGAAATATTCCCCTTATGTCCTTTTCCGCGACTCAGAGTATCTCCATAGCAAATTTTTATATCAAAATCGGTTCAGTGGTTTTAGCGTGAAGAGGTAACAGACAAACAGACACACTTTCGCATTTATAATATTAGAACGGATTCAGCAACATCGGGCTGTCCCGTATAAAGATGCTGTATCTACTCGTATGATGCTATCTATTTTAATTTGAAACTGTCCTGTATAAACTAACCACCACAATAAGTTAAATTTGAAACTGTCCTGTATAAACTAACCACAATAAGTTAAAGTGTTTTCATGCAACAGTTTACATACAAAGTTGTGTTGTTAAATTATAACTAGATAGTTAAATGTACCATACAATGTGTTAGGTTAAATATGGTAAAAGTTAATTTATATTTTGCTTAACTTAGTTTTAAAATAATAAAATTAATTATAATTTAGTTGAATTTATCTGTAAGTGAACAATATTGGATGATTGAAAACAATGCAGAGGTCTTCTGTGCACACACTCGGGCACAACTTTCGTTTGTATTGACTGGTGTCACCAGCTAAAAAAAAACCAGCACCAAAATTGGTGTTATTATAATATTCGACAATGATTTTTTAAAATTGAATATAAAGTCACGCCGAGTTTAGATACTTCGATAGCGCAATTCAGGATTTATATATAAAATTCTCGTGTCACAATGTTAGGCCGCGTACTCCTCCGAAACGGATTTACTGATTTTAACCAAATTTTATATGCATATTCAGTGGGTCTGAGAATCGGCTACTGGGTACTTATTATATTGATAAGTGCATTTGTTGAATCAATGATAGTAAATTATTACTGACATACTTATTTAGTCACTTCAATAAAATAATACGGGCGAAATACTTCATATTGGCAAAGAAAAGTTTGCCGGGACAGCTAGTTTTGTTATAAATCATAACAAGTAGGTATCTATCCTTATATAGTTTCAAGTATGAAAATGACTGTTGGCTGATCCGCAGACCTATATGATAAGCGGACGAATTTTCAACACAATAATGCTGACCATACACCATCCGTCCAATCGGCATGACGCTACCGATTGGATCAGTTAGAACTGACCGTGTGTGGGAGTTGTGGCATGACCACCATTAGTCCAGCCGCTTTGAGTTTGAGAAGGAGTTTGAAAAATAACATTGCGACCAGAGAACTTTATATGTCCATATCATTTTTTATGTATGGATTTCCTAGATAATTCTAAAAGAGGAATCCTCAATGTACACATTCTATCTTTATCTAAATATATATAACTCAAAGGTAACTGACTGACATAGTGATCTATCAACGCACAGCCTAAACCACTGGACGGATCGGACTGAAATTTGGCATGCAGGTTAACTTTGTCAATTTTAAACCGATCGGGCTGAGACTTTGCATGCATGAAGCTACTATAGGTACGCGCACAGTTTGTGGGCGCGTGCCGGGGCGTGATGGGGCGGATCGGGGCTCAGCGCAGCGCAAAATGCGCTATAGCACTATTGCCGGGCCGGGTCGCATCGCATTGACGGATTTTAACGCTCACTGTGCCGGGGCGTGCCGGGGCGGGCCGCGGCGGGTCGGCGCGCAATGCATGGTCGGATTTCGAGCCGAAGCTTGCCGGGCCGTATCGCATCACATCCGCGCGCCGCTTGCCATAACACACTGTTGCCGGGGCGCAGCGGGTCTTGTCAGGCCATGTCGCATTGACGGAAATCCGCCAAGCAAAAATCCGCGCCGATGCGCCCCGGCATAGTGTGCGATACGCGCATCCGCTTCCAAACAAATTGTATGGAGGCGGATTTTTGCGATGCGCCCCGGCACGCTGAGCCCCGGCACGGCCAGTTTCAGTGTGCTCACTCCTTATGACGGACGTCCACACTATGATTAGTGTGGACGCCTAGATCGATCGCCTAGACGGACTAGATCATTTTGCCGATCTTGCTCGTATTTGATACGATACGTTGGTTAATAGCGATCGGGGCGTATCATGATACGCGTATCATTTTGATACGCTTCGATGATACGAGATCTGATCGCGCAAATGGTACAAATGTGGACGCACCGTAAGAAAGAATTTTGATAAATTCCACTGAGTAAATAGTCACTGCAACCGATATCAAATATTTCCTAGACGCTCTCGCAGGGAAACTGAATTTCATATGTAATTTGTTTTGATATGCTATAAATAGAGGCTTCGAGAGGGCTCGAGCGAGGCCGTAGCCTCAGATAACGACCTCTCGACCACAGGCCAGGTCAATAACTTGTGAACTAAATAAATAACCCCAAACCTTCCCGAAAATATTTAGGTTATGATAAAAGTTGAGGTGTTCATAAGTTGTATCTGTGAGAGCCAGATAGGATAGGTCCTATCAGCTAGGCCATAAAGATAGTCCTATCTATAGAATATAAATTATTGTATTTAAAGCTGTAGCTGCTGTTTGTTACTGTTGGGTAGTATTTAGTAGTTGGGTTTATCACAATAATAATTGTATACTTACGCGTATCGCGTGGGATACCATACATTTCTTTATGTTTTGTTTGACCCAGTTACCTTCATAGTATTTGTCTGTAAGTATTCTGTATAATTTAAAAAATCTTGATTGTGTCGTATTTTTCCTTTGTTTTAAATGTACTTAACTACTAAGGTAGTTTGTGTAATGGTTTTTCTGTCGAATAAACGTTTATTTATTTATTTTTTATTTCATTTCAGAAATAAAGTGTTCCATTCCCAGGGCGTGAAATACCGGTGGGGAGTTTCGATGTGTGAATAGATTGTATATAATTCAACGTCTAAAATTTTTCAAGACTTTTTAGGGCCTGTTTCACCACTTCCTGATAAGTTCCAAATAGGCTATCCGCCAATTTACTTGACAGATCAAATATGGAGAATCTGTCAAAAAAGTTGTGAATAGCCTATCCGACACTTAGTTTCATAAAAGCTTATACATGTAACATGGTGTAACAAAACGAAGTGATCATACTTTAGGGTGTGTATGTGTCCCTGTACCCTTATATAGAGTTCACTGTAAAAGTAGCAGCGCTGATAGAGCAAAATTTGTGATTTGTATGGGCCAGCGTCATGAATTTTTCCATACAAAAGTTTAAAAAAAGTTACTCTTTCAGCGCTGCTACTTTCACACCCAACTTTATTCCGGGTACCCATACACCTGCTAAAATATTATCACTTAGCTTTGTTACACCCTGTATTCTAAACCATAAATGAAAGTTCAATAGTAACATCGCTGGAAGTTACACTTCAGAAGTTACCAAACTCCAATTAGCTACTATTATGTCCAAGAAGGCAGAGGAATGTATTGTTGGGAGTGGGGCGACCGAAATAGCCGGCATGCGGCAGTGACGGGAATAGATGGCCCACTGCGACAATCACAATGCCCAACTGGCGTTATTACTTGTTTACTCTTGTATTACAACATACAACTTACCTCCTCAAGCGTAGGGCCAGGCCCCCTAGCATACGCCAACGAGATATCTCGTGGATATCTCACTCTCGAGCGTAGTGATATTGTCGATATCGATATATTATATCTCTTTTTCGCTAATATGCATATGTCGAGAATCAAGAGATAAATTTCTCGTTCGTATATAATAGCACATATAAAAAAAAAACAAAATTATCTCTAATTTTGACGACAGACGTACGAGAAAAAATGTATGTTAGGGTCAATAGAGATGAAGAGATAAACCAGTTAACATCGAGAAAACGTGTAGAGTGAGATATCTCGTTGGCGTATGCTAGCACGGCTGGCCTCAACACTGCGTTGCGGCGTCGTATCACAAAAACAACATCGCACAGAAATGCGGCGCGATGTCGCAACGCAAAAATTACATCGGATGCAACACCTGCGGGGCTAAAATGGTCACATTTAGCAATTCCTCTCAATAACTTTATCAAATGAATTGTCAAAACTGTCAAACTGACAAATGTCAAATTAGTACGAATTATTAGATATGAATTGCAAGCAGACTTGCATTTTGCGATTTTAAAAAGAATGAATCATAACATGATTCAATATATTGTGATTCTTCAAAGCGACCATTTTAGCCCCGCTGTAGTAAGGTCAAATATCGTGGCGCGTTTCGCATCGGAAATTTCCACGATGCGTTTTGCGGCGTCGTAGATTGTTACGATGCGACACCACAACGCAGTGTGGCCTGGCCTTTACCCCCGACACAACCGAGAATCGAATCAACTCGATTTCAGTATAATTTGGTACTCCTGACTAGCGCGTGATCGTGCTAGCTCAATTTTTAACTAGTCAGGATCAAGAATTTTTTTGATGATTTTGGTCAGTATCGATCTTGACTCAAGTTTGTTCGATCACAAAGCATAATCAAAAACTACACCAAACTAGTAATCGAAATCGAATCTGTTTCAGAAGTACGGTGAGGAGTTGAGGACCCTTGCACGAATTTCCTAACGTACGAGTGTTCGCATAGTCAGGGCGGGTAGCGTATTCCTATGTGTTTGTGTGCAATCATCTGTGTGAATAAAAACGAATTTATGATACTCTCTCTAAAACTCCAGAGCGGCTGAACCAATTTGGCTAATTTTAATTTTAGAATATTCGTGGATGTCCAGGGAAGATTTATATTAGGATTTAGGAAGTGATATGAAGTTCACTGGGTCATCTAGTTTTTATCTATACTGTACTCGGCGAAACATGGCGGTAGCGGTCATTGATCATCGACACTTCATTGTGTTTTTGACAGGGATGTCAAAACTTGTCATCTATATAAACCGCGATTGACAATGAAGTGTCAGATGTTCCTAGTCCATTGTCAATCGCGGCTTACATAGAAAATGTCAAATTTTTTGACAGGGAGTCAATGACCGCTACCGCCATGTTTCGCCGAGTACAGTACAGTCAGTTTGATACGGGCTAAGTTCAATTCGAAAATCGGTGTTTTTTCATCGAGGCCAAAAAATCTGTACTTATTGAAAAATAATTTTGATGACACATTATTGCATTCCAGCGGTGCGTCGGGTTAATGTGACCGTGTTGTACCTACATATGTTTTAAATTGTAATTTTCCATCTTTTTAGTAAAAGATGGCCCCGTGCGAGTTTCTTACGCCCGCACCGGTTCTTCTCGGCGGGGTAGTTCCCGAACCGGTGGTAGGCAACGTAGTTACGACGTTTGGAAAGAATTTTGTAAAAAAAAATACTCGGAATAAAAAATATTTTGATTTTGATTTCAAATATAGGCTTTATTAAAATCTAGGGAAATCCAGGTAAATTGATATCGCGAAGTCTGGTCGCGAAGTCTAACTACAGCGGGAATATTGTGTATTGACACCGAAAGTTTAATGACCAAAGTTTGCCGTTGGAAGTAAGAAGTGGCCAACTAACGCAGTTTAACGCAGTTTATTTCGCCATCTTTAAATGTTTTTTTCAATTTTGTGTTGTAACTTTAAGAATTTTAATTTGGTATTTGATCCGCTATTTTTAAACTTACGATGTGAACATAAGACGTAATTTACACGTGGATATGGAACAAAATAAGTTGTCTGCACGAAAATAATATGTCAAAATGACCCCACAATACTTTGGTTAAAATGTACCCACGGTATATTAAATTTAATATTGTGTAGGTAGCTGTCTCCCGTTTTTCGTATTTAAACACAAAAGAGGTATGATTTCAAACATTACTTCAGTATAAAAAACAATACTCTTAGCTTATATCAAAGGTATCTCAGAAAGGTCTTCTATTTCTTCTCCGGATTTTATCTTATATTATTTACAAAGTAATTTCTGTGCAAATTTTAAGCCTTTCAGCTTTGGCACGAGGCGTGTTGATATATCATTAAAACAGAATCAATATTTAGACATGTACGAGGCTTGTGTTTGTTCGTCCTTAAGGTGACGCCGCGTTAAAGTAAAAAATCATTTTGGATATGTTTCAGATCGCTTGTTTTCTATGAGAGGCCGGGCCGGTCTCTCATAGAAAACAAGAAATGAAACAGCAAGAAATGAAAAGGGCGTAAGCGACAAAATGGTTTTTGTCGCGTAATTTAAAAACCATAAATATATTTCATATAAACTAATTTAAGGCAAATTATAGTGTATGCTTGAACTAATCTATGTATAAATTTTGGAAGCTTAAATCACTCTCCTCTGTTGACAAAATTAGAATCCCTGTTTTATAGAGGTCTTTTTGATTAATTATTCTGTGTTATAAAAGTTGACCAATCGTGTTATGCTATGGGTAATTCAAAGATAAAGACATGATGAATACTGACAATGAACTTTAATTTCTTAGCTTCATTGTTGAGAAAAATCGATATCAAGGCGTCAACTTAATATATTATATTTAGATAATATTAGGAGCAAGTTTGTATTGAGTAAATCATTATCTAAGGCTCGTATATGAAAGCCTTCACGTTGGTTCGTGATGGAAAACCATGATTGCGCAGATGTCTAACAATAACCACAGTGGACGACAATCATGGGCACGTATTCTGTCATAATCGATTGTGTTCGTCCATCATGAATTCAAGATCAAAAGGTAGAGGGCGTATTATATAAAAATGTATGATAGAAAAATTGCTTTTATCCTACGAATAATAAAAACTAAGGAATCGTAACTGCCATACTATTACCGTTTTAAATTTGGTTCCTTTCGATCTGTCATGTAACGTCAGCCTAGTACCGCTCAAGGTCACCTAAATATTGCAAATGTATTGAAATGACAAGTATTGTGGAGCATGTTTTTTGACGGAGTTACTTTTCCTTAGTTTTTATTATTCGTAGCTTTTATCCCACGTGTAAAAGAGAGCGGGTGTTAGGTGAAGTTGAGCATGCAAAATATGAGGACCAAATTCTGTGAAGTTGTTGGACTCAGAAAAGCACGCAGATTGTGATTCTGAATGTCGCCATTCGATTCGTCATTTTTAAACACTTCGTCCGGGTAAAAAAAGGGACTCCTGGCAATATTTAGAATCATAATCTACATGCTTTTCTGAGTTCAACCCATTCACAGAATGCGATCCTCACATTTTGCATACTCAACATGCGCCATGCATACTCATATATAGCGCCTGCTCTAAAAAAACTAAATAAAAGCATCTCTTAGTATTTATAGGTCCCTGTATACACGAATAATTTTAGACAAATTGAAAGATACCCGTTGGAACGATTCAATATAATTGGTCGTTCAGCAAATACCGGTTATGTAATTGTTGCACGATGCAACCGTTCAAACAATAGTTTTGCTCATATTTCCTCTGACTTTTATCGTATGTACAACAAACAGAAATAAAATCCGTTCTAATTTATGTTGCAAAAGTCTGTCTGCTTGTTCTTCTGTCTATTGCCTCTTCACGCTTAAACACTGAAAGAAAGGCATGTATAGTGAAGATAAAATACTTTAAGTCCCGAGAAAGGACACAGGACATTTTTACAACAAAGTTGCAACTTACGAGTAATACCAATTTGTTCATTAATTGTGAATAAAGAAAATCAAGCCCAAAATATTATGTACTTAATAATAATAATATGTTGTAACTTGTATTTATGTTCACTTGAATCGAAGTGATGTCACCAGTAAAACGTCAAAATTGACCAATGACGCATCAGTATTCTGTATCAAACGGCTTAGGGTCAATTCAGACCGCGACGCGACGCGTAGATGCATTTCTAAATTTATATGGATTTGACAGATTCGAAAGACGTCTCGCCGCTCGCGCAATTGAAATCTTTTTATTTTATTTTTATCTATATATTAATACGTGAGAGAAAAACTTTGTAACCCTTTTTACGAAAAATTTCGCACAGTTATAGTTTATATGGTGAAGGAGTGCATCGAGCTAATATTATTTTAAAATTATGCTTTTGTCATAATATATATTTTTAACAAATAAAACGTTACACACACCACGACACTACTACTAGGAAAAATGACAGATTTTTGAGTGACAAGCCTATACCTACATACGAATTATAGTCTTTTATTTATGGTTGCAGTCTGTTGACAACAAGTTGACAAATTGAAAATGGATCATTGTTTTTTTTTATTTAATTTTAGATATTATTAGACAATGCTTGAACGGCCAGTCTGAGATCAGCTGAGTCCCAGAGACAAGAATTGAAAAAAAACTATGATGAAGTCAATATTTTTTACAAAATATAGGTAGTAGTCCTAATGTCATTGCAAGTAAGGTCGAATTTCGACCATTGGGCGATCTCTAGTTTATTTAAATAATACAAATTATAACTTATATCTAATTGAGAGTGTACCATAAACCTGTAAGGTTTGTCTGGTCAAATCCATACAAATTTATGCCGCGCCGGCGCGGCGCCGGCATAAATCTCGGCGCCTCGTCGCGTTTCTGTCGCAATTGACCCTTAGAGCACTACAAGGTTCTTTTGGCGCGTGTCGTGGCGCGTGTTCCGCGTTATATTAATATATTGAGTTATGTTAAACGGCTGTAAGTAGGCTTTTATCACGTTTCCAAGAAAGACGCTGCTGAAAATATATATTAGAGGAATTTGTGATGTCATTAATTAAGTACTTGAATATGTCGTCTCTGTCGATTATTTATAAAGATGTCACCCGCAACACCTTCGTGCCAAAATTCGTTTATCACGCGGAAACCGTACATTATTCCGGGATAATAACTATTCTTTGTGTTTTCCCGGGGCACCAAGTATCAGCATACCAAATTTTATCAAAATCGGTTCAGCCGCTTATAAGAATGCACCTGACTCTAACTTGACTATATAAGTACTCAAACCTGGGCCCGTACCACGAAACGGTTTTGAGACTCAAACAATCGGACGAGAATGCCGCCTTCTACTGTAACAAACGTGAAATGACGTTGTTAGAGCAGGACGTGGCATTCTCGTCCGATTGTTTGAGTATCAAAACCGTTTCGTGGTACGGGTCCAGGATCTCAAAATCTGTAAGGTCTAGAAAACTGATTTTTGACACAAGTAACTTCAGTTCATGAAGATTAAATGCTCAAGTCGAAAAAACGATTATTGAAAAATTCTCGACAGTTTCTTTTTAACAAAAAACTTTGTTTTAGACACATTTTTGCTTGGATCTTCGAAGTTTGCTGTCTTTTCTTTAATATTTTTTAATATCTAAAAATACTTTTTTCATAATCATTATAGTTCGTCTTTTATTCATAGAAAACTAACTTGGCGATGATTCCGCGCTGTCCTTTTTCACCTGGCATATAAAAGACGGGCGTGAAGAGAGAAGGACGATGTTTGATTTTTTGGGTTAGTAGGCCTCTTAAGGGCGTTCCCTACGGAGAATCCGTAATTTACCGTATTTAGAGCCTTATAAACTCATCATTTGAAAGCTACAGACTTATAACAAAAATACAGCAATAATCTTCAGTATATCAACATTCCTTTCCACGTTTTAAATTTTCTATTTTCGTTTATTATACTCATGATATCAGCTTCCAAAGTAAAGCCAATTTATTAAAATTCAAGCATACATTCAGCCTCTCCTTAGTATTTACAAATTACTTTTATTTGAAACACACGCCTATAGATCGACAATATCATATACTACATAATATTATTCCCCGTTTAAAGTATAAAAAGGTCAACTTTGAAGTAAGATAAGTTAAAAAAAATTGGGTTTTGGTGCGATCTCGTTAACGCGGCAAATGTATGGCCAAGGTCCTTTGCTCGGGGGACGGCCTTAAGCGTGAAGAGGTAATACAGAGAAGACAGACATATACTATCACATTTATGGTATTATATTAGTGCGAATGGGACTCGTACCTAATATAATGTAAGTGGTATCAAGATTCAAGGGACAATGGACCATGTCTGAATAATATCATTATTTTTATCACACTTTTATTAGCTTGGGCTGTATGTATGTAACGGAATCTTTGAGCACGATTTTACCTATCTCCAGTAGTCTAATTAATTCGAAACTTTGCATACGTATTAAGAGTCAATGACAATGCAATAATTTGTTAAAATAAAATAAAAAAAAACGTGTTTTATTTTAGTTTTTATAAACTATTGTTTTTTAGTTTGAAACTGGATCAAACAAAGAAAGTAGTCGCTTTATTGTTGCATTAAAATTGTAGAATGGTACAGACCAACGTTATCTGCTGACTAAACACGAAACCATTAAAAGTTAATTATCAACTAAACTAGTTAATAGTTAGCCCCCGGGCCGTCCGTCCGGTCCGTCCGTCTTCTAACCTTGTTTTATATAGCTTGTTGGGATTCAAATGTTTATGTTAATTAGGAATTTCATACCTTTTAATTTTTTTAATTTACTAATCTTTTTAGTTAGGCAATGACGGAAGAATATCAGCAATTAACAACATACATAGGGTTAAATTTTGCCTTTATTACTCTGTGTATTATACAGTTCGATAATAGTACGTAAGAACGTCTTCATCTCTCGTAATAAATAGATTGCCGCCACGCGCCGATCTATAAAGAATGAAGTTGAACGAATAACTTTGGATCCCTTTTGACGAAAAATGCGGAAACGTTGGTGATTGAAAATTCGCACAGTTACAGTTTTTATAAAATAATATTAGCTCGATGCACTCCTTCAACATATTATTATGGTGAAGGAGTGCATGGAGCTAATATTATTTTGAAATGATGCTTTTATCATACATTTTTTTAACAAATAAAACATTACACACACTACAACACACACACTAGGAGATTTTGATTGACAAGCCTATACATATACACACGAATTATACTCTTTTATTTATGGTTGGAGTCTGTTGTCAAATTAAAAATAGATTTTTTTTTTAACTTTTTCAAAACTCGTTTCATTTTCGAACTTCGTCATTGTATTTGTAAGCAGCATGTTGCGGTTCACAATCTTTCGACCGTTCACAATCTCGCGAGATAGATTATAATCTAACGGTATTTACAATCTTACGGTAACATATATAAGTATTGCAACATTGCTTTAGCCATTCACTTCGGTACAGCTAAATAATAAACAACTTATTAATTTTAATTGATCGGTAGACTGTTGAAAGATTCATGTTCGGAATTCCGGGGAGTTTAAATTTATTTGTGGCTGTTACATTAATGACTTCGCTTTGATCGGTGGGGCGTCAGTATTTACAATGGGAGTTAGGTATTTAAACAAACCAGAATTACGAGACCGCGATTTGTTGTTCAAATTAAGTATTGTTCGGGAGTTTGCTTTAAATTATGTCTGTGTTGCGTTTGTAAGGATAAATCGAACGTAGGTATAAGGGTTAATTCAGACCGCAACCGGACGCGTAAATATAAAAAAAAAAAATCTATTTATTACAAATAACAAGAAGATAAATTAATACAATATTCAAGTCTCATGATATTAATCTCAAGTGAGATTTCAAACATAAGGAGTTGCTTGTTTCTAATTAAGTAGTACAATAAATAATAAATACATAATTCTTAGTTATGACAAAACATAATAATATGTGTTTTAAATTTCTAAAGGATAATCACTAAACTTAAAAATAGATTAACACTCTTGGAGATGACAATTTTAGTATTACATACAGATACCTATATATATAAAACTCAAGGATGATTGACTGACTGCTTGACATAGTGATCTATCAACGCACAGCCCAAACCACTGGACGGATCGGGCTGATATTTAGCATACAGGTAGATGTTATGACGTAGGCATCCGCTGAGAAAGGGTTTTGATCAATTCCAACACCAAGGGGTTAAAATAGGGGATAAAAGTTTGTAGTAATAATCCTTCTTAATGCGAGCGAAGCCGCGGGCAAAAGCTCGTTATGTATAAAATATTGTTACAGTAAACTTCGTAATCTGTGCCTTGGCTTATTTAGTAACTTGTGTATTAATTGTTTTGGTAGATCATTTAGTATTTTAGGTAGTATACAATTCCAGACCCTTTCCCCATATTCATTTATGCATCTAGGTACTTCATACAGTGGCAATCTAGTCAGGGTTCGTAAATTGGCAGAGCGTGTTTTTACATTTAGTTTATGTAAATCATTACTGTACTCGTTTATAATCGATAATTTAACTTTGTCATACACATCCATAACTTTGCAGTAGTGGAACAATTTTTCAAAGTTTAATTTTAAAAGAGACAATTGTTTTCAGTAATCTTATTTGTAAGTTATAAATATTATTTAGATATGAATTAAATGTCCTTCCATAACAAGACAGTCCATAATTAATAACAGAATCAGCCAGTGACATATAAAGTAGTCTACAAGTTTTGTAAGGTAACACCTACAAAACTTGTAGACTACTAGCTACTAGCATAGATGCATTTCTAAATTTGTACTGAATTGACAGATTTTCATTGCGTGAGACGTCTTGCAAATCTGTCAAATACATACATAGAACATGACGTGACATTTCAGTATGGAGCCTGGTATACGGTCTACAAATTTGCGATTAAAAAAAGTCATTTTGGCGGCAAGTGATGAAACATATGCCGATCGATAGTAGATCAAAATGGCCGTGTTCGTCGGCGTAATTTTTTACGCATTCGCTGCAAAACCTAGTTATTGCGCATGTTATATAGTTCTTTATATAGTTTGTCCAAAAATACGCCGACGAACACGGCAACTGTTCGGTAAAACGTCGTAACTGATACGGTTTCGGAATAAATAAGAGTTAAAAAATATATTTTTTCGTGCAGCATTTTTTTAACTCTGTTTTATTCCGAAACCGTATCAGTTACGACATTTTACCAAAGAATATTTCCTATAATTTATATTTTGATGTACTATCGATTGGCACGTGTTTCATCTCTTGCCGCCAAAATGAGGGTTTTTCCAAAATTTCCAACTTTAGGCACCTACATCAATTAGATTCCTTGCTCTTTAGGTTGGGTTGCACCAGAGGCGTGGTTAAAGTTAAAGTTATGGTTATACTTAAGGCAAATTTAACTTTAACTTTAACCTTAACTTTGACCGGAGAAATTGACAGATGACAGCTGGTCCAACAAGGTTATAAATGAACGTGGGCGGGGCCGCTGCTGGTAAAGGAGAACTGTCAAAAATTGTGTTTTTGTATGATGACAGCGTTAGTTCCTTTTTTCGCCACGTGCATTTAAGACCTCTATGGTTATGGTTAAATATGGCGTCTTGATGGCGTCCATTTTAAACTTTAACCAAAGATTTGACATTTTGCATTGTAGTTAAAGTTACAGTTATAGTTAAAGTTAGTTGGTGCAACCCAACCTTAGAAATGCATCTACGCGTCCGGAGAAATGCATCTACGCGTCCGGAGAAATGCATCTACGCGTCCGGAGGAATGCATCTACGCGTCCGGAGGAATGCATCTACGCGTCCGGAGAAATGCATCTACGCGTCCGGAGAAATGCATCTACGCGTCCGGAGAAATGCATCTACGCGTCCGGAGAAATGCATCTACGCGTCCGGAGAAATGCATCTACGCGTCCGGAGAAATGCATCTACGCGTCCGGTTGCGGTCTGAATTGACCCTAAGAATGTTTTTCAGTAGAATACGCTCTGTATCATACATAGAGTTTACGGCTTTGAGCCTGTTTATTGATTTATTGAAATTAATCACTCGTTAATAGTTTTTTTTTATTAATTAATATATTTAACATCCATGAGTTGTTCGATACATTTTTTGGTGTAAATGTTATCTAGGTTACGCTTCGAATTAGTTATTATTTAACTACAGGTACTAACATCGAAATCGTTTTAGGCTTCAGCGGGAAGGACCGTCGCACATCTCTCGGCTATAAATTAATATTGACCTCCATTCGGCCTGCATTCGAACCCGTGACTTCACCACGTTAAATTGTTGCTATAAATCTGCGCGAACCTTTTAGATAAGCGGCACTAGGTAATATATTGTTGAGTTTCAACTGGCGCTAGCTACATTGGCGCTAGTTCCACTAGCGTTCCACTGGCAATAATTCCACTGTCGTTAGGCTCAAATTGGGCAGAGTCCGTAAAAAACCGTGTTGGATATGTTTTAGATTGCTTGTTTTCTATGAGAAAGCGGCCCGGCCTCTCATAGAAAACAAGAAATGGAACAGCAAGAAACGGAAAGGGCGTAAGCGACAAAATGGTTTTTGTCGCTTAATTTAAAAACCATCGATATATTTCATATAAGCTATGGGCAAATTAAAGTGTACGCTTGAACCAATCTATGTACAAATTTTGGAAGCTTGAATCACTTTCCTCTGTTGGCAAACATCCCTTTTTTTACAGAGGTCTTTTTGATTGATTATTTTAGCTTTAATCATTTAGCTTTAATCATTGCTGAGAAAAATCGATATCGCTACAGCCAAATTATCAATATGGAAGCATCAAAGAGCAAATGCGGGCATCGGCGCGCGTCGACGAAAGCATGTTTTCTTCATAAAGTTAATATACCTAGCGGAATAGAGCAACAATCTCGAGCTGTCAAACGAAACCGAAATTGGTTTTCATCTGTGTGAAAAATATGTGTACGTATACACTTACACAAGCATGATTGAACACGAATTCTATGAGATTAAATTGTCAACGTGCGGCACGTGCCGACTGGACGTCAAAAAAAGAGTGCTGCTGTCATGTATCACACGTCTCTTTTTACCACGCAGTCTTACTGATAGTGACATCTCTCTTGCTCAGGCCTTTGTTTCTCTATTCCGCTAGGTATATTAACTTTATGGTTTTCTTAGCAGAAATTTGTAGAATAATAAGTAAAGCAATAAATATGAAAATGCTGTAGTCGGAAAACATGACGCGTCGCTTCGACTCTACCCCAGGGCCCAGTGTGAATTGAGCTTTAGTTACAATGGCGCTAGTTACAGTTTCCACTGGCGTCAGTTCCACTAAAGGTATTTCCACTGGCGCAGAGGATAGATGCGGATATACGACGCAATGTTTCATCTAAAATTGCCATGTCTCAAACCTGGAATATTAAATTACTAGCTGTTGCCCGCGACTTCGTCCGGCTTTAGTTTATAGCGCGCGGTGTCAACAAAATTTGTGTCAAATTTAAAACCTTTTTTAAACCCTGGTAAGTGGTACCCCTCTTAAGGCCGCGCTACACCGGAATGGCAGCGCTGAAAGTGCTCGCCTCGCCGCTGCCATTCCGGTGTAGCGCGGCCCTTTATTAATCAAAATACCCAAAAACAGCTGTGCAGTGTACAAATAATCTATACTAATATTATAAATGCGAAAGTATCTCTGTCTGTCTGTCTGTCTGTCAGTCTCGCTTTCACGCCAAACGCCAAAACTACCGAACCGATTGTAATGAAATTTTGTATACAGATAGTCTAAAGCCTGAGAAAGGACATAGGCTACTTTTTTACTGGAAAAAGGGTTGTCAGGGGGTTCTGCTCAGAAGTCTTTCTATAAGAGGTGGTATCATCTTACATTTAAATTTCGATTTTTTTCGATTGTTATATCTATTCTACGGTATTAAATAACGTAGGACTGTATGATGTATAATGACGTAAACCTAAAGCCAAAAAAAAAAACCATCGCTTCTTGGTACGAATAATATTAAAAAGTAATGAAACAAAACAGAATAGAAGGACGGAACGCCCCTAGATGATCAAAATACTACGCAAATTCAGTCACATCAGAATATTAAGAGGATACAACAGGGGCTAGAGAAATGAAAAAAAAGTACGTGTAATATCTATAGCTGTCTCCCTTACCTCAAGCCTATACCGCAGAACGCGATAGAGACAACTGCAGAAAATCCAGAAAATCAACGATTCGTTGTCCCCTGATTCCTTCTCCAAAACTTAACCGATTTAAGTACTTTTTTCATTAAAGATCCAAGAAAGAAAGAAAAAAAGGCTTGAGCTGTGTTCCTATGTTTTGCTTTTTTTGTATAATCTAGCCAAATCTGTTTTCTGGACGTTTGAACACAGTGGAAAATCTGGCCATTTTTTTGGGTTTTTGAACGTTCATATCTTATTTAATAATTAAATTATGAAAAAAAAGAAAACATAGGGACATTGTATTAGTGGCCGTAGATATTCAGGAAAAAAATAATAACTCTACTAGCATTATCCAGGGAGGAAACAGGGGACAACGTTTGTATGGAAAAAAGGGTGGTGTGGAATCCTCTTAAGAGAAACGTTGTCAAACGGCGAACAAAATATTTTTGTTTACTGTTGGTGCTGGTGCGGCCCTCGTCGAAACATTGCATACGAGTAATATTATCTGATAGAGTCTAGTGACAGAGAGATAAAATTTAAACGTCGAGTCCAGGATGAAACTATTTATTGTCTTAGCCTTACATATTACCAATCGTTCAATTTTCTTATACGGAGGTTAAGGAAAGTCGAGAATGCTATAAGACTTGTTAACACGTAACAGACAAGTTAGTGCAAGAATGCACTTATGTGTGGTCCCTACAATAATATCCTATTTAAATAATAATAAAAAAATAACCGAAAAACATTTCAATAAGCGTTATCTAATAGTTTTGTTTATGACATGCAATACTTAATCGCGACACGCGGCGATATACAAATGGCGGCGCGTTATAAATATATACGGCCCGGCTTTGTACGCCGAACGTCCGACACGTGATGCCATAACACAATACGACAGTAACATGTGACGGTTTTCGGTTGTAATTAAAAAGTGCTAGATTTGGAAATTTCGCTTGAAATCTTTGAATTGAGAGGAGATTTAATCAATTTATTGATGATCTAGAGATGTTACCCACAATTTCGTTGCGTCTAAATTCGTTTAACGTATTAAAACCGATCATTTTTTCGGGAAAAAACAATCATTCCGATTCTCGAAGTATCTACATATGAAATGTCATCAAAATCAGCGGTTTAAGCGTGAAGACTGAAGAGATAATAGACAGACAAACACAATTTGGTATTGAGAGAAGAAACGATACAACTAATACAGTTAATATTGTTTGAAAACTCAAGTCGCACCAACGCCTTCAAAGCCTTTTAAATCTTAATAATATGACCTTAATAAAATCCGGATGTAATCAATAAATAGGTGCAATAATAGTATTTAATTTTTTTTATATATCTATGGATGCCCTATCTCAAAAACTACTGAACCGATTTTGATGAACTTGCAGTATTCCCTAAGTTGAACTTTACCTAATACAACAAAAAAAAATAATCACTTAAATTGGACTTATAGTTCCGGAGATATGCGAACACAAACGTAAAAACATACATACTGTATGCATGTATGTTTTTGTATGTTACACTTTTGAAATTTGACACATTTGTTCAGACGAAAAGAAACATATTATACGAAAATTGGGCAATTCTGGAAATATTATACATACGAGTCGAAATGGATAACCTACTTTTTTTGAAGTCTGTTAAAACAGCGGCTTAAGTTGTCCTCGTGAGGTAAGCCGGCCCCTAAATAATCGGCGATATTCTTTCAATTGGACGTTTATTACGGCGATGGCCCGTGAGGCCGCTGCGGTCGAATAAATCCTTTAATATTTATTAGCCGCCATAACTGCTGATATACGGGCCGCTTGTTACAGTACCTATAATGTCTTCAAAGTAGGTCCTGTCGATAGAGGAAAAATAAGGGATTATTCAGGATCATTTGCAAATATAGTATGAAATGGTTACATAGTTAGTGAAGATAAAAAAAAGTCCTTATGAAACCAGTACCAGTTTATTTGGTACAGATAGACTTAAATAGCAAGTAAAAGGGCCCATTCACGGCAGGACTGCACGGCAGTCCTGCAGTGAATGGGCCCCACTGATTGGTTTACACTCGGTGTTTCCGGCCGGCAACACCGAGTGTGAACCAATCAGTGAGGCCCATTCACTGCAGGACTGCCGTGCAGTCCTGCCATGAATGGGCCTTTTAAGATACATTTGGAATCAGTTTGAATAAAAATAGAATTTAAAAAGAAAAGCGTTTTCTAACTACCAGTCAGTCAGTTAACTAAACAAGTGGGTTGCACCACCTCACTTTAATTAAAACAAAATGTCAAATCAACTGTCAAATTTTAACAATGGTTAAAATGGCACCATATTTAACGATAAGCGTAACTGCTCAATTTTGGTCGGTTATCGTTTATGTTAAATTTGACATAAGGCTTATAGTGCTGTCATAACAAATATTTTATTTTCCCGACAATTTTATACGGATAATTTATTTTTATACTCGCAACCCCATTAACTTTAACTGTTAACAATAAAGTCAATATTTTTTACAAAATATTGGTAGTAGTCCTAATGTCGTTGAAACTAAGGTCGAATTTCGACCATTGGGCGATCTCTAGTAATTATTATTGCTTCAAAAAATTATTAAGATGATAATAATATTAATATTGCTGATAATAATGATAACTATAACACTGGTCCTGTCGATGATGGAAGTAATATTATATCCACGAGTCTCAAGGATCACTCAGTTAATTTGTGCGAACGATCCCTAGATATACTTCTGACAGGTTCATCGCGCCGGATTACTGGGAAATGAGTTAGCGACGAACAGAAATACATATTTATACAGTAGTAATATCAGAATATCCCAATATGGATAACTTTCGAGGGTCAAACTTTTGCCATCTTCAAAGTAGCTATCCAATAGTATAATATTCATGGTCAGTACTTATTACTTTCTAAGTATTACGATAAGAGAAGTAAGAATGAAAGATGAAAAAGATTACTTAGAGTGGGTTTTAGCTTCGTTTTAGCTTCGTGGTTGCACCACATGCGTTGTTATTTAACTTAAGGTTAACTTTAGTAATAATAACTGTAAAAATGACCACAGAACTTGACAAATCACTTGCACCATGACTTTATTGTTAACAGTTAAAGTTAATGGCGTTGCGAGTATAAAAATAAATTATCCGTATAAAATTGTCGGGATAATAAAATATTTGTTATGACAGCACTATAAGCCTTATGTCAAATTTAACATAAACGATAACTGACCAAAATTGAGCAGTTACGCTTATCGTTAAATATGGTGCCATTTTAACCATTGTTAAAATTTGACAGTTGATTTGACATTTTGTTTTAATTAAATTAAGGTGGTGCAACCCACTTGTTTAGTTAACTGACTGGTAGTTAGAAAACGCTTTTCTTTTTAAATTCTATTTTTATTCAAACTGATTCCAAATGTATCTTAAAAGGCCCATTCACGGCAGGACTGCACGGCAGTCCTAACTGATTGATTTACACTCGGTGTTTCCGGTTGTAGTGTGTGTGGTGTTTCCCCATTTTTCGTAAAAAGGGTTACAAAGTTTTTCGTTCGCGTATTAATATTATGATGATTATATCGAGGTATTATTATTTATTAGTATCAATTTCTACATCAATAACACTACTAATCTGTAGCGAATATAAGTTTGCGGCATGCAAACCCTTCCCCTATTAAATAGAGCAAAGAAATAGATTGAGAAACCTCCTCCTTTTTGGAAGTCGGTTAAAATTAGAGTGTATGTTATGATTGTCATCATTGAGGTATCATCATAGAAATTGTTCACAGGAGGAATAGTCCATTACATAGGCCATTAATGGTAAAAAAAAGAAAAAAAAATGAATAAATGTAAAGTACATGACTTTTAATTTGAGGTAAAAATGATCAATCAATCAAAGTACGGTATTATATCTTTAAACGAGCAATTTATATATATATATATATATATATATATATATATATATATATATATATATATATATATATATATATATATATATATATATATATATATATATATATATATATATATATATATATATATATATATCGGATCGTCGAGCGGTATTAGAAACTGATTCAATGATTGTTGTTGATGTATAACATTGCATTCCTCCTCCATGATTGTGGGCATACTTCCCGACATTCTTCAATCCGGGCATTTTTCAGATGATCGTTGTCACCTATCAAAATGTCCATCGTCAGTTAGACAGCGTCACTCAAAACCCCATCCGGTACTGGCCGCTCCAATAGATAACATACATTATGAAACTTATCTCAAAATAAGTTGCCAATAGACAAGTTAATCGCGCACGCCGTTATATATATAATTGGAATCTCGGAATCGGCTCCAACGATTTTCATGAAATCTAGTATATAGCTTTGATAGTAAATTACAGTGGGGTCCTCCCATTGCTAATCTTGCAGGTAGGCTCAGTTCCGCAGCATATGCAGTCAGAAAAATTAGAGAAATTTCTGACGAAGACACGGCACGATTAGTATAATTTAGTTATTTTCATAGTAGGATGTTTTAACGTTGTTCGTGGCGGCCGAAAAGGAAGATCTTCCGACCGAGCGAGATAGCATACTCGGTCAGGCCGAAGCCCACTGACGTCATTTCAGATGTTGTATATATCTTGCCGTTCTCCGAAACTTCGATAGCGCGATGCAGGAATGTTAGGCGAATTGTGGGTACCGCCACATCACTCCCCCCCGAAGACCTGTGGTATTCTTCGATGCGCTTGTGTTGTCAGGTGTGGGCCGAAGCTACGCGTGCAATGACCAGGAGAGGGACCCCGTGCTCTGCTTGCTGACCGGTCGTTGTAGCCTATGGCTGCCCCGTTCAAGCCAGACGCGGGTTCGACCGGCGCGGACCTCCAACGCGGCTTATGGTCGAGGCGACCTGCAGTGCTATTCTCTAAGAGCAAATATTAAAACAGCCGTAATCAAATCGGCTGTTACAGCCGTGAGATCGAGATTGGTATTCACTTGTTTATGTTTTCTAGGCTGTTCGATACTATCGCCGCGCGGCTGTAAGCGGGGTGATATGGAATCAGTTTTCGACATTTCATGTAAGAAATTCGTATTCTCTAAGCTCAACAGCCTACAGCTTCGATTACAGCCTCGGCGAACGCCTACAACTTTTAATGTCAAACGAAAAGCTACTATTTCGTGGCTGTCGCCAAAGATTTTGTATGATTTTGTACTTATTTACTGAAATGTACACCCTAATAATTAATGTATTGTTTTTTTTTTTACGTTAGTATATAAACCGAAAGTCAAATGCTAAGTCACTATAAAAATAATTAATTATGTAATTACGGCTTACCTCAAAAAGTCGCTAGAGCCCCGAGTCCCGACACCCGACAATGACAAAATTGTAACTCCACACACAAAAATCTTGAAATTCACGTTTTGTATAAATCTTTCTAGTCTCTAACTTTCTTCTACATACTAAACGGCGTTTTTATCTAGTTTTTACACTTAACTTAGAGCTTGTATGAACACTGAGTACAAAACATTAAACATACGCGGGTACATAGTTACATACCAAGTATTCAATATTAGTCAATTTTTACGCAGCACATTTAGATTTTTATATTAATTACTTATTCACTTATACAAAACCACATTGATTTACTAAACAAGAATCCAACTTTCACGAATCTCAGACAAAGACTATTCAATGCTTATTATGAAATATGTTCCACGAAATATTTCAAGTGGTTGGCGCGGGTCACTCGAGCCGAGGTACACTCCTCTTATCGCGTAGCAGAAATTATTTTTGCAAAACTAAAGCTATATTTAAATGAAGTTTAATCTATTTCATGTCCCTGGTTTGCACTTTTGTTTACATTCTTTATATTTTGTTTACATACGTAAGTATAGAAGGCCAAGCTAGTTTTTTTTTTATGCGACGAGTAACTCAATGGATACGAGGTTCATATCTTGGTACTTTCAACTTTTTGGATATTTTTTCGATGCATTAATAATTTTGTCTATTTGAATTTATTCAAGTATGTATTACGAATGATTATTACTATAAAAGTTCTAATAATATAGAGTTTATCGGGACAAAATAACTAAAATTCCTGAGACAGAAATGTATCTATAGTCGAGTCCACTATCTGAACCGCAGCCTCGCCGACAGCCGCAGCCGAGACATCGTCGACGAGCTAATAGAGCTTAGAGAATACGAATTCTACAGCCGTGGTAACAGCGAACGATGTCACGGCTGCGAAATCCGTGATAACAGCGGAGAGCACAGCCTTAACGTGTTCCTTAGAGAATAGCCTAGCTGGTTATGCTTGATGTCTGCTGACGTGGTGCGGATGGGCGGGGAGTGTTGATGATGATTGATGTCCAGAAGGATGTATGTTCTTGTCGGTGGTCACCAATTTAACGTTGTTAGTGGCGGCTGAAAAGGAAGATCTTCCGACCGAGCGAGATAGCATGCTCGGTCAGGCCGAAGCCCACTGACGTCATTTCAGATGTTGTATATATCTTGCCGTTCTCCGAAACTTCGATAGCGCGATGCAGGAATGTTAGGCGAATTGTGGGTACCGCCACAATGTCATATGGAATCCTTTTATGGGGAATCGCTGCCGACATTAATACAATATTTGTGCTGCAGAAGCGAGCCATACGTTCTATTTATAAAATGTCTGCTTTAGAATCTCTGAGAGATAAATTTAAAGAAATTGGTATTCTAACTGTTGCTTCTCAATACATTTTGGATAATGTGATATATGTTAGAAAAAATATAAATAAATTTAAAGTTAAAAGTGACATTCACTGTAGAAATACTAGAAATAAGCACAAGCTGGACATGCCAGTGATCAGACTTAGTAAAGTCAGTAAATCTTTTAAAGGTCAATGTATACGCCTTTACAATAAAATCCCAGAAAACGTTCAAAATCTTTCCATTAATAAATTTAAAAAAGTAGTCAAAGAGCGTTTGTGTGCCAAAGCTTATCATAAGGTCTATGATTTCATAGAAGATGGCACATCTTGGGAGTAGGATGGCTTCTTGCAAGGCTACTTCTACATTATTATATTATGACTTACAATTATGTATGTTGACATTGTATATAATATTAAGTTACAAAATTGTAAACTTTATTTTAAAAGAATAATTTTTCTCTCACTTTTTTGGTAAAAAGTGGGACCCGTGCGAGTTTCTTACGCCGGTTCTTCTCGCCGGGGTAGTTCTCGAACCGGTGGTAGGCATCAGGTAGACATTCTGAAAAATTTTTTTATTTATTTATTTTATTGTTTCGGGGGCGATAAATCGATCTAGCTAGGAATCATTTATAGAAAATGTCTTTTTATTCGTGTTTTATCGAATACCGAGCAAAGCTCGGTCAAATAGCTAGTAATTATTATTGTAAAACACAATGATAATGAGTAAAACCATAAAATGGTTAAAATTTATCGAATATTGCAAGAGTGCAGGTCGAGTAATCACTGCCGCGGTTTCCTGAAAAACGATGCTCCAACAATATTATGTACGACCCAAACAGGGATTGGATATACAAATATTTAAATTCCATCAACTAAAAAAATGAAACCTGCATGCTACCAATTTGTGTTGCAAATTGTAATTGATTTTTTTTCCAACCTGGAACACATCTCAGTTATTGACAGCTTTGTTTTATTATATTAATGTGATAGGCATCCATTATACGCTCATGCAAGCGTCAGTCAATTCCGTCAATCATGAATTATGTTTGACTGATGGTGACTGATGGACTGACGAATGTATCCAGATTTTCGTCAATCAGCTTCATGCAACCGTCAGTCACGCTCTTACACGGTAGGTTACCCATCAGTCACAGTCATGACTGTGGTAAAACTGACAGCAAAACCTACCGTCTAATGGATGCCTTACGATTTCGTGAGTGCAATAATCAATTCTGCGAAAACTATACATATTATATACAAAGTAAATTACTTTCTTTGCGGCCTTATAAAATGGCAAACATAAAATTCTCCAGCTTTTATTTATAAATTCTTACCTGTTTAAAGTATTAGCACTTTAACAAAGGTTAACCCCTTTAAGGGCTTGCAATTTGTAGATATTCCTCACAATAAAAGTTACCGAACTAGCTTGCAAATCAGACACTTTGTAAGTTACACATCTGAGACACCACATCGTCTGAAACTTTGGCCTTAATAGTTTACATTGTGTCGCAAATGACTGATGAGACAAGACCAGCAGCCGCAACAGAAACTTCCACGAATAACTTTAATTGCAGCGACTATTACACTCTTGTGCACACGCCTTCCTCGACTCCCCCTCTGGAAGAATCGGGAGTAGTTTTGCAAAGGGGGACAGTCCCCTCTTTGAAGAAACTGGAACAGTCTCGGGAAAAAGCACAAAATAATAGTCTTAAAGAAACTGGAAGAAAATTAGACGCGAGAGGCGCGAACATGACGTGAGAGAGCCATGCTTCGGCACGAATGGGCCGGCTCGAACGGAAAAATACCACGGGCTCACAGAAAACCGGCGTGAAACAGCGCTTGCTCTGTGTTTAGCCGAGTGAGTTTACCGGAGGCCCAATCCCCTACCCTTTTCCCTTCCCTACCCTCTCCTATTTCCTTCCCTACCCTCCCTATTCCCTTCCCTACCCTCCCCTATTACCCCATTCCCTCTTAAAAGGCCGGCAACGTACCTGCAGCTCTTCTGATGCTGCGAGTGTCCATAGGCGACGGAAGTTGCTTTCCATCAGGTGACCCGTTTGCTCGTTTGTCCCCTTATTTCATAAAAAAGGAACAGTCTACCTCTTAAAGAAGCGGGGACCATCTGTGACAGTAGCAAGAAAAGTAATTCTTAGTTGAGGAATTGAAAATGTACTCAAATAGAAGCGAAAAAAGTTGGCCCCTCTCTTAAAGAATCCGCAGTAGTCTCAGGCAAATGGGAGCAAGAATAAATCTCCTTATGGAGAATCGTGAAGCAGAAGGGAGAATGTTGGTAGTGTTTAATTGTTCCCAGGGCCCCCGTAAGGGCTACTGGCGCCCGTGTGCAAAAAAGATTTTGGCGCCCCTTAAGGCAAGTTTTTTAAATTTATTTTTTATAGTAGGTAGGTGAAATAAAGCAAACAAAAGTGCGAGTCCTTGGGGCTTTGGTTTTGGCGCCCCTAAAAGATGGCGATTTGACGCCCCTAGAGGATGGCGCCCGTGTGCATTGCACACATTGCACATAATATGGTAGCGGTCGCCCTGATTGTTCCATCTGCGGTGAGCACTGTAATGGGAAAAGTACGAAAGAATTACGCTTAGCTTTGTAGCCGTTGTAGAAAACTAGTTTCGGAATTCGGTGTGTTTGGAATGCTTTGCTTTAATGTGTTTCCAGGAGCATTCATTAATAAAGTTAGCCGAGTTAAGCGGTAACAATTATACCTATATGAATTTCTGTTTAATGTATTTGCTTGCGATGCTTTTACATCTTTTTGTAAATAATAATGTTACTAAGTTGCTAATTGGTAATGCTGATGTATATAAAAATAATATTATTTCTTATATTTTTAATACAACTTGATTTCCCAGAAACACTCTGGGGAAATATTCAACAATGGAACAAAATAACTTGCTAGAAAATCGGCTTTGTTCTAACAGTCTATCAACTTTTAAACCTTAATTCACTAATCGATTTTCCAAGTTTTTCTTCAAAGAAATTAGAAAAATATTAACTAACTACATTTCTTTTTTCCTCTATGAACAAGGACTTGATTTTCTCTGTACAATTTAGAACGCTGCCCACGTCATACTTTTTGCAGGACCGATAAGAGTATGATCGGAGTTTCATAATATTAAACATCATATCCGACCTACCGGTCATATAGCTTGGCATGACGATGCACCATAATTATTGCAATCAGTCTTTATGTTCTTCAGCTCCTTCTAGCAGATTCGCGTATTCCGTTGCGCGGAAATTCGTTTATCGTGCGGCAACCTTACATTTTTTCGGTATGAAATATACTTAATTGTTTATTTACTATCCCGGGACTTAAAATATCTCTATGACAAATTTCATCAAAATTGGTTCAGCGGTTTAAGCGTTAAGATGTAAAACAGTTACAGACAGAAAGACAGTCACACTTTCGCGTTTATAATAATTTTTTTACATTTTTTATCGGACGTGGGCCTTTATTATCACTTATGCTAAGTACCCACATATACGGTTTTGCTCGATGGAGCAAAACCCGCGGCTTGAGATTTCGTCCACACATTCAGCATCGCTCGATAGTTTTATTCTAAATCCATATACATATTTAATTCCATCGAGCCGGCTCGATGCGAGCCTTCGAGCGGCTCGTTGCGAGCCTTCGAGCTGTCAGTTTTGCGGTCCACACAGTAATTATTACTCGATTTGGAGTAAAACTATCGAGCAAAACCGCATGTGAGTACTTAGCATTAAAAATATTCTATACACGTGTGCGTAATAATGTTATGTATACAGGGTGCCCTAATTTCCATGACTAATGCCTAACGAATCCTGTTGGGTGAGACGCTATCTACCCTGATAAGGCCAAGTTAATGGTAAGTGTTTAAACTGGAAATTATTATCAGCGCCATCCCGGCGAGTATCTCAACACGTACACATTCGCGGATTTATGCGCGCATTACGCGTAATGGTGCTATTTTACGCGTAATTTATACAGTTCATAAACGGTTACTTTTGGTGTTTAAGCTTGATGTTTAAGCCTTATTTACTCATTTCATGTGTCTGTTGTTTACGCTTCAAATATTGTGCAGGCTATTAAAGATAACCGACATTTGTCGGTAATAAGTAATAATAAAAAAAAGTAATTTTTAAAAGTTTAATTTTAATGATTCTGAAATTTGAATCACTGGTACCATCTCGCATATTATTTGATTTAAAATATTTTTTATACTTTTACAAAATGTTAAGCAGAAAGATTTTTCGTTTTTATCTATTTAGATTTTAGAAACCTCATATAATTTATTCTACGTACTTAAATTGTAAGCAAAAAGACGAAATAGATGCTTTGTTTTGTACGACATAAAAAAAATATTGTAAGTACTAAAATACAACATTTTACAAGGGACACCATTTTCAAAGGTCTGCAGCGAACATTTTGTTCAAACGCTTCAGTGTCAGAAATTCTTTTATATTCAAAATATCATGGATCGCGAGCGGAACGCAATAATGTGAAGCGGAGCGGTCACCTAGATATTTAGTACAGAGCTTTCCAGCTCAACAACGCAGCGAACATTCCAGAATAACTGAGGACATGAGTGGATCAAGTGGGTAACTGATAATTTGAAAACTGCCGCTTTTTGCATAAATGAACGCTTTAGACCGGGGAAATGATTGAAAAAAAAAATTGATTCTATGTATAGCTCGATGATGAAGTAGGTATTACAAGGTATGCCAAAATTGTAAGGGAAAAATGAGTAATTGAAAAATGAGTAACATAAGAATGTTGAAATGTTAGTTACCCACTTCATTTATCCTGTACTCAACAGAGAGTCGTCAGCCGGTGGGAATGCGTCATTCTTGATTTTTCTGTTTTGCCCAACTGGCAACAGGGTTTGTATATTGAATTTTCAATTTTGCTTTTGGGGTTCAGTAGCTGAAATTTGGATCACTTTTTTGTATTTATCGGATAATTTATCGTGGTTTTGATTATGGTTTGAAATAATTGCTTGCAGATAGTACTCACGGCAAACTAATTTTATCAATCCAATTCCAGGTTGGTGAGCGATTAAATTATATATTGTAACAAAAAACACTCCATGTTATTAAAATTCGTAAATAAAAACCATACAATGTAAAAATAAAATTGTATAGGCGTAACGGCTGCGCGCACAATAACGCGAATGTGCCGCGGTTTCCGCTCGCTAAATACGATGATTGCTCCTGAAATATTTATATTTAGATTAAAATGTGTTTTGGCGAGCCAGCCAACAAAAACCGGCTCGTGGAATAAATATTAAACGAATCACTGTAAAAAATCTGTGACTGACGAAAATTTAACTTTGCTTCTGTGAACACGCTGTATACAGCGGGGCTAAAATGGTCGCTTTGAAGAATCATGATATGAATCATAATATGATTAATTTTTCTAAAATAGCAAAATGCAACTCTACTTGCAATTCATTTCTGTATTTTGTACTGATTTGACATTTGTCAGATTGACAGTTTTGACAATTCATTTGCTGAATTGATTGAGAGGAATTGCTAAATGTGACCATTTTAGCCCCGCAGATATAATGGGACGATTACGTTTTAGGACGCAGGTATTTCATAACGTTTGTTAAAATTATGTTATTGTGATCGACAATTTTTGTACTAGATGTCGCCCGCAACTCCGTTGCGCCAAAATTCGTTTATCGCGCGGGAACCGTACATTTTTCCGGGATAAAAAGTATTCTATGTCCTTTCCCGGAACTCAAAGTATCTCCCTACCAAATCGGTTCAGTGGTTTGGGCCTGAAAAGGCAACAGAGAAACACATTTTTGCATTTATAATATTAGTATTTAGGTAGACTCCAAAGTGAAGTTGAAAATTTCAAGTGCCTACCTGTTGCCATTATTGATATCGAGCAAAAAGGCAAAAAAAAAACACGTTTGTTGTATGAAATATTATTTTGTTTTTAGTATTGTTGTTATAGCGGCAATAAATATACACAATCTGTGAAAATTTCAGAAGTCTACCTATAGCGGTTCTTGAGATACAGCCTGGCGACAGACAGACAGACGGACAGACATCGAAGTCTTAGTAATAGGGTCCCGTTTTTACCCTTTGGGTGCGGAACCCTAAAAAGACTCCAGATGTACACGTCATATTTTGTGCATTTCGTGGAACCAGTATTTTTACTTGTCTCTTCCATAGTATTATATCTCGATGAACATCTCATATAGTAACAAGAATAATTGGGATTCTGATGATGGCGCCCCCAGTTTTAAATTAAAGATTATTTCCTGGCAGATCGGCTTCATAATCTCCTCCAAGACATTGGAAGTAATTCAATTAAATGTATTCGGTCGGGTAATCCTTATTTAATTCCGGGCAATCAGGGATACGGGGCCACATTCCGTGCCCCGCGGGGATCAATACGCATTTAAGAAAAATTGACAGCCGAGCTACGGTAGGAGTTACTTTGGTATACTTACTCTGTTCGCATCCTTGTAAATTCTAACAAATTAACTTGCCGTTGTATACTTTACTATCCGACAGGGTCAAGAGAGGGCTATGTTTTTCGACAGTATGTAACTATTGTTTGTCAAATTGTGTAATTGTTTGGCACGCGTCACAGACTGAATGGCATTTTTTTTTATTGAAATAAGGGGGCAAACGAGCAAACGGGTCACCTGATGGAAAGCAACTTCCGTCGCCCATGGACACTCGCTTGAGAGGAGAGCTTGAGAGGTATCCTTAGATTCGTGTGGCACTAGGAGAGTGACTGTGGGTATATCAAAATACAGATGTTTTGTTTAAGTTAAAAAAAAAAAATCGTTTGACAAGCGCGGTTAATTCCGTACATACTGTTTGTTTAATTTTGGAATGTAAGTACCTACTTATTATATAGTTTCTTTGCGTATTTGCTTAACAAAAGATTTCGGTTTTTAAGTCTTCACAAGGCGAACGATAGTTTCGATAAAATCTCTTTGCCAGCTCCAGCCATAAACCCGGGGTGCGGTGGGAATGGCCGCTATCCACGAACAATATCTAAAAGATTGTAAATTGACGGAATTTATTGCGACAAGAGGTAAGCGCGATAAGATTATTCAGATCCTATTTTCCTTGCAGGAGATATTGTCGTTCGTGAAAGGACTCTTTTTACGTTCCATTGTGTAAAACAAAGTCGTTTTCCCACTGTATATGTAGATATGCTTAGATTTTAAAACTATGAGGATTTTGACACAGTTCTACTCAATAGAGCGATTGAAAATGGAGGCTGCATTATGTTCATAACGTATATGGCAAAACAACGTTTGCTGGATCAGGTACACACAAAACCAAAGTTTTAGTACATAACTGCAATATACAGTGTGTAGCAAAAATAAGTGTTAATACTTTAGTGTGTGTACGTGTTCCTTGTAGTGAGTTCACTGTGAAAATAGCGGCACTGAAAGACCAATTTTTTTTTCACTTTTGTATAGGCAAAGGCCCGAGTGTCATGAGTTTCCCCATACAAAAGTAAATAAAAGTTAATCTTTCAGCGCTGCTACTTTCACAGTGAACTCTCTCCAAGGAATACGTACACACCCTAAAGTATTATTACTTATTTTTATTACACTCTGTATAATATTATAAATTAACAATTTTCTCGGTAATGAAATTAAGGTTTCAAAGAAGCGGTTCAAGAACAGATCCCTGAGGCACACCGCAGCCAAGTTGGAATTAGAACCCCAATCAATTCACCGAACACTTGGATATTAATCATACAGTTCGAGAACAATCCAGAAGTTTATTACCTGGTGTCCCTGATGGATAGACTCCTGATTACTGTAACTCATTTCATTGGCATTGGCTCGTAGGGCTGTCAAAAGCAGACGAGGGAATACCTTTAAACAAATTTAAAAAAACAATTAAGGAACGTTTGCGTGCTAAAGCGTATTATAAAGTCAATGATTTCATCGAGGACAGCACACCTTGGGAATAGGGTGGCTCCAGTGTTGCCAGATCAGGGGATTTCCCCCTAGATTTAGGGGGTTTTCGACCAAGTTAGGGGCAAAACAGGGGGAAAAAATATTTAGGGGATTTTTTAGGGGAAATTCAAAATACACATCAAATACAGTTTTTTTTTTGCCAAATAGCACGTTCCTAATACTTTTTAACCATCTTTAAATTACTTGAGCACCACAACAACTAATCGAGATCGAGATTCGAGATATTGAAAAGATGAATACAGTTCGACAGGGCTTTAAATGAATATGTCAATTATGTCAATTGTCGCTGCGGGTAAAGTAGAACTGTCAAAAATGACGTTTTTGTATGATAGAAGCGTTAGTTCCTTTTCTCGCCACGTTCATATAAAGCCTTGTCGAGCTGTAATAAAGTTTAGTAATATATTTTTATTGAATATTAAAAGAAAAAGTAATCTAGGGGATTTCTAGGGGGAAATCAAATTAATTCAGGGGTACGGCGCCGAGACCATCTGGCAACACTGGGTGGCTCCATGCAGGTTACTTTTCTTTTATTTTTGTAACATAGCTGTAAGCCATAACATTGTTGTATATTATTTTATTTTAAAATTGTAATTATCCATTTTTTTGGTAAAAGATGGCCCCGTGCGAGTTTCTTACGCCGGTTCTTCTCGGCGGGGTAGTTCCCGAACCGGTGGTAGGCAACGTAGTTTCTTCGTTCTTTCTACGACGTTCAGAAAGTGTATCATGATACCCATTTTGAATAAAAATATATTTTATTTTTATTTATGATTTAGACAAGAAGAAAAGGGTTAGTTCATATTGCAAACGACGAGAGATGCAATGCATGTGATGAGCCATTTGAAACTGAAATTTATTTGCTACAAGAGAATTATAATAAAACTAGAAAACGCCCGCGCCAATGCGTCTGTCGCGTGGGAACCGTACAATTTTCCGGTATAAAAAGTATGTCCTTTCCCGAGACTCAAATTATCTCCATATCAAATTTCAGCAAAATCTATTCTGTGGTTTAAGCGTGAAGAGGCAACAGACAGACAGATAGACTGACTGACACACTTTAATAATATTAGTATGAATTAAATCAGCCTTTCCCAAAGTGGGCGATACCGTGGGCGCTGAAGGTCTGAAGGGCGGTGTGGGACCCAGAAAAAAAATGGGGGCGTTGTGTACAGGCTTGGGGGGTGATTTATTTCATCAGATGCATTTTAAATTGAAACGCTAAAATATAATTTGTTCTTAAAGTGGGCGGGAGACAAAATAAGCTTGGGAACCTCTGGATTAAATAGAAGAAATTAGCCACAACAATTTTTAATGACGCGTAATTATTTTGCAATGCCTAAACGCCTAGGTGGATCTCTCTTAAGCCATTTAGGTTTAAGAGAGATCCACCTAGGCGTTTAGGTTACGTAAACATAATATGAAGTATCCATTTAATCTAGCTTTT